>NC_088655.1:26962118-27029618 GCF_964019385.1 Sycon ciliatum | reverse complement strand
TTTAAAATAGAGGGGAGGACCTAAACCTGGAACTTAGCAGAGAATTGAAAGATTTAGAATAGAGGGGAGGACCTAAACCTGGAACTTAGCAGAGAATTGAAAGATTTAGAATAGAGGCGAGGACCTAAACCTGGAACTTAGCAGATAATTGAAAGATTTAGAATAGAGGGGAGGACCTAAACCTGGAACTTAGCAGAGAATTGAAAGATTTAAAATAGAGGGGAGGACCTAAACCTGGAACTTAGCAGAGAATTGAAAGATTTAAAATAGAGGGGAAGACCTAAACCTGGAACTTAGCAGAGAATTGAAAGATTTAGAATAGAGGGGAAGACCTTAACCTGGAACTTAGCAGAGAATTGACAGATTTAGAATAGAGGGGAGGACCTAAACCTGGAACTTAGCAGAGAATTGACAGATTTAGAATAGAGGGGAGGACCCTAAACCTGGAACTTAGCAGAGAATTGACAGATTTAGAATAGAGGGGAGGACCTAAACCTGGAACTTAGCAGAGAATTGAAAGATTTAGAATAGAGGGGAGGACCCTAAACCTGGAACTTAGCAGAGAATTGAAAGATATAGAATAGAGGGGAGGACCTAAACCTGGAACTTAGCAGAGAATTGAAAGGTATAGAATAGAGGGGAGGACCTAAACCTGGAACTTAGCAGAGAATTGAAAGATATAGAATAGAGGGGAGGACCTAAACCTGGAACTTAGCAGAGAATTGAAAGATATAGAATAGAGGGGAGGACCTAAACCTGGAACTTAGCAGAGAAGTGAAAGATTTAGAATAGAGGGGAGGACCTAAACCTGGAACTTAGCAGAGAATTGAAAGATTTAGAATAGAGGGGAGGACCTAAACCTGGAACTTAGCAGAGAATTGAAAGATTTAGAATAGAGGCGAGGACCTAAACCTGGAACTTAGCAGATAATTGAAAGATTTAGAATAGAGGGGAGGACCTAAACCTGGAACTTAGCAGAGAATTGAAAGATTTAAAATAGAGGGGAGGACCTAAACCTGGAACTTAGCAGAGAATTGAAAGATTTAAAATAGAGGGGAAGACCTAAACCTGGAACTTAGCAGAGAATTGAAAGATTTAGAATAGAGGGGAAGACCTTAACCTGGAACTTAGCAGAGAATTGACAGATTTAGAATAGAGGGGAGGACCTAAACCTGGAACTTAGCAGAGAATTGACAGATTTAGAATAGAGGGGAGGACCCTAAACCTGGAACTTAGCAGAGAATTGACAGATTTAGAATAGAGGGGAGGACCTAAACCTGGAACTTAGCAGAGAATTGAAAGATTTAGAATAGAGGGGAGGACCCTAAACCTGGAACTTAGCAGAGAATTGAAAGATATAGAATAGAGGGGAGGACCTAAACCTGGAACTTAGCAGAGAATTGAAAGGTATAGAATAGAGGGGAGGACCTAAACCTGGAACTTAGCAGAGAATTGAAAGATATAGAATAGAGGGGAGGACCTAAACCTGGAACTTAGCAGAGAATTGAAAGATTTAAAATAGAGGGGAGGGCCTAAACCTGGAACTTAGCAGAGAATTGAAAGATTTAGAATAGAGGGGAGGACCTAAACCTGGAACTTAGCAGAGAATTGAAAGATTTAGAATAGAGGGGAGGACCTAAACCTGGAACTTAGCAGAGAATTGAAAGATTTAAAATAGAGGGGAAGACCTTAACCTGGAACTTAGCAGAGAATTGAAAGATTTAAAATAGAGGGGAGGGCCTAAACCTGGAACTTAGCAGAGAATTGAAAGATTTAGAATAGAGGGGAGGACCTAAACCTGGAACTTAGCAGAGAATTGAAAGATTTAAAATAGAGGGGAGGACCTAACCTGGAACTTAGCAGAGAATTGAAAGATTTAAAATAGAGGGGAGGGCCTAAACCTGGAACTTAGCAGAGAATTGAAAGATTTAGAATAGAGGGGAGGACCTAAACCTGGAACTTAGCAGAGAATTGAAAGATTTAAAATAGAGGGGAGGGCCTAAACCTGGAACTTAGCAGAGAATTGAAAGATTTAGAATAGAGGGGAGGACCTAAACCTGGAACTTAGCAGAGAATTGAAAGATTTAGAATAGAGGGGAGGACCTAAACCTGGAACTTAGCAGAGAATTGAAAGATTTAGAATAGAGGGGAGGACCCTAAACCTGGAACTTAGCAGAGAATTGAAAGATATAGAATAGAGGGGAGGACCTAAACCTGGAACTTAGCAGAGAATTGAAAGGTATAGAATAGAGGGGAGGACCTAAACCTGGAACTTAGCAGAGAATTGAAAGATATAGAATAGAGGGGAGGACCTAAACCTGGAACTTAGCAGAGAATTGAAAGATATAGAATAGAGGGGAGGACCTAAACCTGGAACTTAGCAGAGAATTGAAAGATTTAGAATAGAGGGGAGGACCTAAACCTGGAACTTAGCAGAGAATTGAAAGATTTAGAATAGAGGGGAGGACCTAAACCTGGAACTTAGCAGAGAATTGAAAGATTTAGAATAGAGGGGAGGACCTAAACCTGGAACTTAGCAGAGAATTGAAAGATTTAGAATAGAGGGAGGACCTAAACCTGGACCTTAGCAGAGAATTGAAAGATATAGAATAGAGGGGAGGACCTAAACCTGGAACTTAGCAGAGAATTGAAAGATTTAGAATAGAGGGGAGGACCTAAACCTGGAACTTAGCAGAGAATTGAAAGATTTAGAATAGAGGGGAGGACTTAAACCTGGAACTTAGCAGAGAATTGAAAGATTTAGAATAGAGGGGAGGACCTAAACCTGGAACTTAGCAGAGAATTGAAAGATTTAGAATAGAGGGGAGGACCTAAACCTGGAACTTAGCAGAGAATTGAAAGATTTAGAATAGAGGCGAGGACCTAAACCTGGAACTTAGCAGAGAATTGAAAGATTTAGAATAGAGGGGAGGACCTAAACCTGGAACTTAGCAGAGAATTGAAAGATTTAGAATAGAGGGGAGGACCTAAACCTGGAACTTAGCAGAGAATTGAAAGATTTAGAATAGAGGGGAGGACCTAAACCTGGAACTTAGCAGAGAATTGAAAGATTTAAAATAGAGGGGAGGACCTAAACCTGGAACTTAGCAGAGAATTGAAAGATTTAAAATAGAGGGGAGGACCTAAACCTGGAACTTAGCAGAGAATTGAAAGATTTAGAATAGAGGGGAGGACCTAAACCTGGAACTTAGCAGAGAATTGAAAGATTTAAAATAGGGGGGAAGACCTTAACCTGGAACTTAGCAGAGAATTGAAAGATTTAGAATAGAGGGGAGGGCCTAAACCTGGAACTTAGCAGAGAATTGAAAGATTTAGAATAGAGGGGAGGACCTAAACCTGGAACTTAGCAGAGAATTGAAAGATTTAGAATAGAGGGGAGGACCTAAACCTGGAACTTAGCAGAGAATTGAAAGATTTAAAATAGAGGGGAGGGCCTAAACCTGGAACTTAGCAGAGAATTGAAAGATTTAGAATAGAGGGGAGGACCTAAACCTGGAACTTAGCAGAGAATTGAAAGATTTAAAATAGAGGGGAGGGCCTAAACCTGGAACTTAGCAGAGAATTGAAAGATTTAGAATAGAGGGGAGGACCTAAACCTGGAACTTAGCAGAGAATTGAAAGATTTAGAATAGAGGGGAGGACCTAAACCTGGAACTTAGCAGAGAATTGAAAGATTTAAAATAGAGGGGAGGGCCTAAACCTGGAACTTAGCAGAGAATTGAAAGATTTAGAATAGTGGGGAGGACCTAAACCTGGAACTTAGCAGAGAATTGAAAGATTTAAAATAGAGGGGAGGGCCTAAACCTGGAACTTAGCAGAGAATTGAAAGATTTAGAATAGAGGGGAGGACCTAAACCTGGAACTTAGCAGAGAATTGAAAGATTTAGAATAGAGGGGAGGACCTAAACCTGGAACTTAGCAGAGAATTGAAAGATTTAGAATAGAGGGGAGGGCCTAAACCTGGAACTTAGGAGAGAATGACAAAGAATAGCAATAAGTACATGTATCATGTGATTGATTAGTATGGCGATAAAGACACACCGGGCAATATGGCGGTAAATACTAAATACACGCCTGGCCACTCACGCTTAGGGTCCGGCGGATTCTGCCGGCAGAAAAATTGGCAGAATTCGGTACTTCTTCTGGTAAGTTTCATGCATGTTTGGTATGTGGATAAAGAAATGGAGCAGAATTTGAGGAATTGCCCGCCATAAGGTTTGTATGGTTCTGCCAGTTTCACTGCTTTTCGAGCAGAATCTGCCACCTTTTCGAGCAGAATCCGCCACCTTTTCGAGCAGAATCTGCCGGTCCCTACTCACGCTCTCTAGGCTGCAAAGTTCATGTGATCATGTGTTCCCGGAATTTCAGACACCTATCGTTTTTCCCCGAATATAAGTCGACATTTTACGACCTAAGAACGGAACTGAAAATAGGTTAGCGGACTTACAATCGGGGTTTAACCTTCATTAAGCCGGGAAATTGAGGTCCCAAGTACGGGGCTTTGACTTACAACCACAAACAAACAAACAAGAAAGGTCGACGTATAAATGGGACAATATGGCATGCTGAAAACGTCACAAGCTGCCTGCACATGCTGGCCCCATGGGTTTCATCAACTTTCATTATTCAGGTCGTCCCTCGTTAATACATAATCTCTGGGACTTGACAAATGTTATGTATTAACGGGGTTTATGTACTAAACGAAAGTGTACATAACTTGCTTGTGTACCAGGATTTTATGTTGGTTTGCGTTGCGCAAACCGTAGTTAACCAGCACGCCACGGGCCGCGCCCCCGCAGGGGAATATTCCCGCAAGATGACTTTAGGTGGGTGACCTTACGCACTCCGCCGTGCCGCCGCAGCCGACTTGCGCAAGCACGCACTCTTGCAGAGTTCCGCATTCGGGTCGCGCTCGCGTACGACATCCCGTATGAGCCACCCTTCGCCTGGCGGATGCATCCGTGGACGGCTCATCTACTGCTGGCTGGTGTAATTTTGCCAGTTGTCTGTTTTGCTGTGAGTGCTCGCCACGCAATTTTGTTTCCCACCCGCCCACACCTACCGGATGGAAGGGAGGCACGGGCTCGGCCGATGGGCACGAAATCCGCATGGTGCACATCCATCGGCTGCCGCAGACAATACAATTAATATACTTGTGGGTACTACCGAGTACTTAGTGGTCATGCAGTTGCCATAGCAATGTACTGGTACACCCAGCCTTTATGATTGTTACATGACCCCATGGGTCGTCTTTCAAACGCTCTTTCATAGCCGATAGGTGACGTTATTTGTTCCTATCATACTATGTTACAGATGGGCGGCCTTAGACGGCCCAGTCCGATCATTTCACGCGAACTATGTTATACATCATCATGATCACAATAATCATGTCGTGCTCACGTTCAATATAAGCTTGCGACGCCACTCTTCTGTGGTGTGAGGGTTAATCACTTTTTTCTACTTTTCTGAGTGTTTCTTGCTACCATGGCTAGGCAGCGAGATATTCTTGATTCCCTCGGTATAACATAAAAATTATGTTATACCGGTCACAGTCAGCGGAGAGACTACAGTTTGCATGATACATGCCCTAGCCGCGCCTGTATAGTCACTGGAAAAAAAAACAGAGCTTTGTCGGTTTGTGATGTGCACTCTGATTTCTGAGCTAATTGCATCCACAAGTAGAAACTAGAACACGATGTGCCTCCACTGGAAGGCCACAAGACCAACAAATTATGTACTATTGAGGTAGGTGGCATGCGGGTATGGAGAAATGTTATGTACTAACGGGGTTTATGGACTAACGAATTATGTACTAACCGACAAAATTTGTATGGAAGTGACCACGTTTCGTCCGGGACTTGAGATTTCTTATGTGCTAACGGGGTTTATGTACTAACCGGACTCGTATTAACGGGGTACGACCTGTACTCTGGATTGTACGCCCATACAAGTATCTCTCCTCTCCGAACTTGGAAGTTACGGGCACTGAGTCTACCGCACCGGCCACCCTGTACTACTATCACTACTCTTTCGCCAAGTTTTCTTGGCAAACGTGTTTTGGTATAATACCTAATCTCTGGCACTTCCCCACCAAAACGTACGTGATTCATAGTTCCGGACATTTCGAAGTTCTGACAGTGCCCCCCCCCCCCCCAGTCCCAGACTGAGACCGTCAGGAAAATAGACTCGGATAGGACTAGGAGTGTATGTTCCTGGTCAGCAAGCCTGGAGTCCATGACTCTCTTATCTCCATATAAGGCAACAAAGCAGAAAAGGTCAACAGTTACTGGGTTTGGCAGGCCAGGTTTCAACGTAAACACAGGGGCGTAGGAGGGGTTTTGGAAGTGGTACGACCGAAGGTCGGCGCGGCCGAAGGCCGTGTTGGAGGGGGTCCGGGGGACCTCCCGCGGGAAAATTTTGTAAAAAAGACACAAAATCCTGCGTTCTGGGAACTTCTGGCACACTTCACACACACTTCTGGCGCAGTGTGCATGCAGTCGAGTCGAGTACAGTAGACTCAGTCCGACTGCAGATGCATAACAGATCTACGAGTCTAGAAAAAGGTCAAAGTCTGATGCGCATATGCATCGATGGATCCGGATTTCTTTTATTACGGTTGTGCACGTTCCGGACGGACCACACTTTTCGAAAAGTGGTACGGCCATGGTCGTACCAGTCGTAGCGGGTGCTACGCCCCTGAAACATGTACACAGAAGATTACTCCAGTACCTGCACTTCTGTCACAAAGTTGTCGACTTTGTATCTCCAAACTCACTTGAAAATAATCGCCCAGACTTCTTCTATTCCGGTCCCTGGTCCAAAAGAGAAGAATGAAACACAGATTGACTAGAGAGGGCTAAAAGGACTCCACACGTACAGTACGTAGCAAGAAAAGTAACGACAATGTCTTGGGCATCGTGTTTTCAAGAGTACCAAGACATAACGCTCTTGGCCAAATCATCATTAGACCACCAACACAAGACTCAAGAAGACAAAATAATAACGTGCTATATTCCCCGGAAATAATGGCTGCTGATTGGCTGAATCCATGGTTTCCTACCGTACTATGGGATAAGAGTACATAACTGGTTATCAGTAATGTGTGTGCTCCTGCAAGTGGGTGCTTGAAACGAAGCAATGCGGGTTCTGTTTTGGCCCAAACCAGATGTTTGTTTGTACTTACCGTAAAGTCTGCTGCAAACTTCTTTTTCCCTCCCCTTACTTTAATTTTAATTTTTATGTTGTAATAAATATAATAAATAAAATATAATAACGCCCACTTCGCAGCAAACGCCCGGGCCCAGCGGGTCCATACTATTTTCGTCTTTTTCAGGTCAATATAGTACAACTTTCATGAGGGTCGAATGCGTACGAGAGCGACTATAATGCCTACAAACTGCCTGTGTCTTAGGGTTGGTTCACATATCGCCGGTACGCACCGGGAGTCACCGGCGGTGGGCTTCTTGCAACCTATCCCGGCACATTGCGATTGTGTGAACCAGTGCAGTCGTAACAAAATCATACGGTAAAATATCGCAAGGGACCGCCGGCAAAGTTGGACAGTGCCCAACTCTTGCGATCTGCCCCGGCGCCGATCCCGTACAATTTTGACCAAAAGTGGTTTGTGAACCGTTCGCGCCGGTGATCGCCGGCTGCCGGGAGCCAGACTTCGTCAAAATATCAAACCAATACTTGTCCTAAATTTTCCTAAATTGAAGCTAGAGAGGAGGTCCGTTCGCCATTCTTGTAGTCGCTTCAAGCTGGCAAATAAGTCAGCATACCAGCCCGTCCTTCTCGGATGATCTGCTTGACCATTGTGCAACTTATGAGACAAATACAATTGAAACAAATAAAAAATATGATGGATACATTGGCAAGTTCTTGTGACTTCACCAACGTTTGCAAGCATAATTTCGACACAATCGCTTACTAGACTGCAATAAAATGTGTAGAAGTATTTTCATGATCTCCAGTAAAAGGTAGCACCGAGTGGCCATCACCAAAAGACCTTGAACTACTGAAGAAACAAAGAATTCAAGCTTCAATTGGCAAACCTGTCGTAGCATTTGGGCACATTCTGTACTACTTTGTAGTAGATTTGGTACTCGAACCGTATGCGCAACGGATCGGGAGCTGGCTTACCGCCGATGTCTTGCGGCGCCGATTTTGCTTATGTGAACCAACCCTTACCAGGAGGCTGTGCAAAAGCGATTGTCATTATCTTGCTGCAAAGATAAACTTCTGTCGAGATTTCCTTTCATTCGATAAATGAGTCGTCTTTCTTCTTACTTCGTTGTCCATGTGGTGATGCAGCAGAATCCATCCGGTTTTCAAATCGTGAAATTTCTGCATTGCCACGATGTCGCGCTTTCAGAACGGATTGTTCTGACGAGGCGTCATTCAACGACTTGACCGGCCGCAGTTGCAAGTCGAACAGGGGATGTCACAGAAGCTACACCTACAAAGTCGCTGCTAACTTTTTGAAAACTCTGAAGTGCTCGAGAAAAACCCATGCCTTTGGGCGATGCGTGATTTGGAAATGATGCCTTGAAACACCGTCAGAAGTGTATTAAGGTTCCTGCAATACTCTGTTCTTCGCTACCTTGTTATTCGGAAGAAACTCCCGTTTGGATTTTTCGAAATAAAACAACCATCATCACAAAATCACTAGGAGCTAGCTCGTAGCTAGTGCCCAAAGAGATTTTGAAACCGGGAAAGAGAACAATGCTGTCAATAGTTTACCACCGTAGCAAAGCCCTCTTCGCGCATGCGCGTTTCGGCGAACTTTACGGTACTCGTACTTGCGCGTGTGGACGTGGGTTGGGATCGATACGGGAGCAAGGAGTAGTAAAATTTTTTTTTTTTGTTGTAAAAATTAATACATTTTACTACTCCCTGGTTTGAGCAAGCGTTGTCCGATAGTTGTTGTACACATGTATACAAGTGTATCCAGACACGTGGAGATGACTTGCCCCCTGCCATTCACTAGTATGCCAGATGAGTACAACCTCTGGTCCTCTGGAGTGACTTTCGTTTTTTCTACGTCTAGAACCAAGAGTACATAACCCAATTGGGTTATGTACTCTTGCTAGAACTAGTAGTAGAAGACGAGGTCTCTGGAAGATTCAAGAAGGTATCAAGTATTGGTGTGAATAAGAGACAAAGTGATAATTGATTCTGAGGGATTCAACGCCACAAACCTGGGATCTGGGTCTGGATTCGGATCGGACAAAACCGAAACGACCACAGCTTTAGCTCTCCCTGGCCCTCAGGCCTGCTTTGAAGACAGATGAAGAGACAATTTCTGTTGCTCGTAGCCGTACCTCTGCAGTGCAGATCAAAACACCACTCAACGGCCAGGTTTGTAGCTAGGTTTACAGGCTACACACATTGTACCACCTAACATAATTGTTGTACATAATCATTAGTACTAGTAGATCTACACACTTCACCGCTGCGATTCTAGAATCTTGTGACCCGGGATCGCGACTGGCACTGCACAGTGCACTGGGAGGATGGAACGGGCCCATATGCCCACACACGGCCGTACGGCCACATGGAGAACTGTTGACCTCCGCGTGGTCGAACGAGAACTCGATCGAGAAACCCGATCCGAGTACGGGAGCACGAGTTGTCCGCGTATGGTGCTACGCATGTCTGCATCGCCTGTCCATACGGAGCAGTTTTGGAAGCATCGCGGTGTGACAATGATGACAAACAGAAATCAAAACTGCTGCTGATTAGACTGTGAGGTCGAAAGATCTTCTTTGTGGAGGACACAACAGGCGTGAAGAGCCTCTTATTAGTTATTGGCTGCTAGGTTTGGAACAAGCGGGTGAAGCTGGGTTCAGAATTTTGGAGACGGGACTTGATTGTTGAGTGGAGTTCGTAGCGCGGGTCAGATTCTTTGCCAAGCAGAGCTGGCCAAATAGTAGAGTGAAAGAAGAAAAAGCCTCCTTTTAGCAGGTCACTGATCGACCTTGTATAGCATTTCTCTGCCGAGCTTGGCCGAATAAGCGGTGGAAAACTGGGCATCCTGTACTGTGGATATTGTCCTTGCTAGCTCGCAGGGCGCTGTAGAAGGAGCTGGTGGGTGAAGTTTTCCTGGTCGGATCGATCTCAGTCTGTGCTGGCTGATTTGCTGGAGTTTTTCAACCATCCATAACGAAACTACATCAGGGTGTATTTGCCTTTGAGAGGCGCTGCTGCCGTTGCTACCGTGTTCGCGTGGAGGTGTGGAAGTGGAGGCAGTTGGCCAGTGGAAGCCAAGTGGAGGCCGTACTGGTCGACCAGGCCAGGACGGCAGGAGCGATGGAGTTGGTGTTAGGGTTTGTTGAAGTGGCTGGACTCTGATTACCCTCGGGGACACTACCACATTAGAGATACGAAGACCTCACAGGAGAAATCCAACCTCCTCAAGTGCATCAGGTAAGGGGCCCGTCCGTGGTTACCGATTGTTTTTACAAAACGAAAAGTTTTAGTATTTTTCAGCCACCACCCACCCACCCACCTTTTCTGCAGGTAAAACGGATTCTAATAGTGATGTCAATTTTCGACACCCAGACGTAGCTGGGCATTCTCCATCTGCAGTCAATAATTATTTTCAAAACGAAACTCCATCAAACCCACCCACCCCCAAACGAAAACTTTTCGTTTTGAAAATATTATTGGTAACCTATTGGTAACCTAAGTGCTCTCAGTTTCGGTTCAGAAGTATAGAAGTGATGTGACTACAGTACAACCTGTCAAGGCGACCACTCGGATAATAGGCCATTCACACGACGGGCAAACTTACTTTTATCGTACCGTTTCCAAGGATATTCACTCGGATACGATAAACTTGGACACACGCGTGCAACTGATTTTTTATCTTGGCCGAGGCCCTTTTGCTCGCGATTATCTTTGCACGCCAGGAAAAGTGTAGGTTGTTGAAAGTGCGTACTGCAAAATTAATGCAGTGCTTGAACAAGGGAAAATTCAAAATTTAACATTTCCCGGCATTTTCAGGAGGTCACTATGGATACCTTGACGGTTGCGAATTTTGCCCAGCACCGTGTGAACTGGATCACGGTTTGCCAGTGTTAGTTTGCCGGTACGCACTTTCAACAACCGACACTTTTCCTGGACAAAGCCACAACACAGCGCCGCACTAAAACCACTGACTCGCGCTGTATACTGGGTGGCTCCCATAAGCAGTTGCGCTGACTCGAGCCGTATAGTGAGCGCCCATACGGGGATCCGCTATTTCACCACCATGACATCATTCGCATAACCTATACATACCGGGTCTATGCGATTACATCACCAGTTGGGATACTTCGCATGGAGATTACATCATCAGTTCATCTGCTTTGTGTGGCGATTACCTCATCGTTGAGGTGCTCTGTGTGGAGTGGCAGAGCCGCGGCACAGCGATGCACTAGCTCATGCAAAACCGCCGACTCATGTTGTATACTTAGCTCCCATACGCAAATATACCGACTCACACTACAGGGGTGCCATAAGCTATTCAGCATTGGTGCGGCCGTAAATGGGTGGAGGGTCCGGGGTCCTCCCTCAGGAATATTAAATTTTTAGGGAAACGGGACGCATGCATCAATTTCCCACCATTAAGCGGGATTCACAGAAGCTTTTTTGCGATGCGACAGACGCGAAACCGGGAAAACCCCAAATCGCAGCCATGTCGCACCCCACGCAAATGCCGCAACTTGGCCCCAGCAGGCCATCGCAGAAGTTGAGCTTGGCTCAACTTTTGCGATGCGATGCGATGCGACAAGCGATTTGGCGTACGATTTTGACCTTTTCTACAGCAAAGTTGTACAAAGGTTCAAGAGTTGCCTATAAATGTGTACAAGTTGTATCAAACCGCGCGAATATCATGGTGACGTAGCCAAATCAGCAAGATGTTGTCGCATCGCTGACTTCTTCTGTGAATGGTATTTCGCGAGTTCGCATCGCACGCGTCCGTCGCAGATCGCGTCGCATCGCGTGTCGCATCGCAAAAAGAGCTTCTGTGAATCACGCTTTAGGTTTTGCGGGGCAAGTCCACTACAACCATACACACCGTGATACCAACTCTGCATAAAGGTCGTGAACTTTGTGAGGTCATACACATAAATGTACTATAACGGGTTGTGCCTGCCAAATATGGGGTGACGGCCATCTTAGATACATACCTCCCATTGGGCCCAAATAGCCCATATTTCATTGCTACAAAAATCTTTTTCAAGTACACCCAACTCGCAACACACGAACAGTCCTTGGCTACACCACCTACATTAAACGAGAGAGCTTGGAAGCTCAGGGCCCTACGCTATGCTTTTTTGCCTTGATGACCTAGACAATAAAAAGCATAGGGATGTTATAAATTCTTTAAAAAAATCCTTTTTTTTTTAGACATAACCTGGGATTCGAACCCGCACTATCGCGCGCCCTGCATGCATCCCCCGATACACTTCGCATACATACTAATTCTTCCAAGTTGTTTCACATTGTGATCTTGCATTTGAAAGCCCTATTTGAATATGCATTGTGGCCAGCCGTCTTTGATGGCACGGTACGGTAGGGGATAGGTACGGGACAGGTACGATCGAGGGTAATGCGACACCGTCTCCCGTACCGTACCGTACCATCAAACACAGCTGGCCACATACAGCTGCCCGCAATATTCAAATAGGGCTTTCAAACGCAAGATCATAACGTGAAGCAACTTGGAAGAATGGGTATGAATGCGAAGTGTATGGGGGAATGCATGTAGGGCGATAGTGCAGGTTCGAATCCCAGGATATGCCTGGAAAAAAAATACATGTAGGAGAATTGAAAAATTTATAACATCCTATGCTTTTTTGCCGTCAGATACGGATAGCGCCAGGCGTGACACAAACAAACAAACACACAAATACCAAACGAGAGAGCTTGGAAGCTCAGGGCCCTGCGCTATGCTTTGTTGCCTAGCTCATCGTGCATGTTGGTAGAACTGATGGAAATGCTTTTTCCTTTGATTAGCTACATCATTGTATTGCAAAAACGTTTCAATGAGATACTGAACTAACGTCTTCTGCATAGCTATGGAACCGGCGCTGACTCTGCCGATCACGGGCGTTCTGGAGTCGACGGAATGTCTGTCCTGACGTTTCCTGGGACCGGCGCTGACTCTGCCGATCACGGGCGTTCTTCTTCTTCTTATTATTATACTGACGGCAACTAACATCCATTCTGATTGCATTTACTCGTCTCCCTACTTCGTATTAGGCCTTGGCGGATAATGCTCGAAAAGGTGGCAGATTCTGCTCGAAAAGCAGTGAAATTGGCAGAACCATACAAACCTTATGGCGTGCAATTCCTCGAATTCTGCTCCATTTCTTTATCCACATACCAAACGTGCATGAAACCTACCAGAAAAAGTACCGAATTCTGCCAATTTTTCTGCCGGCATTATCCGCCAAGGCCTACTTCGTATTTCTTTCCAGAAAATCTCCCCATACAGCAGGGAGTCGTTTACATAATATGACTCCCTGCTATACATCTACATGACTGTATATACGTTATAATTATGATGCTATCGGCCTACATGCGATTCCCGGGCTGGTCGACAGGCGGCCCAGCCAGCCTGCTAGTGGGATCTCGGCCTCGCACACAAATCCACACAAAATGTTACTGCACTGAATGCATTCCCCCATACACTTCGCATATATATTCATTCTCTTGATGGTACCGTACTCTTGATGGTACGGGACAGGTACGGGATAGCGCCAGGCATGTCGATGGCACAAACAAACAAAAGTATTGTGGCCAGCTGTCTTTGCTGGTACGGTACAGTACGGGACAGATACGGGATAGCGCCAGGCGTGACACAAACAAACAAACAAACACCAAATTAAAGCTGTGTGGACCCTGGCTAGCGCCAGACGTTACTGAAGTAACGTCTTCTGCATAGCTACGGGAATTAAAGCTGTGTGGACCCTGGCTAGCGCCAGACGTTACTGAAGTAACGTCTTCTGCATAGCTACGGGAATAATACCGTAAAGTACCGTTGATCCGCCCCCTCTCTATTCTCTAATTCCCGCCCCCTGTTGGTTTTCTACCCGTGAAGCGATTTCGGCGTATACAACGAAATACGATGTTGAACCGACGCTTGCATTGCTGTACACAATATTTGCCAATCCAGGATGAAAATGTGTATAATTTAGCACATCGAATCTGGTCCTCCAAGTTGTTGTACATCGTACTGCACTTGACAGCCTTAATCTAATTCCCGCCCCCTGCCGAAAAACCAGCTCAGAAGTGACACGGCGTGGGGGCGGATCAACGGTATTTTACGGTAATTGTCCAAATTTTCACCCGGGAGGGCATCATCAGGGATACTGTGATTTCACAAATTTTCCGTGTACTTTTATTTTCGGTACTTTCGGTGCATCTGTTTCATACCTAAAATTTCAATACACCGAACAAACACTAACGCGCATAATCCAATAGGGAACTGCAAAATTTCTGTTCACCTAACCTGGCCTTTTGCTCTCATACCGAAAATATTGAGCACCGAACATTTCTGAAATTACAGTCCATTCAGAAAAAGATGATATCCTAGCTTTTGGCCATAAATGGGTCAAATTTTGAGTTTTTGTCACAATATTTTTGGCAATCCCCCATGGAATGCGCTTCCAATTGTGTTTTTGAAGTCCAATTCTCCAAAAGCAAGCCATAACAAGAATAGGATATCGGCCAGGTTTTGCCCCCAAAGCACTGAATTGGGGAAAAGCCATGAAAATCCAACCCGTGCACTCCACTTTCAGAACAGTCCATTTGCGGTTCAAACCCCAGTTGAGGTACCTTTTTGGCCCCTTTTTCAAGTTTGGAATCTCGCAGCACTGGCAAAATCGCCAAACACGGGAGGTCTCCAGGGCCAGCGCTCATCTTTTTCTGAATGGACTGTAGAGTACTTCAAAGATCACAAAAATGAAATTATTGGTGCAGCTTTGGCCGCACCCGCACCTGGCGCACCGGTTCCGACGCACCTGGCCTACGCATAGAACTTAGTGCTCATGAGCGAATAATCCGCTGGCTCGTTTCAGTCTGTGTGACCGTTTCCTGACGTTGGTCACAAAGACCGAAACGTTCACGAAATTACTGGATTCTGTGTGAAAATGCAGTGCTTGTTTGTGTGTAGGCGAGTTGCCTGCAAGCGATTTACATGAATAATGAATCTGCGTGAGGCATCCTTCAGAATATGATACTGCGCTAAAACAAAATTCAAATGGAGGGAAACAAATTAGCACGCAGAGCGCAGAAGCTGCTGGTAAATCCGACGAGGTCTTTCGCACCATTACGCTTGACAATCGGCACAGTGAACAGCAGCTAACAAGTCCTTGAATTCAACTTTATAGGCAGGCAATGCAGTGACAGATTGGTGCCTAAGAAAGTGCAAGTGGCAACAGCGACATAGTGAAGCAACACACACACACACACACACACATACGTACACACACACGCACACAGCACACAGCACAGCACAGCAACCCACAGCAACCGCTTACACTTTCAACGTTCAAGCGCCACCTCAACAACAAGTCTCATCTGGCTGGGTGTGCTGGAGACGGTGTATAGTTGCCAAGCTGAAACCGTTTCCCGCCAACCTGACTTGACCTGTCTGATATTATCAGTAAATGTCCCCTGAATGTACAGTTGTGGGCGGTGAAATCCGACCCGAAGTGCAAAGCTGACGCCCTGGACCAGTTTCGATTACATCATTGTATTTGTACATGTGTACGTCCAGCCGCCTTCGTGCCACTTCCAGGGCGTCAAGGGCGTGCTAGTTGAGGGCGCCAAATATGCACTTTGGGTCGGAATTCATTGAGCGCAACTGTACGTTATACTGAAGTTGCTGCTTGCTAACCTGTGTCTGGATGTTTTGATCAACTTGTATATGCCAGGCTGGCAAAGTAACGTTGACAGCAAGATCGGAATGGACAAGCGACGTGGAGGCGGCTTGGACAAGTCCAGAGCCCCTTCCAACGCGACACTGGATAATGCAGAGGTATGCGTGCTTTGCAAGCCACTTTCAGTGTGTGCACGTGTGTGTGTGTGTGTGTGTGTGTGTGTGTGTGTGTGTGTGTGTGCGTGTACGTGGGTGTGCGTGGGTGTTTTTGTAACAACATACCTGACTGCTTTTATATAATTATATATTTTTATCTCAATCACTGTTAAAAATAGCAGCAGCATATCAATCACTACAGTCAACTTTGCGTATAACGACACTCGGCGGGGCATCAGAAAAGTGTCCTTATTCGCGAAGTGTCGTTAATTATACCCGAAGTCTCATTATATGTATTACAGTTAGATGGGACTTTGCTCTGGGCATGGACATTCTGTCGTTATTCGCGAATTGTCGTTATATCCGCAGTCGTTATTAGCGAAGTGGACTGTATTCTCTCTTTACCTGTAACACACTCCGCTGATGAGATGGTTCCTAAAACGCCAAGGAATATGTACTATAAGTCTCCGGAACGGACAGAGGTTGACTCATCTACTATCTACTGTCACCATTTGTAAACTGATCTGGGTTATTTTTGGGTTTTTTTTAATAGGCGACGGGAAGATAATACGGAGGTTTCGCTCTACGTAATTGCGAATGAAAATCCGTATGTCGTACGCGCCGGGGAGCGAGTGCAACTTTCATACGTAAACCTCTCTACGGATTTCCGTAGGAAAGCTCTTTCCTACGTCGGGCCCTTTGTAGGACGTTTTGAAATGTTTTTCGCATTTTTCCTGATTTATCCATGGCAACGTTCAAGCCGCGCGAAACACACCGCATGGGAAACAAAATGGAAAGCGCGGTTTCGGTTCGTAGTGCATGCGGTGGGCGCATCAAAATTACGTGTAGTTCCTACAATAGTTGCATACGTCCATGTAAGTCCGCAGAGCGAAACTTCCCTCATCACCGTACTATAAAATAAATATAAATAAATTTCACGGTTCGCGTGGGACTCAGTTCCGCATCCGTCCGTAGGAACGCCACCACCCTCTGTAGGATCAACCGTACTATAGCTATGAATAAAATCCCCCCCCCCCCCCCCCCGCTCCCGCTCATGTCACAAAACTAAGTAGTGATAGTTTGTTTCCAGCACGTTTTCTTGTCAACATTCATTGGTGATTTTTTGTTTATTTTGTGTTCTTTTCTTTTTTTCCAAACACCATTTGACGCCGGCACAAAGCAGCAAGGCAGCGACGAGACACATGGAATGGCAGGAGTGGGGGGAGAGGCAGGGGCAGCTTGACCGACAATAGGGTCTCGGCTTCATGGCAATCCAACCGCTCCACAAAAACAAAAGATTACAGAAAATACGCAGAGGAGGGGGGGGGGGGGGGTAGATAACTGGGGATTACGGGGGCAAGTATGCACAATGTCAGAAGTGAATGGAGGAGGGAACAGAGGTTTTTTTTTGTCTTGTGTGCGCAGCAGCAGAGTGGTAGCGGTAAGGAAGGGATGCGCTCGCGTCGCCGTCCGTTACTGTCTCGCCGCAACACCAGCAGCGTATCCTCGGCAACCGTCTCGCCCGCATCGTCCCTCACCGCGGTAAACTCTACTGTAGCAGCGGCGGCTGAGGGTACGGGAGCTCCTTCGTTGTCATCGCGGCGCGACTCGAACACGTGGCTCTCGTCGCTGCGCGGCCTGGTGCGTCGCAAGAATCCCGCGACCATGTCCTCGCCCCCGGCCTTCTACTATGGCGCCGAGGCAGCGGCGGGCACCGCATTGCCGCCGTCGCAGACGCAGCAGAACCGAACAATTCTGGATCGTCGACGGCGACGCGGCTCGCACGATCTTCTCGGGCAAACGCTGTCGTTGAACTTGGAGCCCACACGTCAGCACCAACAGCAGGAGCACCAACAACAGCGGAGTCCCCATCGTGTCCAGTCACAACAGGCGCAGCAGGCATGCACGGCATGTGTTCCTGCAGCTGCATGGCGCGCTAACGCGTTGACATGGCAACCGCCACGGTCGGGCCCCGCGCCGGCACAAACGCCGGAGCTGGTGAGTTGTCGACGATCTCCGGAAATATAACACATGCAAACACATGTACACACGCATAACGCGCGCACGCATACACACACACACACACACACACACACATAGATAAACGAAGGTACAAAGCTGGGCCACAAGCAGAATCGTTATCGAAATGCATTTAAATGGCCCGCTCCTGACACACATTGGATAGGTTTCAGCCCACACTATTATTGTCGATGCAAGCCATGACAGTTGACCTGTGCAACGAATCACACAATTTAAATGTTGAAGTCAATTCAAAGCTTTTGGAAGTCAACCCATCTACATGCGGTGTGTCTGTTTGTGTGTGTATGTGTGTGTATGTGTGTGTGTGTCTGTCTGTTTGTGCATGTGTGTGTGTGTGTGTCTGTCTGTCTGTCTGTCTGTTTGTGCATGTGTTTGTGTGTGTGTGTGTGGTATATGGTGTGTGTGTGTGTGGTATATGGTGTGTGTGTGTGTGTGTGTGTGTGTGTGTGTGGTACATGGTGTGTGTGTGGTACATGATGTGTGTGTGTGTGTGTGTATGCACGTGCAAACCTCCAGCAGAGCGAATCCCCGCAAGACTTCTTGTGGCACGAAGACTTCAATCAACCGAGCCCGGATTCCCTGCCTCTCGGCACTGGGCGGCACTGGTCGCCAAACGAACTCAAGCCGAGGTCAGTGTCGATGTTACCTCACGGCAGAACGCCCCCACCCACACCTACCGCGGCCACAGCATCGGCAGCAGACTGCGCCGCGTGCTGTCCGCGGAGCCCGCACCACCACACTGTCGCGACCGCCACAGCAGCAGCGCCGTGCAAGGATGCGGCGAGAAACGTCAGCAGCATAGCCGGTGCGACGACGAGGGCTCGTGGCAGGACGGTGGGGCTGGGCAGGTCCTGCTCGTCCGGCTCACTATCCGTCGGCTTCTTAACCGAGGTTTCTCCCGGCGGCTGGGGCGGCGGTGGGACGGCTGCCAATGGTGCCGGTGTTAGCCACACTGGGAGTTGTATCGGCATTTGCGCGAGTGGTCCGATCTGCGGCGATACTGTCGCGTCCACGCTATCCGACAACAGCAGTATGTCGCCGTCCGGCCTGCCACTGTCCGCGTTTCATCGCGACAGCGGCGTGTTTGAGTTTCCCGAAGTGGTGTCGTCGAGTGCGAGCGAGGGCAACTCGCTCACCAGCCATCCGTCCCCGGTGAACTTCCGCCCCGGCGAGGACAACTCGACCATGATGGCCGCAGGAAAGGCCAGGACCTCGCCATCAGCAAGTTCTGCGGCGATGACGGCCGTAGCGACGGTCGCGTGCTCAGCGGGCGATCAGTCGCCGCGATGCCACGATAGCATGTCACATTCGTCCAGCGAGCACAGAGCGGTACGCCGCAGCAAGAGCGCCGAGCCAACCTTAACAAACTCCACCACTGGTGTCGGCAGAAAGACGGCTTCCGCGCAGCCATCACCGTTGTTCTTACAGCCGGTGAAGGTCAAAGGCGGACAGGTTGCGGCGAGCAGAGCGGTGGTGTTCGCCGCGTCACCAGAAACTGGCGCCGACGTCGCCAACACGAAGAAGCGCTCCAAGTGGTCAGCGCGCCTGCCGTTCGGGCGAGGCCGAGGTCGCGGGGCTATTGCTCGCACCCGCTCCACGCCCTCGTGTCCCATGTGTCAGCGCGACGTTTCGGAGACGGAGTCCTACACCGACGCCGCCCACGAGCAGGTGTCCAACCAGGGCTCCTCGGCCAGCACAACAGCCCAGGAGCAGGACCCACAGCAGCAGCAGGAGGTAGCGAATGCAGCATCGAGGCAGAGCTCCGAGCAGCTGCTGCAGCTGGAGCAGCGGCACTCGCACAAGTCCACGTCGCGACTGCACCGCCGCCTGAACAAGGACGACTCGGGCTTCCTGTCGTCAGTGAGCTCCATCCTCTCCCCCTCCAACAGCACACCCGCGGGCGGCGCGAGTCGACGCGAGAGCACGCAGTCGACTACCGCGACCGCACAGCAGCACGGCGCGGCCATCAAGACACGAAGTCACGGCGGTCAGAAGGCGTCGGGCGGCCACTCGCGCGCCTTCATCTCCAAGCGTGGCGGCAGTCGCGATCGCCAGAGCTCGTTCGACCAGACGCACGGCCCGACGTTCTACCAGCCGTCAGCGGTGGTGGTGAACAGCAGTGTGAACAGCAACAACAGCTCGTCGCCTGCCCCTTCCGTGTGCAGTGAGCTGACGTCGCGATCACCCGGTGGCAGCTCCGTGACCAGCGGCAGCGTGGGCGGATGCGGTGGAGGAGGAGGGAGCGTGTTTGGCACGACCTCGAGTTTGGCCGGCCCGCCTATGAGCTACGGCAGCAACAGCAGCGGCGAGCTGACCTGCGATAGCGGTGGAGACATGTTGCCGCTGGGCCCGAACAGCGCTCCCGGTCCCAGCAGCCTGCTACGGAGCTGCATCAGCGAGGAGATGTGCGAGTTGGTGATCACCGCCACTGCAGATACTGCCGCTGCTGCTGCGTCACTGCCTGGCGGCTTCGGCGCAATTCCGGATGAGGACGCGAGAGCAAGCTGTGCCGATCCATCGGACATGGCCGAGGACAGAACCACGGTGTCGGTGTGTCCTTCCACAAGTGGCCCGCTGGTTGCTGCCACGTCGCGCGTTCTGGAGTCCGAC
The DNA here is from genome assembly GCF_964019385.1 of Sycon ciliatum. NCBI lineage: Eukaryota > Metazoa > Porifera > Calcarea > Leucosolenida > Sycettidae > Sycon > Sycon ciliatum. Next base: position 27,008,917 of record NC_088655.1, on the reverse strand, counting down.
GTCCTCAATCTGTTCTCCAATGTCGACTACGTCCAGCTCCTTCACGGCCCTACAGGGGCCAATCTGGTTCACACGGACCCCGCCGCCAGGGGGGAACTGCCCTTGCCCTGCTCAGCAGCCAGCGTGCCGAGGTCCCTGCCCGAGCTGAAGATCTGCGCCAGCGGCTCTGAGCTCGACGCGTCGGCGTGCGGCTACGAAAGTCCGCTCGCGCAACGCCCGTCGCCAACAACGACAACCGACGGCAGCACGCCGAAGTCTCCGTTCGACGACGACGGGAAGAACTCCACGAAAGAGCTGACGGAGGGCGAGACGCGGCACGTTCGCAGCGAACCCAGCCTCGCGCTGCCACAGGTGCGCATCCACGAGCAGCCGTTCCCGGCCATGCTGGACGAGTGCCTGTCCAGCAGGGACGAGCTGGCCACCATCTCCCGGACCCCGAGCACGGACAGCGACCTGGCGGCGTGCCGCAAGGTGACCATCGCCACGCGAAGCATCTCCTCGCCGTCGCTCAAGCCAGCGTGCTCGTCCAGACGATCCGGCACGTACACGGCAGCAACAAGCAAAGCGGGCGGCACGGTAAGCGGCAAGGCACCGCTGCTCTCCGCCTCGCAGATCCGCCACCGCAGCCTGAGCGGCAGTACCAGGCGCCGAGTGAACCGCATCGAGAAGGGGGTCGGCTCCCTGCCCAACATATGTGTGGCCGCCACCACTGGTTATCCGGTCGACGGCGCCGTCGCCGCCGGCAACATCAGTCCCAAGCAGTCCAGAGCGGCGGTACTGGAGAAGACCAAGTCGCACCGCTCCGACGGCGTGCAGTCGTTCCTGCTGAGAAAGCTGGGCGGCCTGCGTCAGCTACGCAGCATGTCACCACCGCGACACTCCGGCCACGACGCAAACGACGGCGCGTCGCTGGAGCGCTCGGTGTCCAGTACCGACGCCTTGGGCACGGCAACCGCGGCGAAACCGCCGTCTGCCGACCTCCCGCTGATGACGCCCACGCCGGCCCAGGCGACGGTAAGCCTAGCTCCGTCCTGCGACGGCAGCAGCGGCACGGTCGACAGCTCGACTGGCACGCAGCACGGCGGTGGGCACCCTCGCGAGAGCAGCACGGTCGCAGACACCTACATGTCTCCTGCCAAGGGCCAGACGGCTGGCTGCGACGTCAGCCAGGCTGGGTCAGAGTGCGGCAGCGGTGGCAGCAGCGGCGGTGGCTTTGCTGGCGTCCGCAGCTCGGCGCGAGGCAGCGCCGGCAGCCTGAGCAACGACGGCCGAAGCCGCGTGGCCACCGGCGGCAGCTTGGCGGGCAGTCGGCGAGTGCGACGCGACTCCGTCGGCAATCTCACCTCCAAGCTGGGCATCTCCACGCAGGTCATGCTGAAGGGACGCGGACCCCGGCTGGCGCAGAAGGCGCTGAAGCCCTTCAAGGTGAGTACTACTACCAAGAGTACATAACCCCCCAGAGTGTGCAACTCCCACATACCCTGCTGTCCCGACAGAATTTCAAGTTGACGTCATTATTTATGACGCAATGCTCCTTGCACCAGTGATTTACAACATCTGTACGGGTGTCAACACATCACACGTTTTTCTTTGCAACACTTTGTACAGGATCAGATCGGCTTTGGTCAACCACAGGTTCCGGATTCGTCTGATAATCCGTGTACAGTGCGCATTGCATCATAAAAATGACGTCAACTTGAAATTCTGTCGGGACAGCACCCATAGTCGAGTTGCACACTCTGGGGGGTTATGTACTCTTGGTACTACTGACTGATACATATCCACTACACTCAAACACATGTACACATAATGATTTATTCCCGTAGCTATGCAGAAGACGTTACTTCATTAACGCCTGGCACTATCCCGTATCTGTCCCGTACCGTACCGTACCATCAAACACAGCTGGCCACATACAGCTGGCCGCAATATTCAAATAGGGCTTTCAAACGCAAGATCATAATGTGAAGAAACTTGGAAGAATGAGTATGAATGCGAAGTGTATGGGGGAATGCATGTAGGGCGATAGTGCGGGTTCGAGCCCCAGGTAGCGCCTGAAAAAATAAGAGAATTGAAAAATTTATAACATCCCTTTTAATTTTTTGCCGTCATCAAGGCGGTAGACAGTGTCGTATTACCCTCGACCGTACCTGTCCCCTACCTATCCCGTACCGTACAATCAAAGACGGCTGGCCGCAATGCATATTCAAATAGGGCTTTCAAATACAAGATCATAACGTGAAGCAACTTGGAAGAATTTAGTATGTATGCGAAGTGTATCGGGGGATGCATGCAGGGCGATAGTGCGGGTTCGAATACCAGGTTACCGTAAAAGCCCGTGTATAGGCCCCCGGGCGTATAGAATAGCAGCCTCGATTTCCTGGGCGTTTACAAGGGCACGGTCGTTATTTTGGAACCGGGCGTATACTTGGAATAGGGATAGCCGTAAGTATTGGGTATCAGTACCTGTACATGTACTGGTGTTTCCGGCATACCTGGGCGTATACATGGGCATGGGCGCTATTTTGAAACAAAAGTGTTGACTTCCCCTGACTGGGCGTGTACACGGAGGGTGGGCGTAATTTTGAGTGGGCGTATACACTGGCTTTTACGGTATGTCTAAAAACACAAAGTGGAAACTTATAAGAATTTATAACATCCCTATGCTTTTTTGTCTAGGTCATCAAGGCAAAAAAGCATAGCGTAGGGCCGGCCCTGAGCTTCCAAGCTCTCTCGTTTTACGAGTTGGGTTTGTGAATAATAGTAATAAAAAAAGAAGAAGAAAAAACCTGGTTTATCCGGGCGGTCCTGGACTGGGCCGCACCGCCCGTGACTTTGAAATGCCCGCAGCTCCGAGTCACGTACATTTAGCCGGGGAACGGGCCAGATACCCCTGGCCTATGATATCACCGATATAAGTGCCTGTAACTTCGGTGTCCGGATATCTTACCTTCCAACGAATTTTAGTGCGGTACGGTCAGCCATCTGAAGTACCGTAAAGTACCGTTGATCCGCCCCTCTCTAATTCCCGCCCCCCTGTCGAATTTCTGCCTGTGAAGCGACTACGAACGAAATACGATGTTGAACCGACGCATGTATTGCTGTACACAATAATGTGTGAGTGCAGGATGAAAATGTGCACAATCCAGCATTCCAGGTCGAGTGCAGGATGAAAATGTGCACAATCCAGCATTCCAGGTCGAGTGCAGGATGAAAATGTGCACAATCCAGCAGTCCAGCATTCCAGGTCTGATCTTCTGCTTTCTTGTACATCGTACTGCGCATGAGCGACTTGATCTAATTTCCGCCCCCTGCCGAAAAAACCAGCTGTGAAGCGACCCAGCGTGGGGGGGGGGGGGAGGGGGGATCAACGATACTTTACTGTACAAGTTTACTCATGGCGAGGGGGGTGGCTGAGCCGAAATATTTGGAAATAGGTACGAGTGTGCATGCACTTCCTCTGGAAGCAAACAAGAAAACTGTGTGACTTCGGTCACCCTATTAGTTGTTGTGAGTTGAGCCTTGAGGAATTGAGCAATGGTCACTCCAAGTGAGACTTAAACGTTGCCGATTTCTTTTGTGCAATTATTACGGTCCATTCAGAAAAAGATGATATCCTAGCTTTTGGCCAATAATGGGTCAAATTTTGAGTTTTTCACAAAATAATTCTGCAATCCCCCATGGGATGCCATTCCAATTATGTTTCTGAAGTCCATTTCTCTGAAAGCAAGCCATGACAAGAATAGGATTTCGGTCAGGTTTTGTCTTGTAAGCACTGAATTGGGAAAGGCCACGAAAATCAGTCGCAATCAGGAACTCTCCACGTTGGTCATCCCTACCTGGTCTTGCCAGGATTCCGTACCTCGTGCGGTGCCTGCGTAAGCCAGCCGACACGAGGCGACCACCAGTACCTATTCCGCCCTCAGGCCACTGCTCTCATGTGTCCGAAAGCAATGTGAATGAAATTAAACAAAATATGTGTGTTGTGTGTGTGTGTGCGCGCGCGCGCACGCACATGTGTGTGTATGTGCACGTGTGTATGTGCACGTGTGTTTGTGCACACGTGTGTGTGTATGTTTGTGTGCACATGTGTGCACCTGCTTGTGTGTTCATGTTCGAACCTGCGTGTGATCGTCTTTGGCTCTCCGTGTCCGCTGCAGCAAAAGCTCATCGCCAATCGCGAGAACAAGCGGACGAAGGAGACCATCTTCTCGCTGCTCAATTCCCCGTACCAATACGACCCCAGCATTGACATGAGTAGCTTCGACGGAATAGAACTGTACGCGGAGACAGACCCAGAGACCGACACATCGAGCGAGTCCGAAGCCGAGGGGCTCAAAACGGTCGCGTCCGACGTTCTCATACCGTGTGTGTTCACGTTGGCCGAAGGCGTTTCCGTCTCGCTGGAGAACTCCACGGAGCTGCAGGACTTTCCTCAGCTGCCCATGTCGCCTCTGTACCGGCTGGGCAGCGTGGCGCAGATCAACGTCGACGGGGCGCTGGCGGAGCAGGATTTGGCCGGCGGCGACAATCACGCGGACTGCATACCCCCCACCAGTGCCTGCGGTGCTGAATTGTCCAGCCTGTCGCTGCTGGAGCCAGACGCAGTGTCGTCACTGCCCAACGCCGTGGGTGACCTGAGGTCACGTTCTTCGGTCATGTCGGCCGAGTTTCCCGACTACGACCTGTCTGTTCCGCTGCCGACGCTTGGCCGCAGGCTGTCGCGCTCGCCGCTGATGCCACTGACGATGGACGACTGGACGATGCCGATGACGATATCGCGGCACAGCAGCGTCATCTTCACGCCGGAGTCGATCACGCAGTCGTTCAGCTGGCACCGTCGCATCAGCAGCACCGCCGCTACTGCTGCTGCTGCTGCGGGCAATGCTTCTTTGCCCGATGCTTCTTTGCCCAATGCTTCTTTGCCCACGTTTGGCTGTACGTTTGGCATAGCGGACACAGTGGTCACCACGCTGCTGCAACAACACGACTCCTCCGAGTGGTCGTCCGATCATCAGGAAAGCAGCGAGGACGAGCGTGATGGCAGCTACGCGACGGCGCGGGGCGACACCACCGAGAACACCGACTACGACGATGACGGCGAGAACGACATTCACAAGTCGGTGGACACGCTGCTGAAGGCCGTACGCAGCAGCGGCGACGAGGAACACCATCACCAGGCCATCGGCGGCGGTACGGTTGAGTGGACCACCTCTCTCCTCTGCAACCCCGGCTATCTCAGCAGTCGTAACAGCATGACGTCATGGCAACAACAACGCAGCAGCTGCAGCACCGCGTCACGTCGCCGTACCTCCAGCCAGGATTCCCTTCCGTCCGTCCCTCCGTCCTTGTCGCGCTCTTTCCGCCGCCCCGACAGCAAGTACCGTCTCCGCTATCAGCGGCAGTCCGCACCCGCAGTGTCTACGGTAAGCAAAACGCCTTTGTGTTCTCCTTTTCTAAGCAATCGCCGCATCACAGAGTCCATTGTATGTGTGCCCCTTCGTCTTATAAAAGGGTTTGTTGCAAAGGTGTTTTGTCGTCCCTGAAACTAACGTTGTTCTTTTCGTGCCCGGAACCCTCCCCGCCTTCCAAAATGAACGCAGCGAGCTATGCTGGACGACGAATAGTGCATGCCTGTACGCGTATATGTGCAATGTCAGTCAACTTGCGATATTGACCCCCTCCTCACACACCCCCCCCCCCCCTCGAGTGGAGAATTAGGCTCCTGCTTGATGTATGTGTGTATGTCTGTATGTCTGTATGTCTCTTGGTGTGCATAATTCATATGTGTATCCCCATGTTGTCTGCAGATCGATCCAGGGAGCTAGTGACTCGACAGCGCGTTCTAAGGCTACCTCTGCGCCGACGGCTCACCACGACGAGTAATGGCCTGCGGAACCTGCAGCCGCCACGGCAGCCCTGCCGAGAACTTACAGCAAGATGAACAAGCATATCGCAACGCGTAGCGTTTGACAACAAATTCTGGCCAATGCTAGCCGTGAACCAAGCAGGGCTGAGGTCAAACGGAGCCGACTGGACGCCCCAAGCCGGTATGATGGTGAGGTCAATGCCCCTCCGTTGAGCTTCCCGTGCGTGCCGGCTGTCACGGCTTCGCCGCAGGGTCACTTGCTCACCGTGCAGCAACTGCCATTCCGCATTCACGAAGCAGTGCGTCGATTGCTAGTACAGCAGAACTCGCATCACGTCGAGTTCTCCCTATTCGGGTATTCCATGCGGTGATCCGTGAGCGAGTTGACAGCGGAATTACTAGCTACGTCCGAGAGCAGTCATTATAGTTGTTATGGTTACTATGCTATGGTTAGTTTCCTAGCAACGACACAGACCCCTCGGTCTCCGTAGGGGTCGCGGAACCTCCAAGAGCTGTGTTCCTCAAAGCGACGACGATGACGCGCCAGCAGGCTTTGGCCAGTATGCGCTCTCCGCTGTGGCACGACAGCCCGGTGGTGTATGCAATAGCGTGAACACGCTCACCTACGCACAAACACACACACACACACACATACACACACGCGCGCACGCACACACACACACATACACGCACGCGCGCGCACACATACTCACCTGCGCACACGCCCATGCACTAGAATGCCAGGAGAGGAAGTCGAGCCACCAGCTCTAGAACGCACTGGGCTCTGACTTCATACATAGATTTGAATGCAGCGACATTCTCCTCGATATCGATTGGGGGACTGGAAAAAGTGTGCTTTAAAAGTTCACCACTCTAACTATACTTTCTTAGGGAAACTAAACTGGAATGTGTTTTGTTTCTTCAAGCTCAAGGATGTGTTTCCAGCCGATTCATGCCACTTCGTTTATACTCTTCACAGCGCCCTAAACGGACACGCACGTTTATGATAACTACAATGATGCTGATGTATCACGCTTGCGAATACCCTAATAAGGATACTTGATCACAGTCACGATAACATGATAAGAAAATTCATTTCCCCTCATTTTCCAATTATTGCTTTTAGAAGTACAAAATTATTTTTCCAATCGTTTCTAGCTGTAGGGTTCTTTTCTGATTCTTACGACTCTCTGAGGAGGACCGAGGAATTTTTAAACATATTTTAAATTTTTATATTCATCAGTCTGTCCCTTTGGAAAAACGCGGCCAAGAATTCAAAATTCTGCGGCAAATTCCGCGGGGAAAAGAGGGGTTTTCCGCGCATTTCTGCTGTAAAATCAAAAATCTGCGGCACTTTCTGCAAGTTTTTCACCCTCCTCGTAGAGGATATGACAACTAGTCGCATGAAGGAGCACTTTCATACTATCCTTTGCAGTCACAAACTGAATAAGAGTGAAGAATCTTGGAGAGACCTGCACTGGCAAGAGAAATGTGCTCAAACTGATCGCAAAGTAGTTTTCTGCTGCTTTCTGAGTAGTAATTTTAGTAATTTACCCTAAAAAAATTCAGATTCCGCGGGCAAAAGTGTGGATTCCGTGATTTCCGCGGATGATGGCAACTTCTGCGAAATTTGCCGCGGCCGCGGAATCGCGTTTTTCCAAGGGGACAGATCAGTGGAACATATTTTGCAAGCTCTTTTGCTTCTGTGTGTGAACATAACAATGTTATGTTCATTACCTTTGTCAAACTTACCCAATATTATACTGTAGTACTTTTTACTTTGAAGTACTTTATTTACTTTTTACCGTACCTGCCACTACAGTGGCGTCCGGCTCTGTGCGTGTGTGCGTGTGTGTGCGTGTGTGTGTGTGTGTGTGTGTGTGTGTCTGTGTGCGAGAGCGACAGATAGACAGGCAGACAGACAGACACAGAGAGACAGGCAGACAGGCAGCCAGGCAGACATACAGACAGGCTGACTGACAGACAGAGAGGCAGAGTGTGTGTGTGTGTGTGTGTTTGGCGGGGCGGGGGGGGGGGGGGAATACATGTAGCTCGCAAATACAACCTAAGTACCCCACAATATCTGCTATAAGTTAAGTGTGTGCTTGGCCACTCTTACTAATATATCGTGCAATCACAGCATTGCTTATCTCTGCTGCACACAGTACATGTACCCTGCTGTCTAGGCCTGTCCGAAAAATGTTCTGAATTTTTTTGCACTAAATTTGGTGACATCATGATGACGTCATTAACTTGCCCGGACCTGGCCGGATTTATGACTGTGGGTTGCAGCACGGCTGGAAAAATTCCTTCCGCTTCCAAGCAGGACTTGAACCTGGTACCCTCTGTTTCTCAATCATGGTCTTAGACCATCCCACTATGCCTGCCTGCAAAAATACGCGCAAACGCGTGGTTTCACGCGTACACACACCAGTTGTGAACACAGCTTAAAAGTCCAAGGATTTAGAACTTTTTCCTCAACTTGAAACAAGAGTTAGAAATGAAAGAAGAAAAATCTGAAGCCAAACGACTTGAACGCAAACTGCCAGAATCTCAGTCAAAGAACTTGGGGAACACATTAAACGTAACAACTGAAAACATATGTTTGTAGAGAAGTAATGTAGACGACTTATGTATATACTATGTGCTAGTACAATACACAACAACAAAGCTGAACCAGTTAAAGTATGCTATGTCGGGATAAATCTATTATTGCCCTCATCATCTTGCAAATAATAGATGCATAATTACTAATTAAAATACGACATAATTACTCAGCCGTAGCGGGTTATGGGATATCAGTCTGCCTCAGATTTTCACTGATCTGAAATTGCAGATTTGAAATTTACAATGTGAGGAAATTATCAGGACTGGAAACACACTTGGTTAGCCAGGCTCCTCACGTCCTGGAAACGCTCTGTCGAGTTTCCTGGACCGAATTGTGGATGCCATCGAAGATGGGTGGGTAAGTGGAAGGGCACCAGGTTAGTCCTGTCGGCAAGAGTAGATAAACAAGAGTGTGCAACTCCGCATGGGTTGGCCCACGGCGGAATTTTTTGTTGACGTAATCTTTTCGACGACGCACGCGCTGCGAGCCTTTTGGAGAGTTTTCCCTCGTGCACTTGGCTGGGCTTTACACTGCAAGGTCGGTGCCCAGCACGTGCTCTCACACTGCTCTGCGGCAAAGCCGCGTTTCTCTGAAAAAAGGTGACGTAAACAAAAAATTCCGCCGTGGGCGCGGGGTATCTGCAGATTGTGCAGGAGAGATCCGGAGTTGCACACTCTTGTTTATCTACTCTTGCTGTCGGTAGTATTCCCCCCGGTTTATGAGTATCTAGTTACAATTACAAAATACTCCACTGTTCATCACCGACTTCGGTTGGAGTGGTTGTGGCTGGGTCGCTCGTTGGTTTGGTTATTCCACTGGTCGTGGGTGTAGCAGCCTGGGTAGTGTTAGCGGATCCTGTACTCGACTCGTTGATCTCTGTTGCGGAGAAACAGAGAGGACACACACAAGCATCTCAGCAAAGCAGACAACAGCATACCATCCCCGCTTCGTAAAATCTGATTTCAAAAATTACTATGGAAACCCACCAACATTTTGACTTTAGATCTTCACTTATTTTGTTCCATATTGCTCTCCTGAACTCATAGTGCTCAGGGTGATGTTTGAGAGGAGAACACTTACAAGTTACGGTACAGATGGCGCCGAAAAAGAGGAATTTCCTCACCTCTGAGGTCACCGGTGCTCCTGCCTATGCAGTCAGCTCAAAACCCGGAAGGTTGTCCCCGAGCTTGGTCCGCTTGCCACCTTAAACACACCTCTCTATACTCGTAAATGTCTGTGTGCATCGTGTATCTAGTAACAAGAGTAGATAACAAGAGTAACAAGAGTGTGCAACTCGCGGATGGGTAGGCCCACGGCGGAATAATTTGTTGAAGTAATCTCTTCGACGACGCACGCGCTGCGAGTCTTTCGGAAAGTTTTCCCTCGTGCTCATGGCCGGACTTCCACTACAAGGTCAGTGCCCAGCACGTGCTCTCACACTGCTCTGCGGCAAAATGCGCGTGTCTCTGAAGAAAGGTGACGTCAACAAAAAATTCCGCCGTGGGCGGGGGTATCTGCAGATTGTGCAGGATAGATCCGGAGTTGGGCACTCTTGTTTATGTAGTATCTAGTAGCTACCACCATTTCTCCGGGTATTTTAAGTTATGTCTTCGCCACCTTATCATTATTACTCAAAACTCTTTTCAGGAGCTGTTTTGAGGTTTTTTTAAAAACTCTCGTGAAATTGCGTTTGCGTTAGGGCTGAAAACCCCTGAATATCCGAACCTCTGTTCTTCTACCTCCCCAGCTTGAACATCCGCGATGTGAAGAAAATTCAAACTGGAAAACGCGATCCAATCCGCACACACCTTCCGGTCTTTCTGTGCGCGCACTGCACATGAACCATCCTGGCAAACAGTCCTACAGCGCAGCACCACAGGATGTGCTACGAAGTTGTTTCGCGAATTCCGTGTATGCACACTTAACCGTATCCATTTATGCACACGTGACCGTATCCATAGCTGAGTGGTCAGGATACCTACCAACCATATGGCTTTTGGCCGGGACTGTTCCGATATCGAGGACGGTAATAGCGCCAAAGAGCGAACCGCAGATACGACCATTTTTTTTTACAAATTGCGTGTGAGGCGAGCACGTCTGTGAACAGCATGCCCAAGAAAGGGGACGTTCCCTGTAAGTCATGGTTGCATGGCTCATGCATTAATGCATTGTAAGTCTTTCTTGACAACGTCGATCCATCTCAGACGTGGTCGTCCTCGGGGTCGTCGTATGTCTGTTGTGTTGATTGACATTAGGAGGGCTTCAACGGAACGAGGACGATTCTTCGCCTTCCCTCACTACATGGCCGAACCACAGCAGTCTCCGTTGCCTGCAGACTTGAGATAGTGGGGTCTGCTCGGTTCTGGCATACAGCGCTGTGTTCGAGATTCGTTGTGGGTACGTGATACCAATGATGGTACGTAGTTTTTTCCGGTGCCATACATTGACGACGTCGGTTAATGTTTGCGATAAGGTCCAAAGCGCACAATTATACAGCAAGACAGGCAATATCAGGCAGGAAAACATACACAGCCTGGAATTCAGGTTGTGGCGTTTCCATGGAATGCTTGCAAATGCCCGATTTGCAGCAGACACTCTGGCTGCTATGTCTTCTGCTGTGCCTAGCATACTCCCCAGCAGCTTCACGGATTTCCAGGAATCATCTTCCTTGGTCACAGTGAAATATTGAGTTTTTGCCACGTTCAGCTTCAGATTGTCATCCGAGAAAACGGGTTCACACACACGGACGGTTTCTTCCACAGATGATCGCTCGTTCTGATGGGCAGTGGTGTCGTCTGCGTATTGTGTGAAAGTTGCTGGTAGGTCTGACGCGGGTAGAGCTTGCTCTCGGATCTTACGCATGGAACCTTCGGCGTAAGTTATAAACATTATTGGTGACATTGGGTCACCCTGGACGACGCCGATGTTTGTTGGAAATGGTTTGCTTAGTTGTTTACCAAGCTTCGTGCGGGCTGTTGTGTTTGATACTAGGACTGCAGTGGTGGACGTTGGTGCGCCAGCAGTGGCTAACCTCTCCAGAGCAACCTGACGAATGACAGTGTCAAACGCACCGCTGAAGTCCAATAGTGCCGATGAATACGACCAGTCGCCAAGTAGTGCGCGCTCACACATCGTCCTGGCGTAAAAGACACCATCCGTGGTCGATCTGCCAGGGCGGAAACCAGCTTGGCTCTCTGCCACATATGACTGCACATGGAGTGTGTGTCGTCGGGTGAGTATTGACGTCAAGATCTTACGGACGACGGAAAGGAGCATAACGGGGCGGTAGCTTTTTGGATGTCCTAGAGGCTTGCCGGCTTTGTAGATGGGAACGATGAGGCCGCAGCGCATGTCGTCAGGACAGTACTCTGTAGCTTGAACAGCGTTGAAGAAATTCGTCAGCCAGGGTGCGAAAAGGTTTTTAGCTGACTTCAAAGCATCAGCACTGATACCATCAGGACCGACAGCACCACCAGACTTCTGCTTGATAATTGCAGACCGTACTTCTTCGATTGTGAATGGATCTTCCTCATTCGATTGCTGCCTGAGGTCGAGTGGCTGGCCATCAGTGTAAAATACCGATTCATAATATTCATTAAAGGCATTAAGATTCCATGAGATGCCTGCCATGATTCTGCCGTCTGCGTCAGCAAGACGCACAGGCGCAGCCTTCTTCCCAGAGCGTAGTTGGCGTAAGTTGTTGATGGCGTTGAAGTAGGACCGTGGGTCAGGGCGTAAAGCATCTACTTCAACAGCCTTACGTTGCCAATATTGCTCGCCCTCCTTCTGTAGTATCCTTCGAATCTCGTGGAGTTTTGCAGATCTTTCAATCTTTAAAGCTTTACGTTGCTCTGGATCAGGTTCAGCGTTTATGCGGCAGTGCAGATTCTTCTGTTCAGTGGATAAGGATGCAACGCGAGGGTTCGTGCTTGCTTTCGGAGCAGAACCAGTGGGCACTTTCCGGAATGCATCCTGCGCTGCATCATGCGTAGCCCAGACGAATCCACGCCACGCCTTATCCACGGAGTCATTGTCGATGTTTGCGGAGAGTGGAAGCAGAGAAGGTAACTTCTCCTTGAGACGGTCGCAGAACAGTTTCGACGATTCAACGGTTGGAAGGTTATAGCGATTGAAACATGGGTCTTGTTGTTTGACGGTCGGATGGACTTTAGAAAGTGCGATGCCAAGAACTGCAATAACAGGGTGATGATCAGAGCGCGTGGTGAAGCCTCCAAACGATCTTGCATCTAGAACCGCGGCCATGGTGGAACGTTTTACTATCACGTAATCTATCATATTCCGCACAGGCTTTCCATCCGCATGCACTAAACCATCAGAAAACCATGTTGAGCGATGTTGCATCCTGTGCTTGAACAGTGTGTTGGTTAGCACCAGCCGGTTGTCCTCGCAAAATTCTACAAGTCTGCATCCATTTGAGTTTGATGTAGTGTGTTTAGAGTAGCATCCAACAGGGCTGACAGATCCCGGCCTCGAACTCCCAACTTTAGCATTCAAATCTCCTAATATCCATAATTCGTCACGGTTCTTCGTTTTCAATACAACATTGTTGAGAAGTTCGTAGAAGTTGTCAGCTTCCTGAGGGTTGATGGTGGATCGTTGAAGAGTTGGGGCATAGCAGCACACGACCGTGACAGCTCGACTGTCAGGTCGCGGGCTGAGTACCATTCGTACAGATACAACTCGGTCAGAGTGGAACTGGTACGACAGAACATTATTTGAAAATTTCTTGTTGACGAGGATGGCAACGCCAGCGCGAGACGATTGACCTCCGGACCTATACAGCTTGTGGCCATCTGCAATACTATAATATTTATTATATAATATCCAACACGCCAATTTTTCACATTTTTCAAGCACTTTTTCAAACGACCGGATATGGTGGCTGCTATATGTCAAGAGGATCAAGTTTGAAATGCGCGGGGCAGGCAGCAGCTGTGACGGTATAATGGGGCGAAGGGACGAATGGAAAACGTAAAGAGAATTCTGAGAGACTGGCGGTAAGTGACTACAACTTCAAGCATATTATAGTGTACTCATATAGTGTACTATTCAGTGTTCATAATTTTACGTGTCACTCAGAGGCATCAGAATCAGAGTCAGTGCTGGTCCCAGATAGCTCTGAATCTGAGCCACTGACAACAAGCTGGCACTCCACGGCAGCCAGGTTAGGCAGCGCTGGCATTTCCTCCTCCTCCTCCTCGGCTTGCTCTGGTGCAACTGTGATTTGGTTTTTCGCCAAGAAGATCATAGCGTCAATGGATGATGGTGCCAGGGACGAGCGAAGTTTGTTGACAAGAACGCCACAAGCAGAGAACACACGCGCAGCCGGTACTGATGTAGCTGTGATAGAAAGATACCTCTGAGCCAGGACAGCAAGACCAGGAAACCTGGTGGAATTGCACTTCCACCAATCCAGAGGTTTGATCTCAATGCCCTCCATCCTCTCACTGCAGTACCGTGCTACTTCCTGGGCAGGCGATTCACTCTCCACAGCTGTGGCATCGTACACGGCTCCATGCAGCAGAGCTTGAAGGCCTGTGTCCTCGGGCTTGCGCTTGCGGTTCCTGCGCGACAACAGAAGGTGGTTGAGAGGTGTGCTTCTTCATCTCCTCAGCTAGTGTAGCCTTGATAGCATCCGGCTTACACAGGACATGGGACGTGAACTTTAGGCCACGGACCCTGGGATCCAAAGCTGCAGCGAGCACGAGGGGGGATGCCGATGTCACGTCTGACAGACGAAATTTAACCTGCAACTCTGACACAAGTGCAGCACGGATGTTCTCCACAGCACGAACACAGGTGTCCTCCACAGGCTCAGAGTACCTCTCGATAAGACTGGCCACAACAGGCAGCACGAGAGAAGAGGTGGCATACTTCTGGCCGCCGAATACTGTTGTAGTTGCTTTCAGTGGTTCCAGGGCTGCTGTCAGCTGCTCGGCTAGTGTCCACTGGGTATCCTTCAAGAGCAAGTTCCGATTTTGGCCTGTGGCAGTCAACAAAGTACAAAAACAGGACTTTAACCTGGCAAACCAGATAGGACGAAACAATTCTATTTCAAGCGCAAAGAACAAGTCACGACTCACGATGTAACAGCTCAATCCCACCAAACCCGTCACAGCAATAGCAAAGGTATAGTAACTAGGCATACAAATCATACCATGACACAATGCTGCTTACCTGGAGCAGTCAGTACAGCCATGACGGGAAGTCGTAGCTCAACCAGACGTTTCAGCATGTCATGTGCAGAGTTCCAACGCGTAGGTACATCCTGGGTCAGTTTTACAGGTGAGGTGCTCTCCATCTGGACCTGCTTTGCAAGCAAAGCCTCTGTTGCTTGACTGCTAAGGCGAAAGTGCCCAACCAACTTCCTGGCAGCACTCAACAATTTCTGTGCAGGAGCTGAATCTTCAAGCACATGTCGCACGCACGTTTGAAGGAGATGGGCAGAACAGGTCACTGACTCCCAGCCATGATCTTGAAGTAGGTGTCGACCAGCAAGCTCCGCATTTCTCGCTTCGTCGTGCACCACTGCCATTACCTGAGCAGGCTTGAGTCCCACTCTCTTCGTTGCATCCGATACCTTTTCCGCGATCCTCACGCCGGTGTGGGAGCCTGGAAAGAGAGCAGTCTCGACAACAGCGCTCTCCAATTCCCAAGTTTCGGTCACAAAGTGCATAGTTACCGTGTTATACGACTGCGTGGCCTTCGATGTCCACGCGGCCGTCGTTAGACAGCAGCCAGAGACGGACTTCAATCGACTCGTAAGGGCAGAGAGACCAGTGGTGTGGCACTGCCCGATCAGCTTGGAGACGCGAGTCCTCGACGGAATCACGTAACCGGGCGATACCCGTCCCATCAGGTCACGGAACCCGACATCGTCGACGATCGACAACGGCTGTAGATCACGAACAAGCCAGCCAGTCAGACTGCCGGTGATTTCTTTGGCAGTCGACGCAGACATTTGCTTTGCCGCGGGCTTCACAGCAACGTGCTGCAGCATCGATGACTGCTTTGCCGACGACTTCTCACCGTCACATCTACCGAAAAGGAGCGGGTGATTTTAGGATTCATCTCAATACCCAGTAGTTCGTGCCCGAGCTTGGTCCGCTTGCCACCTTGTACACACCTCACTATACTCGTAGATGTCTGTGTGCATTGTGCGGCCAAGCAAGCATGTATCTAGTATCTACAGCCGTTTCCCCTGCTGCTGTGAGGCTGTGTTTACATGAGGCGTTTCAACCCGGGTCAAGTTTCAACCCGCAATGAACACAGATTGACTGGCATGTTTATACGACGCATTGCGCTTGCCCCGGGTTGATTTCAGCCCTCCCCTGGGGGGGGGGTTGAAATCGAGAAATCGTACAACCGTACTTCTGTGCGTCTCCCGCACAAACATGCACTCTGGGTGGGCCGTCACCGAGCACGCAACTGTAGGTGCAGAAAATAATGTAATACAACACATAGACTACTCAAAAACTAGAAATATCTCGGTGGATACTTTGTTCGGTAACTTCAAGACAGGTGATTGTTAGCTGAAAAGAAACGCGACCATGCCATGCCACACAGTGTACAAGGTGCATTTTTGGATCTGGAAAACTCGTTCACCGAAACTCTCACTCTAACGCATCGTTGATTTTGGGAAATACCGAAAATATTACACCACCGAAATTTCCCGGTTTTACTTTGTGGTTGAGCAGGCAGGTGATAAGCAGTGAAGTTTAGTGAACCCAGCAGCAGCATGCGGGGGAAAACAACAGCGATGCCTGATGTGGTGGAGGCAGGTGTGTAAAGAGGTGTCCAAATAAGGCATCAGGAAAATAGCAGGTTTGGTGATGCACCTGTGTTTTGTGTTCCAATTTCGAACAAGAACTTGATGAAACCATATACTCGTTCCGTCAACTTTCACTCACAGTCGAAACGATGACAAGCCCTGCACAATCAAGGCCACTCGCACTAGTCCCAAAGCCTACACACACAGTCAGGGGATGCCATGTCAACATGGAGGTATGCTTTGAGAATCCCATACGCACTGTAAAAAAAATTCATTTATACTTACCCGTTTGGCACTTGTTCCCGGTAAATCCTTTCGGGCAGATGCATTTGCCCTTGTCGTCACACTGACCCTGGTTCAAACAGTTGCATGCTGCAGCAGCCATCGCATACGCACAAACAAGATGCATGTGACAGTCAGACACAGAGAAAATGCATGGGATGTTAGGGACCGGCCGTAAGTATCGGTATTTATCACAAAACGCATCAATTTTGTTTCAACCCAACCCCACCCACATCCCCTCCCCTCAGAACGTGAGAAAGTGTTGACATTTACATGCATATACAACACACATCACAAGTGTGTCAATGCTCCTACTTCCCTGGACACGTTTCAATGTGTTCTGAAACGAAATCGGTCAATCCCTCCCATCACATAAGAGAAATAATTCGTCTTGAAAAAAAACTCGGATGTTGAGCCAAAAGTAATATGTAAAGAGAAAAGGACCTATAAGGCCACACGTTTTTATTTCTATGTTTCTCGTCACCCGCGCGCATACGATTCAGGAGTCTGGAAGAAAAAAAGAAAAAAAACTGTGCTGCACGGACTGTGCATGTGGGGACCAGCACACTCATGCACATGCACATAATGTGGCCTGGCCTGCGCGACACATGATGCAAGGACGGCATTTTTTATTGCTGCACATGCACATATTGTGACAGAACTCCTACCACAGACTAGTTGCTAACTATGGATGCTATTTTGCAGGTGCATTGATGGATTTTAGTGTGAACAAAGGTCTAATAAACTTTTTTTTATTTCTCGGTCATTTTTTCCCACCTCTCGCATACGTTTTTAGATTTTCAGGTGACGAGAAACATAGAAATAAAAACGTGTGGCCTAAGTTACTAGCTATGACTAACAGTCCACCAAGGTAACGAGTCAGATAGTGCGACTGCAAGGCACAAAACTGACAAGAATATTGAGACACTGAGCCTTCCAAGTTGGAAGGTTGCTGGTTTGCGCTTCGTAGATGCGTTAGAGCTAGGTTTCAGGCCGTCGAATGTCTCAATATCCTTGTCAGTTGTGTGTCTGTTGCCACAGGACATGTTGGCACATCGTGACAAGACACATGTTGACAGAATACATGTCGGCACGACACATGTTGGCACAAGACGTGTTTATATGGGACATGTTCACAGATACACACAACCGCATTCATCATCGTGGTGGTGGTGGTGGTGGTACACACAGGGACAGCCACTGATAACACCTCTCACTTACTGACACAGAGGATTCGCGCCCGCTGATGTGTTGTGGTGTTTTGAAACGACTGACTTTCTAAATTGCTAAATGTTACGGTTCTGTAGAGGGTGTGGCGGTTCACCCGGATTGGTTGGACGTGGAAGGGTGCGTCCCGAGGCTTATGCTGTAGAGCCAATCTCTTTAGCCAGCGCTCTCTTAGTACATGGCCATGTGCTTGCAGCCAGTCCTCGGA
Source organism: Sycon ciliatum (assembly GCF_964019385.1). Lineage (NCBI taxonomy): Eukaryota > Metazoa > Porifera > Calcarea > Leucosolenida > Sycettidae > Sycon > Sycon ciliatum. The sequence goes on along the minus strand of NC_088655.1, from coordinate 26,990,931 downwards.
TATGAGGTGAAGTCCGTACTGCTGACACGCCTCCTCTGCGAAATGGTGAGTGACGGCATGCCCCGATGCCGGTGTCGCTACGGCGTATGCCGAGTTGTTAGCATGAAGCCATTTAGCTGCAAAACGAGGGAAAGTACAGACGCAAGCAGAGAACATGTTTACACTAACCGCATCCGGAATCAGGTGTGAAAGAATGGGCTCACTGCAATTTGCTGGCATGCTCACTGAAATCCTATCTAATGAGTATTAAAGCCAGGCCCGGAAACAGTGCACGGTTCTGTTTCAGCAGGCCTGGGGCTTGGTTGCGTTTATTTGAATTGGAAAACCGAACGGATTGAACATGTCCAATGACAAGGAAGCGAACGAGGTCCAAGTAACCCAGGCATGGGAAAACTTGGAAAGGAGACACAGATGAAAAGAAAATATGGAAAAAGAAAGCTCTTAGCAAAAGAAAAAAAAGAATGGCTTCGCTCGCGCAGTGCTTCTACACAGGACAGGGGAGTAGCTTGCACAGCTGACTGTGGTGTGGTGACCTTCCGCCAGAGTACTTCTGCGGTGGAGTGACCATGAACCACCGGCAAACTCATCGTCGCGTACTCATTGCCCATTTCTGACAATGTCGTACTAAGAGTATTCTAAACTCCCAAGAGTGTTTAATTCCTGATACCCTTTCTATGGGGTTTGCCGACGGCGAAAACTCACATCACTGGGTGCAGTGTTCCAGTTGTACGTTTCCAGCGCGTTTTAGCGAGCAGCGGCGCAATGAAGATGCACTCAATGACACAAACTCCCAGGGCTTATGCAACTTGGCAGCATGATCATGTCAGATGTTCAGATTGCGGGCATGCTATCCTTCGTTTGTACGTGGTTTGTACGTGGTACCTGAGACACGTGATGTGAGTTTTGCCGCCGAAGATCCCATATATACATAGTTACACCCTCTTGGGAGCTTATTAATTTACTCTTATCTACTCTTGATAGTACCCATGACGGCCATTTGCTGGTGGGATGATGAGACTACGCTGATTATACACGAGCTAAGCGCCTGCGGGAAGTAGTAAAATATCGACGATAGACAACACGATCATAGACGGCCAGTTTGACGATTGCCGAAGAGCAATCTCTCACGACGTGGTTGAGTTCAGGGCAGGGTGGTTACAAAAGCCTGCAGATGCGCAAATAAATCGATCCGTGGCATGAACAACATCATGAACAACGAATAGTAAAATACCCTCTGACACGACGTGTACAGCTAAAATCACATGCTACTAAAGCCTGTAGAAACGTAGACCGGACAGTTTGCACAAAGTGCCTGCCGCTTGAACCGGAAAGCCTCAAACCACAGCTGAGCTCGGTGAAATCCGACTCAATGCGTACATCTGGCACCGTCGACTTGCACTGCCCTCGACACCCTGGAAGTGGAAGTGGTACGAATGCGGCTGGCTGTGCACATGCACAAGCACAGTGCTGTAATCGGAAACTGGTCCAGGCCGGGGTCAGTTTTGCACGTTGGGTCGGATTTCACTGAGTGCAACTGTAGATCTTTGGGCAATATTCATACAGTACAAGCCAGTCATAATACATCCGTTGGAATTTCATTCCATACACAAAGTAGCATGCGGATTGTACCATCCCAGGAGAAGGTAGATCGGTTACCCAATTTCGTTTAGAATGGTAGGTCTGCCATTGAAGTGGGTAAACCTGGGTTCGCGCGGCACGCTTGCTGTTGTTGTTTCTCTGTTTCCCCTGTTAATAGTGTTATCCCTGCACTGTTCATGTGCTGCTTGCCACTGAGCAGTCACACATTCTCATTAACCCATTCTCATTCACCCACTCGCATTCACCCACTCGCATTCACCCACTCGCATTCACCCACTCGCATTCACCCACTCGCATTCACCCACTCGCATTCACCCACTCGCATTCATCCACTCGCATTCACCCACTCGCATTCACCCACTCGCATTCACCGACTCGCATTCACCGACTCGCATTCACCGACTCGCATTCACCGACTCGCATTCACCCACTCGCATTCACCCACTCGCATTCACCCACTCGCATTCACCCACTCGCATTCACCCACTCGCATTCACCCACTCGCATTCACCGACTCGCATTCACCCACTCGCATTCACCCACTCGCATTCACCCACTCGCATTCACCGACTCGCATTCACCGACTCGCATTCACCGACTCGCATTCACCCACTCGCATTCACCCACTCGCATTCACCGACTCGCATTCACCCACTCGCATTCACCGACTCGCATTCACCCACTCGCATTCACCGACTCGCATTCACCCACTCGCATTCACCGACTCGCATTCACCGACTCGCATTCACCCACTCAGTCTTGAAAATGATAGCACTCACAAAGCAATAGCCTACCTTCGCATATAACATCATGTTTGCTTGTGCCATGACTATCCAATAATGCTTCTCTTAAGTTGTTCTTGCCCTGCTTGTAAATGACATGCTGGCCGTGGTACACGAATGACGTCCATATGGTGATAGGGCTGCTGTAACTGCTCGCCATCATCTCGTGGAGCAATGCTTCCATGCAGTGGCGCACGCCATACCCCAGTGTGGTGAAGACGACAAACTTGACCACGTCGTATCCCCGACGCCTGCACATCTGCCGGGCTTCCCTCAGATTGGTCTTCTGCGTGCGGCTTGGCTCGTCAACATGCGGATGACTCGGCAAGCCGGCGAGAGCAATCCAGCTGTACACGGCTTTATCTGTGCCTGGGCAGAAAGTCTTGAGAGCTGCATACCAACACAGTGCATTTTCAGACCACAATCAGGTACTGTGCCACTCACCAGGGACTTGCTCCGATAAGACACACACTTGAAAAGTTTAGATACAACAATTTGAGATACAGGTGGAACCCTGTTAATTCGAACCTCGAAATGTCCCGAAAAAACTTCTAATTATCCGGACATTCTAATTATCCAAACATGCACCCGCAACACAATATGCATGTCAAAATGCTCCCATGGTCATACAGAGTTGCGTTATGGGCCTTAGACACAGATTTCACGGATACTGAACTGACCGGCACAGCCTGCTCATGCAAACTGAACTGACCAGTACAGTGTACAGGGAAATTATCAGCACAAATCCCACACATTTTCTATACAGTCAACTTCGCTTATAACGACACTCGGCGGGGCATAAGAAAAGTGTCGTTATACCCGAAGTCTCATTATATGTATTACAGTTGGATGCGACTTTGCTCTGGGCATAGAAATTCTGTCGTTATTCGCGAATTGTCGTTATATCCGCAGTCGTTATTAGCAAAGTTGACTGTATGCGGTAGCTTACAGTACACGCACAGGTGCATTTCTGAAAAATAAAGATGTGTTCTGCTCAAGAAGCACCACACATACTACGCCCGCGTTTCTTCCCCGATGACAAAATCACCATTACACTATACAGTCAACTTGGCTAATAACGACTGCGGATATAACGACAATAGTCCTTATGCACATTGTACAGATGTACACGAAGTACGAAGTTCTGTACTATGGCCGTAGGTGTGTACATACCCGGTTGGGTGGTCATTGTGTGCTATACATGCGCGTTTGACCCATTTAGCCTCACAATTCATGGCAAACGATCACTTTTCAAGCCTTCTTCACTTTGGGATTGAACTAACGACTAGCTAGATCTCTGCCGGAAAAAGATTTCGTATGAAATGCCTTCATGGCCCATTTCATAGTGGAAATAGCAGTAAACACAATAGGGTCCTGCACATTCAACACCCAACCGGGTCTACGGGATTCTACAAGATTCTACGGGATTTCGTGCATCTGTACAATGTGCATAAGGCGTATTCGCGAATAACGACAGCATTTCCATGCCCAGAGCAAAGTCCCTTCCAACTGTAATACATAACTATAATGAGACTTCGGGTATAACGACACTTCGCGAATAAGGACACTTTCTTGATGCCCCGCCGAATGTCGTTATACGCGAAGTTGACTGTATATATATTATTACATCTTTCTTTCCATATTAGCACACGAAGAGGCGAAGCCAGTTGCAAATCTGATAAGGCCTTTCGTACCATTACTCCTCAAATCAGTACATGGTGATAATAGAGAGGTTCTGCAAAACGAAAATGTGTACGAACTTTCGCTCTACGTCATGAAGTGAGAAATTTCGCACGAACTTTCGCAACTTTGGACGCGAAACTTGCAGGGAACGCGAAATGAACTTTCGTGAGATCGGGTCATGGTGTATGTGCACTTGGCGCGTGAAAACTACGAAAATGTGCAGAACACAAAGTTCGTGCGAAAATTAATACACATTTTCGCAAGGCCTGTCGCGAAACTTCGTTCGAATTTTTTTCGTTGCGCAGAAACTCTCTAATGTGACGAAGCGCAACGATGTCAATTTACGCAGCATATTGGCAGACAAAATGTGACGAAACGTACACAGTCTGAATAATGGTGTGACTTGCGCCGAAGAGGACAAGAACTATAACGGGGAGGCAGGAAGCCAAGATAGCACTAGCTTTCTGACAAACTCCTTCTGTCTACAAAGCCCCCCCCCCCTCCCCCCCCCCCCATATGGCGAAGAAATCAATCAAAATTTGAATTCGACGAGATAAGAATACGGCGTGCATTATCGGTGGTGTCCAACATCGTAACTCTTGGGTGACTGTTGCATTCTAGAGCTTGGAGTTTCCGCTGCCACGCAGACCTTTCGATTATTGACTTTGCACAAGAAATGATGGGGCTACAAACGTTTCAGTAATCAATTAATATCGAACGCCTGCCGGCCAGTGTTATGGGGGGGGGGGGGGGGGTCAACTTTAAAACCTGGGTTTGGGATCTGCTTCTCCATACAATTCGCAAAGGCATACATACCTGTCCTAATTTTGAAAACTTGGCTGTATTTCGTATTCTCTGCGGCTCTTAGGGGCCGTCCGTAAATACATGTATTTACTTAGAGACGTCTAACAGGCGTTTGTGGTGGGTCGGTTCGCTTGCACTGAGGCATTTCAAAAATATACATTTCGGAGTGCATGCATACCATTCCGCGTGTTGTACATGTAAGTGATGTAGTATTGCTACAGCTAGTACCAAGAGTATAATTATAACCCCCAAGAGTATAATTATTACAACCCCCAAGAGTGTGCAACTCTGCAGATGGGGCTGGAAACGTACAACTGCGATACTGCACCACGTGATGGCAGTTTTCGCTGTCGCCGTACCCCATAGAAAGGGTATCAGGAGTTGCACACTCTTGGGGGGTTATAATAATACTCTTGCTAGTACCTTTCGCAAAAATGTGAATACTCCACTGTAGCCATCCACTATATCCATACATCTTCACAACACTTTCCAAACGGTCTCTGGGCTACACCAATCACTAAAAGAAAAAGAGATATTAAAATTATTCGAATTTTCGGGCAAGTCACATTCATCAGTGGAACGTCGTGACTGAAGAGTAACCATGCTGAACCCTTGAGGAATACTCTTTCTATTGCTAATGAGTGATATGCACGGGCTTTGTGTACCCGCTTCTGGATCGAAGTAGGGCACACTCCATTTTCCTTACAGCGCTTCAAGACGATAATATTATGTGAAATGTGACAAGAAAATTAATTTAGGTAAACTTACATGACTTTGTTGTAGTGTGGCGATATGACTGCAGAATTTGTTTTCTTTATTGCTATTATAAAATTGTTGTCTCCACGTCGATTATTTGCATTTTTTAAACGGAGATACTCTAGGAGTCAGGTTGAAATCCTGAATGATGCTCTGCGCAAACGCTACTTGGCTAGAATTTCACATAATATTATTGGTGTACATGTGCCTGCAGGTGTTGTCTCTTTTGCCGTACCTGCTGCTGTATTTGTGTCCCTGTGTGTACATGTAGCTGCACGTGTTATCTCTTTGTCGTACCTGCCGCTGTATTTGTGTCCCTGTGTGTACATGTGGCTGCACATGTTGTCTTTTTGCCGTAGCTGCTGCTGTATTTGTGCCACTGTGCTGCTGAGCCGTACATGCTGCTGCGCTGCTTTGTTGCCGACACGTGCACCTTTTTGTGCTGAGTAAACCACTTTTTGTGCTGACGAGGGCACCAATTTCTGATATCATGTTTCTTTTTGCCATGTCAGTGGTCAGTCGTTCGTTGTCAGTTTATAAGTTCTTCCGTCGGCTCCTGAGGTGCAGTAATGAAAAGCTCTCTCTCTCTCTCTCTCTAACTCCAGAGAAAAACCACTTGACTAGTCCGGTTGATGTGTGGCGTGGCGAGGGTAACGTAGAAGAGGCAGCTCGTTCTCCAACCGAGACGACATTATCTTCTTGAAGCGCTGTAAGGAAAATGGAGTGTGCCCTACTTCGATCCAGAAGCGGGTGCACAAAGCCCGTGCATATCACTCATTAGCAATAGAAAGAGTATTCCTCAAAGGTTCAGCATGGTTACTCTTCAGTCATGACTTTCCACTGATGAATGCGACAAGAAAATTAATTTTGGTAAACGCACATGACTTCGTTGTAGTGTGGCGATGACTGCAGAAATTTAATATCTCTTTTTTATTTTAGTGCTTGCCAGTACCAAGAGTATTATACTATCTCTAGTGCAGGTAAGCGTTGAGACGCACTACACACGTCACGGCAGAGCAGACAGGGACGCATACTCGGTACTCCCAGAAACCTGCGCTTGCAAGCAGTAACAGTCAGTTACCAGCACACTTGCAGGTGTGATTTGGTTCGTTATAAACAAAAAACCTTTCAAAGTAAAGGTGCAATCTTGTATGGGTTCAAACAGGGACATGGACAGGGGCTTCCTATACCACGAAACTCGCTATATGCGAGTTTGTTATAAGTGGAGTCGACTGTACTGTACACACTACGTGTGCATAGTGCGGTGTTTAATATGAGTGGTGTGTTAAGCCTAGTTCACATTCGACGCACCGCCGACGGTACGGGACGTAAGGGCTTGTCGGGAGGGCCGGGGTGAGCTGTAAAATCCTGTACGATTCGTACGACACGACATGCAGCCGTCGTTGCGACGTTCAACGTCGAACGGCGCAAGTCATAAGGCACGGTCCGTGACGGGGTGACTTTCGGACCTAATTTCTCGTTTTTCGGGACTTCTTTTTAATTATTTCTCCTTGAAAGAAGCGGAATCAAGTTCACAATACAGTAAAACCTGTAACTAACGACCACCGTGACTAGCGACCGGCCTGGTACTACCGACCACTTCGTCAGGCACGGACGGTCTCACATTCAAAATGCACTGTGACTAGCGACTACCTGCTGAACGCGACCAGCGACCGCCTTTTCTTGTCCCAATGTCGAATTTTGACCCGTAACTAGCGACCGCGATGTAGCAAATCAAGCATTGCTTGAAGCTCCTTCTCGAAATTTTGATGATTTTCCATGGTCGTTTCGATACTACAGCTGGACAAATGAGCGCAGTCTCATTTTTACTGTGGAATCAGTGTGGATTGCACTACACCTGTCATAATTTCAAGTGCTGTCAAGAACAAACATGATAGGAAACGTCTTGGAGAGCGCATCCAAAGCGCTCTTTGATCGATGTTACTACTCGAAGGAGAAACTAAGACTGAGCGGCTCTCTGTCGAAGTGCAATCACACAGCTCAGTCACCAGACTCACCACTACACCAGGTCACACTGACAGTCTGTGCTGGCTAGCTAGCATGCTACGGTATTATGTACTCACCTGTACCATGTGTACGGAACACAGGCCAGGATACGATGGCGGATAATAGTCTACAGTGAAAGGTGCGAAAACTCGCAACATCGCAACATCGCCGCATCACGTACTGGTACACACTACTCACTGCACTGCCTGGCCAGGCCAGCGCTGCTCTGGAAACCCGGTGAGTCGACATACGTGTCAAAAGGTCGTATCGCTTCCGGTGTATAAAAAACTTGATTTTCTCTCTCTCCAAGTGTTGTATGATCTGAAAGAAGAATGTCAGTGCGCAAGTGGTGGGGGATTGTATTATCTGCATTTTGACATACATATCATATAATGGGATCCATATATGGTCGCGCGGTGCAAACCTCTAACTAAAGACCACCTGCCACTAACGACCACTTTTCCGGGCACCAAGGGGTGGTCGTTAGTTACAGGTTTTACTGTACCAGTTTTTCATGAAGACCAAAAAATTAGCCCTGAAAGTTGTGGCATTCAAATAATAGCCCCAGGAAATGATAGAATAGTTCGTCTGTCACGCTTCTGAACTATCCCTAAATACAATAAGTGACATGAGATCTTATGTTGCTAAAATTCAACTCAGGTCGTGCTAGCCATTCTGTGAGTTATCATGGGAAGCGCAGTGTTTGAAATGCTAAAAATTTCCAAGTACAAATCGGGAGTCGTCGGCGCACGACGCCGTCTCCTGTTCACACTCAAATTGCAGCCGTTTTGTACGCTTGCGTCCCCGTCTACGCCCGTCTACGGTATGAAAAGTTGGATCGATCCAACTCTTCCTGTCGCTTCCCGATCTGTACGGTAGTACGGTTGCGTTCCCGTTCCTGGTGTTCACATTGGACGCCGTCAGACCGACCCGTCGCTTCCCAACGATCCTTACGTCGTGCCCCGTCGAATGTGAACTAGGCTTTATCTGCATTTGGGGGGGGGGGGGGTCAAGAAAGAAAAGCCTGTTAGATGTAAAATCCCGCCAGAGCGCCCCATCTCTCCCATCCGCCCCTCCCTGACTTCTTGTCAGGGAAGTGATTGCTTGTATCCTCGTATGACTCTGTGATGCCGTACTGTACTGCACTCAGTCTGCAGACACGTGCCCAACCCCGTTGGAAATATACGCAACATTGCCCACCCTCTTGACCAGGGATCGCAAAAACCCTGAGTTCCGACGGGTCTGTACTACTCCTGGCTCTTGACCTTTGGTCGGTGTACGAGATTCACGAACAGTTTTCGTAGGGGAGTACTTTTTCATGTAGTACTGAATGCGGCAAGTAGGACTCGCCCATCCGCCCCTCCCCACCTGAAGCGTCGAGGAGGTAGGGGCACTCTGGCGGGATTTAACGGTATTTACGGACGGCCCCATAGACCTTTTGACCTCAAAAAGTGGCAAGGAACAAGGAGGTCATGAAGATACTTCGAAGTAGGTCAGACCCGGTCAAGACATTGGGCACAAGCTGTTCATTTTCACACAACTTACGAGCACAGGAGTTGGTAACGTTGCTTTCATGTTGGCCTTTAGGGCATGTTGCGTTACATGTGTTGATAGCCAACAGCACGACCAGCAAAGAAAAGAGCAGCTTTGCCCTTGGCAGTATTCTCCCCAGCTGTGAAACACCGCAGATAGAGACAAACCAGACACCAGGTTGGAAAAGATTTCAGAGAAGAGTTTTCTATTCGTAACAACGCAATGTCTCCAAATTTCATACAACAGTTTTACCAAGACTACTTGCTCGATTTCCAAAGCCACTGCTCTGACAGGAGATGCTTTTACCTGGCTCGCAAGTGTCGAGTTTCTGAGAGAAAACAGCAGTAGGTGTAGGTACATTGTAGGTGGCCTACTTTCCCAACGTCATCACTTACCTGGAGTGACGGTTGCAATTGGCCGGAAAGAACTCTACCCTCCTACCTCTAGTACGAACAGGCAGAACTACATGGGCCCTAGCTCTGCGAAAAGTCGATACCGTCAACGAGCTCCTTGTCCACCACATTTTCCTTGTACAGCAGTCGGACAATTCTTGTCATAAGAAAAGCAAGCGACCAGCTAAGCTTCCCTGAATCCTCTACCGTCACACGAGAACTTGGCGTCGTGGTGCTGCAGCCAGTGGCAAGTAACATGGCAACTACGGAATGAGGCAGGTTAGAAGGAGCGAAGCGCTGGATAATTTCGAGTGGTTGGTTCCTCCTGGAGAAAGTACATGACTGTATTACCGGTAGTTGCATTTTGCTACCAACAAACTACCGCTGTGGGACACGCTCCGAACTCTTCCTGCCTAGCTCGCCGCTTGACCCAGGCTTATGCCTGGTTCACACTAGGCCGATTTTCCGGCCGACATGGACTCGTACGAAAAATCCTCAAGATCGGGGCGAAAATTGCGTAGTGTGAACGGTGTTGTCGTACAGGGTTCCGACAAATCTGCGACGATTTTCTTGTCGCACTAGTTTTCGGCCAAGTATCGACTGGTCGATATTTAGCCGAAAAGCCGGCCGAATTTTAGTGCTTGCGCGTGATGGAGCATGCACCGGACCAATCACTGTAGGCTTTTCACCATGACAGCGGAGAGCGTTGGTGCAGACCGTGAACCATGTGAACTGGCTGCACTGGATCGCTACTACAGTAGTACTGTACTAGACGCTAGCCCTTTCACACCTTTGCCGCTTTGGCTTTGTGGCTCGTGTAAAAACTATCTCATTTCCGTTGTCTAGCTAGCGTCTACTGTCTAGTGGCAGTGCGGCTGTGTACCGCGTGTACGTGTGTAACAGACAAGCCTACATGTACATGTACAACTAAAGTACAAACGAAATTGCCCACCTTTGTGTGTGAACAGCTAGTCCGACTCATCCGACACAGTCGGCAGACTCCGTGTCGGAGTCGGTGTCGGAGTATCGGGCGGAAAATTGGCCTAGTGTGAACCAGGCTTAAGCAGTAAGCGCTAGGCTAGGCCGGTGATCGGCGTGACTTAGGCTGCGTTTACACGACAACGCACGGCCAGTTTTCCGTTTTCAGTCCCGCATTTCTTTTTTCGTTTTCGTACGTTTACACGATCAAAGCCGATCCGAGGTGGTCTCCGTTTGTACCGTTTTCAAGCGTCTACACGAGAGCAAAGGATCCGCCGAAGTTCGTCATGTGCCAAGTGTTGCCGTGGAAGCACAAATCAAATTCAGGTAATGGTTGAAAACAGGCACACGACATCAACACACGTCACATGACGAAAATTGTAAAAACAATTTTAAATATTTTTTGGATTGTCGGATCCGTGTAAACGGCCGAAAACGAAACAAACGTGACGGAAAACGAGGCCAGCACACCGTTTCGACTGTTTACACACCCAAATTTATCCGGCAGAACATTTCCGTTTTCAAATTCTTCCACCTTGGCCAGCGTTTTGGTTTTCTTCCGTTTTGGTGTACAACTTTTACGTTTTGTTCCGCGTACCGTGTAAATGAACCATGGATCCGAAAGGATTTCGTTGCGTTTTCGCCCCCAGCGTTGTCGTGTAAACGCAGCCTTAGTCTGTAGTGTAGAGGTCTACAGCCTGGTTCACACTAGGCCGATTTTCCGGCCGACATGGACTCGTACGAAAAATCTTCAAGGTCGGGGCGAAAATTGCGTAGTGTGAACGGTGTTGTCGTACAGGTTTCCGACAAATCTGCGACGATTTTCTTGTCGCACTAGTTTTCGGCCAAGTATCGACTGGTCGATATTTAGCCGAAAAGCCGGCCGAATTTTAGTGCTTGCGCGTGATGGAGCATGCACCGGACCAATCACTGTAGGCTTTTCACCATGACAGCGGAGAGCGTTGGTGCAGACCGTGAACCATGTGAACTGGCTGCACTGGATCGCTACTACTACAGTACTAGTACTAGTACTACTAGACGCTAGCCCGTTCACACCTTTGCCGCTTTGGCTTTGTGGCTCGTGTAAAAACTATCTCATTTCCGCTGTCTAGCTAGCGTCTACTGTCTAGTGGCAGTGCGGCTGTGTACGGCGTGTACGTGTGTAACTGACAAGCCTACATGTACAACCAAAGTACAAACGAAATTGCCCACCTTTGTGTGTGAACAGCTAGTCCGACTCATCCGACACAGTCGGCAGACTCCGTGTCGGAGTCGGTGTCGGAGTATCGGCCGGAAAATCGGCCTAGTGTGAACCAGGCTTAAGATCGTACTGTGTTACTGTGTCGGAGTGTGTAGATCTGCGGAGTAGTCATATCGAGCTCATATACACTGTAGTATCATATAGTCATATCGCGAGGGTACCGGGTGTAGACCTACAGCGGGGACTACAGGGGCACCAACATCTGGTCGAGGTACAGTAGATCTACGCGGTCGTATGGCCACTGCCGGGTAGAAATCTACTGCAATGTAGGCACAGAGGGCGGCGCGCCGGCCTTCGTCATCCCGCACTACTCATCCGTTCTTCAATGAGATCGTCGGCCTTGGAATCCTACGTCTAGTCTACGTCGCGTCGATCTACGAGTACGAGTTGACTCTTCGTCCCGGAAAACCAGTCGTTTGTAATGTAACGATACTAGTAGTAGTTTTCCGGAGTCCTTAAGTGGTCTAAGGCTCTATTCGTCCAAGGAGGAAGACTAAAGAGTCTAGTCTACTCCAGTCCAGTACCTTGTTGTTATGGAATCTTTAGGCTCGCCAGAGGCTGCATGTAGTAGGCATAATGATTATGCGGATAATGCCGGCAGAAAATTGGCAGAATTCGGTACTTTTTCTGGTAAGTTTCATGCATGTACATGTACATGTATGTGGATAAAGAAATGGAGCAGAATTTGAGGAATTGCCCGCCATAAGGTTTGTATGGTTCTGCCAATTTCACTGCTTTTCAAGCAGAATCTGCCACCTTTTCGAGCATTATCCGCACACCCCTAGCATGTAAGTCCAAATTTTCCTCGAGCCCATCCATTGCCTCCTCTTCACGCCCGGCAGAAAATAAAGCAACCAAGGACAAGGAAACTCTGTTTTTTTTCTCTTCTTTGCAATGTTTTATCTCAATTCTAGTGCTGATTATGTCTTGCTCCCTACGCGGGAGCTAGCGCGTTTCCTACGGAATTATGGCGGAAGTCGCTGTGTACAACCTATTCCAGTGTTACTACAACACCAGAAAGGTGATAAACGCAGTGCAAAAAGGAGTGAAGGAAGTCGGCAGCTCCACACGTTACGTACTTCGAAGTTCTGAGAGCTGGCACTTCCAGTCGATTAACTTGACATTGCCATTATGTGGAATAGATTGCCACCAGCAGCAAAAATGTTCAAATAGGTATTTGGATTTCAAATCTCAAGCCTTGCAGTATAAATTATCAGCGACATAGGTTTTCCATTTGATATCTTTGATATCTGTTCGTTACAGCCAGCCGTCCGTTTTCTTTTCTTTCTCTTTTTTTCCTATCTCTACTTTTCCACAATATCCTTTTAAGAGAGCATGTCTGAGAATACCAAAGTATGTGTGCAAGTGGATCTCTCCGATTTCGCTCAAAATTTGCAGGTAGGTTCCCTTTCGGGTGTGGATCGATAGTGCAAAGCCCTTGAAAAAGTTTCTGAAGGGAACCTTGAAACACAGGTTCATCATTTGCGCAGATTGTTTTTTTGACTGAACTGACCGGTTTCACTGCTATTTGAACAGATCATCAGAGTGAAGATAGAAAAAGAAAACAACACAATTTATCCTGCAGAGGCGGCTGTCCGCAAATGTAACTATGACACAAGCGGGCGCCAAAAAGCTAGGGGCCCCACAGGCAATGGGATCCCGTAAGAAGACCTTGAGTCTGTGGGGATTGCCCTATCAAAATATGAATAAATAATAATAATAATAATAATCCTAAGTTGCAATTGGCCAAAGCAGTGTGTGTATTTTGTGCAAGATTGTGCAGAAGCGGAAGAAACACTGAATTTCTTTATTTAGTGCTCTACTACGCGAAATGTGCTATTTTTTTGTGCGTGTATGTTGCAAGTGAAGTTACAGTTGTAACATACTGTAAAACATGTAATTTTCGGTGCATTGAAATTTCGGTGGCCGGGACTTATTATTATTATTATCAAATTTTTGATAGGGTACTTGCCAGGTTTCACGTGTAACTTAATTTGAGAAAATTTCATGAAAAGTACAGTCGTCCCTCTCTAATCCAGCATTTTATAATCCAGCACCCTCGATAAACCAGAACAATTTTCAGTAAAAGCCGAAATGTCCGCATCATGCACATTGCAGCAGTAAATCCGATTTGTTTATCCAGCACCCTCCCTAATCCAGCAGATTTTCCGTGGCACAAATGGTGCCGGATTATAGAGGGAGCACTGTACAAAGTCTCGCCAGCCGCTTAGCAGCGAAATGGGAGAAGCCCTTCTCTGCCATGATGGCTTGGGTACGCGTGCGCGCTCAGTTCGCCATTTTCAGCGCCGTGGACATGCGTCTGCGATCCGAGGCTCCCGTCGCCGTCTGATGGGACTCTCCGTAAATGACGGTGCCGGCGTTGGAATCGGTCACTGAGTCATGTTCTCGTTCTGTTTTTCTAATTATGTACCTTTTCACTGATGGTCCTTTATCACTGTCTTTTTCTCACGTGTAGCTCCTCATTGTTTCTTTTTACCAGGCGTGGGCCATCCCCTGATTTCATAGGTGCCAAACATTTTACGTTTTTCAAAAAAGAAAGAAAGTACAAAGTCCAGTATGGTAGTACATAAAAGTTGTACATACAAAGTAATTAGTTGTACATGCAAGAGTTTAGTGGCGGAAACAAAACGATCTGTGCAATGATGAACTTGTGACGTCGGGTCTATTCATAGTTTACTGTTCCCCAAAACTAGTACTTCGAGTACCGTAGTATAGTACATGTAGCAAGAGTCCATGTTTATGCACTCTTGAAGTTGCTAGTTTTTTTTTTTTTTTTTGAAAGGTCAGCATAAAGACCGATTCACAATACAACTTTCTGCGACGCGACATGTGACTTGCGACACATGCGACGAGCTGCGACAGCGACACACGGTTCACAATATTCTTCATGTTTGCGACATCCTCATGCACAAGCAGTACTATGCACGTGCACTGCACGTGCACCCAGGGTCGAAACTGTACTCCATTTGTGTATGTCGCGTGTCGCATGTCGCGAAAGTTGAACTTTCTTCAACTTCTGCGACAGGTGCATTGCGACAGCTTGCGACAGCTCGCGACAGGCAGTTTCTTGTCGCAACTGTCGCAAATCGCGTGTCGCGTCGCAGAAAGTTGTATTGTGAATCGGGCTTTAAAGCTATAAAGGCCGATTCACAATACAACTTTCTGCGACGCGACATGCGACTTGCGACGAGCTGCGACAGCGACATGACATTATTCTTCATGTTTGCGACATCCTCATGCACAAGTAGTACTATGCACGTGCACTGCACGTGCACCCAGGGTCGAAACTTTTAGGCTCACCATACCACACAGGTAGCGAAATGCCAAAACAAACGAGCCATAGACACAAAACCATTTTCCAAAATTGTCCACCATTGAGAATGCGACTCAAAAAGTACCCGCAAACTGCCCAGTGCGGAAAATGAAAAGTCAACTTTTAGACGACTTTTTTTTAATCTGGCGCACGGACTGTGTACGACTCCTGGCTCTTGACCTTTGGTCGTTGTACGAGAGGCACGAACAGTTTTCGTAGGGTGAGTACTTTTTCATGCAGCACTGAATGCGGCAAGTAGGACTCGCCCATCCGCCCCTCCCCACCTGAAGCGTCGAGGAGGTAGGGGCGCTCTGGCGGGATTTTACGGTACTAGTAGGGAGGTTCTGCTCTACGTTTTGGGAACGCGACGCAAAGAATCACGCGAACTTTCTTCGCGTTCCCGTAACGTAAAGAAATGCTGTTCTGCTCTACGTTTCACCTAGAGAAGTCACGTGGAATGTGTACTGGGAATTTCCCCTTCCATATTTGGCAGTTTTCTGCATGCAGTTGATCGATACCCAGCAAATCCGTACGCATTTTCTCTGCGTGTGCCACAACGTAGAGAACCCCATCTCCGCGTAGAAATCTGGAGCCAAAACACGCGAAGCCGTAGACTCTAACCCAGACACCTGCTCTCTACGTGATTTCTCTACGTTTCACGTATAGCAGAACCTCCCTAATACGAGTATACATATACAAGGGTTATGGTGGTAGTCAGGAGCACTACGCGTGTAACATGCTGTCAAAATCGAAAATACGAGTATACATGTACATACAACACCAGAACACAATGGAAGACAGAGGAGGCAACATCCAAATATAGCAGGCGTTTGGAGGGAAAACGACCTTGTACTTATTACTGACATAAACGCTATCAACGATCATCCTTATTCATTCACATGCTTTTCGAAAACCGATCCTAGTCCGAATACATAGTTATGGTATTCATAAGCGAGTCAGGTACATGTACTTACTACCATCCTGTTGGACGATGGGTGCATGCGCACTGCCGACCCGCCAGATGAAGTCCTCGGCCTCGGCAATAGTACCCTGGTGGTCACAAACAGCAGCGAGGAAGAAGGGACCGAGTACTGTGTCCTGAAACCTGCTCCGAGTCTATTCAAGAAGAGAAGTAGTGGAGACTGCCTCCTATCAACAGACTTACTCCTCCCACTATCAATAAAGTCAAGAGTGCACCCTTGATAAAGTATTCACACAAGGTCGTCCAACCGTACTACTGTACCAGCGTCATAGTACGAGGACTGTCTGCATCATGGAATGAAACCCTATCCCTGCATTGCAGTACTCTGTTCAAATGTTCGACCTCTGACCTGCTGGAAGTCGAACGTTTATTATTATTTATTATTATGTATATAATAATGGTACGGAGGGCATTATGGCTGATTTATGCCCTAGTGCGTAGCCCGAGGTCGTGCACCGTAGCCCAAGGGCCGCAGGCCCGCGGGCTACGGTGCACGACCGAGGGCTACGCACTAGGGCATACAATCAGCCATAATGCACGGCGCACCATGTGTTTATTATAGTTCATACCAGGGAGTAGTACAATACCGGGAGGTGACACGGCCACACATCCGGGATTACGAGCTTTGCCTCACAAAAAAAATACAAACCGCGCGAAAATTCAAATTTTTGCTCTTTTGACAGCGATGAGAAACCTTCAAATAGTGACGAGAAGACCAGACGTATCCCTTCGTGACAAGCTGCCACTTGTTCTTTTCAGCTCGAGCCTTTTTTGGGAGCTACTCTGGTACATCGTCCACACTGCTGCCAAGTCTCGACTTCCCAAAATGGATGGAAGTGACGAATATGGAGGACGCTATCCTAGGTAAGTAACGTGATGGAATTTTCTCATCTTGACATGGTGTAACACGAACCTGAATTTCTCATTTGGACCCACTCGGACACCTCACCAAGTTGGGATATTTCGAAAGTATACCTATTTGTCTACCATTCTACTTCATCTCAACGTGTTAGCTTATGTAACTCTTTGTAAAACTCATTCTGAAAATTTTGAAACTTATTAATTTGTATAGACTTGAACATAATGTTCAAGATCACTTGTTTTCAGCACTGAATGAGGCCAGGCCTGCTTGCTTTGTTGCTTTTTTAACCCCCAGAACCCGTGGACAGAAGAGGAAGAGCGACGACTTGGGTGCGGCTGCGAAGTCTGCCTGCCCAACGCCAATTGCTCCTCACCCAAAAAGTAAACAAATTATATAGCAGGAGTGGTTTCAAGTGGTTTCAATGCATTTTGTTTTGGGGATGTTGGTGTGTACTTATGCAGTCCTAGCGTGTTGAGCAATAGCAATCATGAGAAGGGTATAATTCTGCAATACAACATTGTTGATTATAAATATGACACTGAAGCAATACTGAAACTACGTTTTGGGGTTGTATTTGTTTTCATGCGTGTTCTACAGCGCACCCCATTGACGAAGATCATTCTTGTATAGACGATGATAAATACTCTCATCTGACAAGGTTAGTTGCACAGTTCTACCATATGTGTAAGGTGGACGTCGGATATAACATGGCTTATCTCTTTTTGGTATGCCATCTACTGCACAGAACACGTCATCAGAAGTCACTGCCTGCTGCGAATAACAGCGCATCGTGTATGACAATCTCTTCACCAACAAGTGCTACCCGTAAGTCAGACAGCAGAGTACAGTCATTCAATAATAGCCAAGTAAGCCCATGCTTTATATGCTTATATGACAATAAGCTGATGGAGGAAAAACAGATCCAATTACATAAAAGAACGCCCAAAAAAGCAACGGCCAAACACGCACACACCAGAACAATTTCAATGCTCTTCATGCACACCAACTAGGCTTATAAATCTGCACAGTGTACGTAAATGAAATATCTTATCCGCAGATCGCATCTGACTTGTTTGATAAAACCTGCAGCAAAACAAAAGCACAACACAGACATATCGATGAAGCCTGTGTGGTTTTATGTTTGTTCTGATTCATACAGCCTCTTGTCCATCGTCACATGAAGAACATGGACAGCCGCAAGCTGGAAATGATTTCTCAACAGCAGAGAAGAACGATACTATCACGTTCACACCCTTGACACAGACTTGCGTCATAGTGACATTTGCGAATAGCTGCCCCTGCAGTATAAAATTTATTTTATTTTGTGTTTCTCTCTGACGACTATAGCATCTGGATTCGGAATAGCCTTACTATCTTGAGACGGGTCAGCCATACCTGAAACATGTTGTTCATTGTGACTAAAACTTGAGTCAACATTATCTATTCCCCTAGAAACGACGTGAATAACTAAATGTAATACAAATTAAATTAGGAAGAAAATTTCACTCTTACAAGCCGCCCACGTAAATACTGGACACACTGAAGGTACCCGTGCGAAGGCCAGCTGCTACTTGATATCCTTCGTAGGATTCATCCTCATCACTCAGCAAAGACTGATGGATTCGTTCCCTACATCGTCAAAACAAACTTCAAAAAGTACTGCTCGAAAACTTCTTGACAGCATTCTGCCACTCTCTTCAAGTCGTTCTATGAATTTTTTTGAAAAATGCTACGAAATGCTACGATAAATGGTACGCGAAGTACGATATTTCGTGACGTTTCCCGGGACACAGCGCGCGAAGTACGATATTTCGTGACGTTTCCCGGGACACAGCGCTCCACAGAAAAGTGACCTGAGGCAAAGCTCGCCCGCCTGAATGTGTGGCCGTGTCACCTCCCGGTATTGTACTACTCCCTGGTTCATACATGCCACGTGCCTAGTTGTAGACAAATAAGGTAAACATGGTCAAGGGAGGAGGAAGGTTCCATATGAATGAAGGGTCGAACAAGATCGGAAGGAGCTTTCTCCGTGGAATGATAGAACGTGTTGTGTCAGATTTACTTGCAGTTCCAGGAATATGTCTTTGCATTTTGGTGTTAGTGTTGCCTATTGGGCGGTACGGAAGTTAGCTGATTCGCTGCTGCTTTGGCGTTAACGTTGGCCGCAAACATCCTTGACCAAGGGGCACTAGTAATTAGACTAGTTTTGAGAGTACATTGTAAGTGTTCTTATTCGGAACAATGATACTTTTTCACATACATCTGAGATTTTGTTCGCATTGCTTTCAGTTTACTTGAGGTCCATGTGTACACTGGACAATCATGTAGCTAGGTACATTTGAAGTACAATGTAGATGTAACTGTATATTTTGTAGGAGTTCGAGATACAATCTGATCTCTTCCAGATAGGTAACTTTGTGATGCATGTTCACCTGTTGACTTGTTCGTCTCAATTGACTTGAATTTAGTAATGCATGGTAATGACATGCTGTGTGCTATTGTCACGTTGTTATAAATTACTTCTCCTATGTCGACATTGCTAGTAAAATATAAATGTTTTGGACGGTGCACGTTAGTAGTTTCGTTTTGTGTGGTGTGTGCGAGTACGAGTGCATGTGGTGTCCTTAGGAATGGTCCCATGTGTTCTATGTGCGCTGGAGTACTGCCAATTATGTACCAGGTCACTGCCCAAAAGGCATGGCTTGGTGCATATTTGGCAGTGCACCAGCGTACGTAGTACGCCTGGGGTCATTCCTAATGGGCATGGGTACGCCGTACCCGGGCATTATCGTCTGATAATGCCCTGGTACGGTGCTGCTCTGATTGGCCAAATGCTAGCAACGACCTGACAACAGGCACGTGACATGTATGAATATTATTTTTTCTTATTTTGTTAGGGATTTCCCAACAGGCAATGTTGCCTTTTTACTGGGAACCCTAATAGGCCCCGGCGGATAATGCTCGGGAATTAGGCCCATTCTGCTTTTCATTATGCTCGCATTCTGCTCGCAAAACACCCACATTCTGCTCAATTCTGCTCCATGTCAGTGATGACATGTACATTAGAGTATTACTTGAACTTCATTATAGATCAATGTAATACAATAGACAAGTTCCTCTTTTCTTGTACAAGTGGTGCGGCAAGTCAGTGATTGTAACATGGTTCATACTTTGGGTCTGGATAACGCGGAGTATGGAATATAACAGTTCATACCTGACAGGTTCATATGTTGGGACTGGATAACGCTGAGTATGGAATATAATAGTTCATACCTGGCAGGTGAAACAAGTTCATGCATTGGGACTGGATTATGCCGGGCTTGGAAAACTTCACATCAGTTCCCTTGCCGGATAGTGGGATTTACTCCATGGCCAGGCGACCCCGATTGTATTGCAGCATAAGTGACGCCTCCAGATGATCTCCCAGTAAACTCGTCTGCTGTGAGTTGAAAGAAGCTTGTACAAGCGAGAAGTTAGTGACTCTCTCTCTGCTGGGGCAGAGGATGGAAGCAATGCAAAGACAATCTTTGCTGCCAGCTGCCATGCTGGAAGGTGGGTTTGCTGTGCCCACCATTTCAAACGCGGGGCATCTTCACTGATCACTGCGTCCACAGCCGCAACAGCGTATGCAGGAAGCTCTTCTGTCAGCTGCGCCATGATTTCATCGGAGTCGAGAGCAGGAACAACACGTAGGGCTGCTACATCGTCCACTTGCAGGTCGAGCCCTCTCACTATCTGTGGGCAGAGAATGCGCACGGCTATGAAGAGCTGCACTTCCTTGAACATTGGCGTGTCTTGTTTGTTGAACTTGGTTCTGAAATACTGGACAGCAGGTGCAACACAGGCCTTAGCAAGGGTTAGCAATGCTTGCTTCTCCACTGCGTTCTGCCCAGCAAGCTCTGCAGCGACTGCAGCTGTTTCCGGGTAGTTCTGTAAGGCCATAGCGGTGCAAACCTCTTGCAGGTGACCATAAGCCTGGACGATGAGCTCACCAGCACCCTCCAAGAGGTAGGTCTTCTTGACAAGGAGCTTCCCAACGTCAACAGTGATGGCCAACTGCAGACGGAGCACTTTGAGTTGCTCGGAATCATCAAGGATTCTGCGGGCATTGGCAGAAGTGGTTGGGCTGCTTTCCAGGGCGTCCAGGAATGGAATGACGTGCTCAAAGCATCGATGCAGTTGATGAAGCACCTCCCACCAGCTCCACCACCGTGTGCACGAGTATGTCTTGATGCTCTCTTTGGTTAGCGTCTTCCATTGAATTCTGGATGCAGGGCTGTGTGAAAACAGGGACACCCACAGGCGTAGGAAGGAGTCCAGGAGATCTGTGTCAAAATGCCGGCCAATGTTGTCCAGAGAATGAGCCACACAGACGAGATCGGATATGTTCGGGTACACGAAGTCGGTTCTCAGCTCGTCTACATTTGTAGTGCTCGGTTCTGCTCGTCTACATTTGTAGTGCTCGGTTCTGCTCGTCTCATGCTCCGTTCTGCTCGTCTGGTGCTCCGTCTGCTCGTCTGGTGCTCCGTTCTGCCCGCCAATTGCCTCATTCTGCCGCATCCTGCTCCGATTTTGAAACCCCTGATTCTGCTCGAAATTCTGCCGGCATTATCCGCCGGGGCCTAAACCCTAAATGAGACTTTGTGTGAGCGCGAAACAAAGCAGGCGACTCGGCCAGGCGACAAGATGGAGGCAGCGCATTCCACCTGTCGGCACCAAGATACGCAATGGAATGGAAACCATACCGGGAGTGGCAGGCAGGCAAGACAAGAGCAGCTGTAGCTTGGCCCCGGGTTGTGGCAGCAGAATGTGGGCCAGTGCAGCGGGGAGTGAATAGGAGGCTGAGAAGTGGGCTAGATAAACCATGCAGACAGCGAAAGACAAAGACGTATTGCTTGAAATTTAAGGGTGCGTTCTTAAATCCTCTCGGAAAAGTTGGAGACTCTCCGAAAAGTTCGAGAGCTGTTCTTATATCCTCTCCGAATTTTAGGAGGCTCTCCAAAGCTCTCCAAGCTCTCCAAGCTTCAGAGGTGGTTGAAACCAGGGAGTCGTAAAATGGTATTTTACGACTCCCTGGTTGAAACCAGGGAGTAGTACAATACCCATATTGTACTACTCCCTGGTTGAAACTTGGAGATTCCCGCGGTTTGGGATCAGCGCATGCGAACTACGACTAAAAGCCACGTGTTCATCATGAGTGTACGCATTTCCCTTTTCGCATACGCACATACATTCATCACTCAAGATCGCGGCCCCTTTGACGCTTCATTTTGCTTGACATGTGCAAAATATCTCCGAATTCTTCGAGACCCGTTCTTGAGTAATCCCAGTTTCTTCGACTTCTCTTTTCTTCTTCTTCTAGAAGCTAGAGAATATAAGAACGCACCCTTAGCGTTGCTCTAGTGTGTAGATCTTGGTGTAAGCGTACAGTGTCTCAGTGGGAGTTCTGCGGTCAAGGGCAAATATTCTTTTAAGACTGGTACGGCTGGCTGTGATCAGCTGGTTGTATGAACGATGAGATAGACAGTTAATGTAGGCAGAGCTAGCATACTCAAGGGTGGATTGAATAATGGATAGATAGAAAAGACGACGCGCTCTGTGGTTCAGGTTCTGCCTGGCATGCTTGTAGGCTCCGACCTTCTGCTTGACGGCAATGCAAACTCGCTCTACTTGAGCATCGAATGCCAAGTGCTCATCCACAATGAGGCCCAGGTATTGGCTGTGTGCGCAGGATAGAGAGTGGAGTTGCGGCATGATTGAGGGAAAGAGACAAACGGGAAAAGTCTGAAGAAAAAATAATAATAATAATAATAATAATGATATAGACACAGTGGTGGGTAAGGGGCCGTCCAAGGTTACCAATAATATTAAATTTTTCAAAACGAAATGTTTTCGTTTGTGGGTGGGTGGGTTTGATGGAGTTTCGTTTTGAAAATAATTATTGAATGCTGATGGAGAATGCCCAGTTACTTCTGGGTGTCGAAAATTGACATTAATATTGTATTGGAATTCGTTTTACCTGCAGAAAAGGTGGGTGGGTGGGTGGGGGCTGAAAAATACTAAAACTTTTCGTTTTGTAAAAACAATCGGTAACCCCGGACGGCCCCTAAGGGACTAGTTGGGCGACGTAACAGCAGAAATTGTGTCTTATCAGGGTTAAGAACCAGTCCCTTCCCCAAGGTAGCTGCCCAGAGCAGCAAGGTCCGCAGTGAGACGCTCCAACACAGTATCACAGTCACTATGCCGGACATAAAATGCAATATCATCAGCATATTCCTGGTCTTGGCTAAACCTAAAACAGGGTGTTATGTCGCGAATGTAGATACAAAACAAGACTGGGCCCAGAACGGAGCCTTGGGGCACTCCTCGGGAGCATGGGCGTGACTGTCCAAGTTCCTGACCAACTCTAACAGTTTGTATTCTGTCAGACAGGTAGCTACAAAACCAATTCAAGGCAACATCTCTGATGCCTGTGTCATGTAGACTCTGGATGAGGGCGGAGTGTGCCACTCTGTCAAAAGCTTTGCTCATGTCAGCGAAGATGACACCACAATATTCGTTGCTATCCAATGCAGAAAGCCATCTCTTCACAGCTAGAGCCAAGCAGTCTTCGCAAGAGTGGTTGCGACGGTATGCAAATTGAGAGTCTGGTACGTGTTCAATGCCATTATCTGCGAAGAATTTCATTATCTGGTCCAGTACTATTCTTTCTAATACCTTGGCACATATAGGCAGCAGCGAAACTGGGCGGTAGTTTGCCGCCAGATCAGGGTCTCCAGATTTCATAAGTGGACTTATGATAGCTTGCTTAAAGACGGTGGGGACATTACCGGTTTGGAGGGACTCGTTCACTATGTCCGTGAGGTACTCAGCAATAGCATCTCCACTATTCTTCAGTATGGATGGTAGCACGTTGTCTGGACCTGGTGATTTGCACAAATTAAGAGACTTCAGAATATCAGACACGTGTTGTACTGTCACTGGTTGGAAATTCGTGAGATGAGGTAGCTGCTCATTGTCTTCAGGTGGAATTTGTAGAACCCCAGGCCTGTTGGTGTCTTGAACAATGGCCGCAAACGTATCAGTCAGCGACGAAATTGATGCAGTGGGCTGGTTCCGGGTGGGTCTACGACCAGTCATGCCGTTAAGCAGACGCCACTGCCCTCTTGGGTCATTCCTTAGATCCTGGAATTTCTTGATTAAAAACTGTGACTTCAGTTGTCTGTTCAAGCGCTTTCCTTGACGCCTGGTTGCACGATACCTTTGTTTAAGAGCTGAGTCGTCTGGCCTACGCTGAAGCTGTCGATGTAAGTTCCTCCGTGTATGGTGCAGCTGCTGCAGTTCAGCAGTTGTCCAAGAATGCGGTATAGGTTTAGAACAGATTGGGTGTCTGACTAGCTGCACTGGAGCATGACGGTTAGTAAGGTCAGCTAGTGATGTCAGGAAAGTTTCGGCTTGAAGATCAATAGTTGCATCGTTGTAATTGACTGCCAGAAGTGCTCGGGCGTCCTCCTTGAACTTTCGGAAGTCGATTGCGGCAATACCAGGTTTTCTAATACTGCGATAGGCGTGCTTTTGAATGCGGTGCCAGCTGCGGAGATGGAGGTCAAACACTGCGAGGTGATGGTCACTAAGGTCGTCCACGGCAGTGACTGAGGGCTGCTCATGGCAAAGCCCAGCTTCCAGTAGAACCAGGTCCAGGCACGTGTTCGATGGTAGCCGTGTTGGTACTGTGATGATATTGTGCAGACAGTGCTCTGCGTTTGCGCCCACGCGCTACTGAACATGAGACTCCAGCGCCAGGTCGAGGTATAAAATAATTAATATGCTCCGCAGGCCGCGAAAGAGGGGGCCTTAAAGGGACACTCCGGCTTCATTTTCGACGCCGAGTTTTCGATGCCAAGACGAAGGTAGGTGAAAGAGAAGACCCCTCGAACAAGAACGAGTCTCCAGAAGCGATCGAGTCGAGCAGGAAGACGACTTTTGAATTATTTCGGCCGAGCGAGCGCTGATGACGTAATGAGGGATTAGCTTGCCAGTGGAAATGCATCTGCGCACATACATTTCACATACTTTTTGGCCAATTTTCAATCGAAGAAGAGGTTGTTTGCTATGTTCTCCCAACGCCGTGAGCGATCCCGTCTTCTATACCCTTCCAGGTACCCTGAAGGTCCTCCAGAGGAGAATTTATCTCCATCAAAGCGTTGTTGATCCGCTAAATTCGTCTCGAGACATATTCCCCCAGTGCAGTGCTGACTAATGTAGAATGTTGAATCTGTGATAATTGTCGACGATGGAGAGAGAGGCTGATAGCCGCTGTCGCAGGGAGAGTGAAGCTGCTGGAAGTAACAACGGGGAGCCCGTTTGTATCACCTGAACAACCAGACTTCAAAGCAGCTTGACCAAATCGGAGGGTGCCTCGTTGCTTATCGTGAATATTACACCGACATGAATTACTACAAGTATACTGGTGAGTTTTTATCTTGTTTTGTTCGTATGCTAGTACCCTGGCCTGGAGTTCTCGTTAGCAAATTCCTATTCCCTGGCGTTTTCTAAACATTCCGTGTAGGACTGAATCCGTGATCAAGTATTCCGATTTGGGTAGATGTGGAATTTGGACATGTATTTTATAAAAAGAAAAATTCTAAATAGAGCGTTTGTAGAGAAATGGTTGCCCAAATACAACAAAATTTATTCTGCAGTTCTACAACTTGTACTGAAATCCAGTCAAAGTAAAAATGATTCTTCATGACAGTTGGGGTCAATGAAATCTGATCCAGGCATAACGAATGGTGACGCCTGCCACCCCGGGAACGAATGCCCATTTGGTGGGGGATACCAAAGTACTCGAAAGTAGTGCGTGTTTCAATGTGGCATGGAAGTTTTATATGATCTCTGGTCAATGCAACATACGATAGCCATCATGAATTGCAGGCCTCAAACGCAACTCCGACCAGAATTGGCAGTTCCCTAAGTTAGATGCTTTATAATTCCATGGCCCCAGCTGTAGTTATAGAGGGTTTTTTGCACATTATTCTTATAGCCGATAGGTTTATACTGATGGCCACAAACAACGGCAGTTCAAACTTCACTGATGTGTTCATGAGCTGAGAGATTTCTCTCCACTATTTCTGTTGTGCACACAGGTCTGTCCAATATGCATTGACCGTATTGGGTATGGTACCTGCTCTGAGAAGGGAATCGCTGGAGCCACAGTCCAACTAGGCTTTCAAGAAACAGAGAAGAGACATATTTGCAAGCTGATACCTGATGAGTGATGTGTACCGACAGAATTCTCACGAGATACCTTACAGAATACGCCTGGTGTATACTTCATAGTACTCCTTCGACTACTGTCTAGAATCAAGTCGACTGAAACAAGTAATTAGTAATTAGTTCAAACAACTCTGGCTTCAAACGAGCCGTCGATTAGACAAACAAAACATTTTCTCATATACTAGAGCACTCTGGCAACTCACGACCTATTCCTAACGATTGCCACCGCTTATAAATATGTAGAGTACTGATTGGAATGTGCTCACAATCTCAACAATTCAGTGCTATAATTATTTGAACTATGTGTTCCTTCGGGAGAATGAAGTTGAAGACACCACTGCAGCTGTACTTATGGTTGATAAATATGGTGGTAAAGACACACCTGGCAATATGGCGGCAAATACACGCCTGCCCACACACGCTCTCTAGGCTGCAAAGTTCTGGCACAGAGCTCTCCTTCTCACCACCACCACCATCAGTTCGCGCCTGGCGCCTGGTCTTTACCACCATATTTATCAACCATAAGTACAGCTGCAGTGGTGTCTTCAACTTCATTCTCCCGAGTTAAGCTCCGTATGAAGACATCCGCAAGAAGAAGATTGCCTGATGAGTCCAGCGGGGACGAAACGTACGTCGCAATCGAGCTATGTCGTTGCTGTGTCATCATCTATGTGCCATGCGCTACTTGATGCACCAGCCTGCTATGCCGGATACCGCCAGCCATGCATCGACCAGGCGCCAGGCGCGAACCGGATGGTGGTGGTGGTGAGAAGGAAATAGAAATAGTGGAGAAATAGTGGAGAGAAATCTCTCAGCTCATGAACACATCAGTGAGAGAGAGAGAGAGAGATTGTTGAACGCTTAGTCATATTTTGATCGACGACGATGTCCTTGCTCGAGTATTTCAGCAAAGCGAAGTGGAAAAAGGTAGACATGGTAGAGAGTTCTGACTCTGAAACTGTTGAACCTGGAGACTCCGAGTCTGAGTCGAGTGCCCAAATTCCTTCTCCCAGTATTCCGAGTCAAGTGTCTGCAGCTGCTCCCGTTGCTTCTTTGATCTCCAGCGTGCCGTCTCCAGCTGCACCTGTTGCTTCTTCTACCTCCAGCGTGCCATCTGCAAGCTGCAACGACGTGGGTCAGTACATCGACGACATTGCCAAGGGCGTGCAACTGGCAGATGACGACAAATATTGCCTGCTGAAGCAGCATTTCTCGCCGGACGCTCGCTACGCGTTCCCAAGACACGATGGCCGAGCGTTTCAGCACCGCTGGCTTCAAACCTACCAGCCCTGGTTGGTGTTCAGTGCCACCTGTGGTGGCGGCTTCTGTTTGCCCTGCGTATTATTCGCTCGCTCATATCGTGGGTCATCGCTGGGTGTATTTGCCAGGCGACCACTGACGAATTTTCGAAAAGCTTTGGAGTTGCTGGATGACCGCATGACGAAGCAGTTCCACCGGGACGCAATAGTACGAGCGGATGGATTCTTATCTGTAATGGATGGAAAGAGAGAGAATGTCATCCAGCAAACCAGCACAGCGCTTGCAGACAAAGTGGCAGCCAACCGCAAAAAGCTGACCTCTATCATCAAAGTCATTCTGCTATGCGGACGCCAGAACTTCCCCCTGCGTGGACATCGTGACGCTGGCACTGATGTTGAGCCCGACGGTGCTGCTAACCATGGGAATTTCTGGGCTCTCGTGGATTTCCGCGTCAATGCTGGTGATTCGTGTCTTGGCGAGCACTTGTCAACTGCTCCTGCCAATGCCACGTACATGTCTGGCGACATTCAGAACCAGCTTGTCAGCATCATTGGTGACCACATCACACGGCGAATTGTTGCAAGAGTGCCAAAGGCAGCGAAATTGTTCACGGTCATCGCAGATGAAGTAACAGACGTGTCCAATAAAGAGTAGCTTGGACTCGTGATTCGCTATGTGGAGGCATCCAGTAGAATTGTTCGAGAGGACTTCGTGACGTTCGTCGAGTGCGATCAAGGTGTTACGGGTGCAGCACTCGCCAAGGTTATAGTTGAAGCTATCCAGCAGCTTGGCCTTGACCTAAGCAACATGCGGGGACAGTGTTACGACGTGTGCCAAGATGAACGTCAACCCATCTGTTCCGAGGTCATGCGGCAGGCAGACACACCGGGACAACGTTCCAGCTGACACACCATCCGAGTATTACAAGCGGTCGATCAGCATACCTCTCCTGGACCACATGGTAGGAGAGATGAAAAGCCGCTTCACAAGCCATCATCGAACTACTCTCCAGGCGTTCTGTGTGGTACCTTCGATCCTGCTCTCGTCGTCAATTGCCGAAGCAAACACAGCCATCAACAAGTTGGTTGGGACGTATTCCGTTGACTTCCCATCCGCAGCCAGCGTGGAGAGTGAGCTGCATTGCTGGCACACCAAGTGGTCGAATGTTTGGAATGAGCATGGCGAGCCTGCTATTCCGACCTCGGCTGCCCTGTCATTACCTCACGCCAGCCAGATGTTTCCCAACATCCGTGCCATACTGCAGCTGCTCTGCACTCTTCCCGTTACGTCCTGCTCATCCGAGC
>NC_088655.1:26932118-26942118 GCF_964019385.1 Sycon ciliatum | reverse complement strand
AATTTAAATCATTGGCTCTCCATCCGAGTTGATAGCTTTTCTGTTTGCTATTCTTCTACATGTGTCTGTTGTAGCTGTTCCTGGTCGCAATGACATGGACAAGATGTTTGCAGCCGAGCACAATATACCCATTGAGATCGGAGTGCAGGAGGAAAAACTCATCAATGCCGGACAGGTGAGAGAAGGAGGTGGGCTGGAATCAGGGAGTCGTAAAATGCCGGTATTTTACTACTCCCTGGCTGGAATGATACTGTCCAGCTCAGCAGCTCAGCTGTGCAGGGTTGTTGGATGGTGTTATGCTGGTACTAGGTGATACTGTAAATATACAAATTTTCGGCAGCTATTTAATTTCGGCTATATTCGGCACCGACCCAAAACGCCTAAATTAAAACGCCGATGAAATTTTTCACAGCATCTGTCGCAATACCATGCCCTCTACCCCACGCCGAAAATAAATCGCCGCCGAAATGTCAAAAATCGTGAAGTGCCGAAATTTTGCAGCGCCGAAATTTTGTATATTTACAGTATGAATAGCTGAGTGCACAGTACACTGTATGAGCAATCCTTGCTTTGACAAAATTAAAGTTACACCGGAAATAACATGTTTTATAGTAATGCCGTTTGCCACGTTGCTGAATCTTCTCGCATCAAAATGTGTGCATGATTCTGAGTGATGGATGTTTCAGTCTTACATGCAGCGTGTGGTATCAGACTGCCTGGATTTGCCCGGATGAACGGTGGTACGAGACTATGAGTGCATGCACGTAACTTTCACCGACATTTGACCTCTCTTGATGACTGTCTCCTTCTTTCTCTGCGTTGTTCCAGTTCAATGGCATGGACGCCGACAGCAAGGATACGGACACTGCCATAGCCAAATACGGAGAGGTAAGTTGGGGGTTTGGGCTCATTTCTAGCTACAGTGCTACTCAGTGAAATGCAGTCGCGTCACTCAAGTTTGCGCCTCGCATCATTTCGCAGCCCAGTGTTCGCAGGTCTGGGCTGTGCAACGCCCGGCACGTTCTTGAGTGACACCGTGACTGGATTTCACTGAGCAACGCTGTGTACCTTGGGGCATGAAACTATTAGTTTCAACCGGATGATATGTGGTGCTCCGTGACTTGGGTGTACGAATGCTCTATTCAAATGAACAATGAGCACTCAGCTGAGTCGGGCCGGGGGACTCTCATTTGGAACGTTTTGACAAAGAATTCGTCTTGCTGTCTGCATATGATCCCCTGAGCCACCGGCGCCCCAGCATGTTTCCTGTCCAATTATATGCAGAAGATACTTCAAGATAAATAGCTGTTCGAGCAGCCCCTAAAGCCTCATCAGTGCCCTGGACAAGGGGAACCGTCTGTCTACGTGTGGCAATCGGATTGTAAGGACCCTGGAACGGTTGTCGGCCTAGGTACCATCCGGCATAGTCGATAATTCTCACTAAACGAAAAAGTTTAGTTACCCTTACTCACCCTGGAGGCGAAGATTAAAAGTAAAACAGTAAATTATCGTTTCCGTTCCCGAAGTGAACTCACAACGGCCGCACACCCGGTAAACCCTAGCGGCAGATGCAGCGGCTAGCGGTGGGGGTGAGTGGATAAGTCTCACAA
The DNA here is from genome assembly GCF_964019385.1 of Sycon ciliatum. Taxonomy (NCBI): domain Eukaryota; kingdom Metazoa; phylum Porifera; class Calcarea; order Leucosolenida; family Sycettidae; genus Sycon; species Sycon ciliatum. The sequence continues at coordinate 26,940,508 of NC_088655.1, read as the reverse complement.
CCACTGGCACAAGTGGCGAGAAACCCCATTAGCCGCATCCATGTTGTTGATTGAAACCTAGTATACAGTCCACCTGTCAGTTTATTGGTATTTTATACATGCTCCTTGTCTTGACCCACCCATAAACGAAAGTTGTTAGTTTTTTCATCAACCACCATACCATAACTGCTCTCTCCAGCCGACCTTGACTCATTGCCACAGCACATCCTCAGCAAAGCGAAACATGGAAAATATCGATATTAATTTGATGGATCCCCCCCTAGGTTTTGCATGATTGTGTTACTCTCATAATTATAATGCTTACTGAAAACTTGTTAATTTCTTTGTTCTGTTTACTCTGACAACCTGTGTTGCTTGCTGGTGCTAAGGAGCAAGGCTTCGCCTACGCAGCACGCTTCACGCGCCTACGCGACTGGCTGGTGTCGCGCCAGCGCTACTGGGGCACGCCGATCCCCATCATCCACTGCAGCAGCTGTCCGCAGGTAAGTACGGGCCCGGTGAATGCTTGGATGATGATAGCTTAGTGGTAGGGCATCGCAAGACATAAGCGATGGATGGTCCTTGGCTCAAATCCTGGTGGTGACAGTCAAGTTTTTGTCAGGCTTTTTCCCGTTTGCAACTTTCCCTCAAACTAATGAATATTTTGGGGCTCTGTGCGTACCGTTCACAAGTTTATAGATTTTCGACTCCCTCACTAACCCTTTTGTTTGTTTTGTCAATGTGTGTGTGTGTGTGTGTGTGTGTGTGCATGGCTAACGGCAAAGCGGCTGGAGGTTCCGGAATTGTTGCTGAGTTGCTTAAAGCTGCGTTCGGCACCATATGCCCCTATCTCATCGACCTGTTGAACTCAATCTGGACTAGTGGCACTGTACCTGCTGAGTGGCGTAACGCAGTCCTTGTACCAATTCCGAAGAAGGGAGACCTTTCCAGGTTTGATAACTGGAGGGGAATATCGCTGCTTGATGTTGTAGGGAAACTGGTGGGCCGTGTCCTGCAATCCCGTCTTCAGAAGCTTGCTGAGAAGGTGCTGCCGGAATCGCAGTGCGGTTTTCGCCGTGGACGATCCTGCACGGATGGAACTTTTTGTATACGCCAACTAGTAGAGAAGTTTTATGAGCATCGTCAGAAGGGCTACCTCGTTTTCGTGGATTTACGAAAAGCGTATGATTCCGTGCCGCGCCCTGCTCTCGCTGCATGCCTCCTCAAGCTGGGCGTACCTGAGGAACTCACAGAGCTAATCCTGCAGTTCCATTGCGGCATGGAAGCAGAGGTGCGTGTTGGTGCTGAAGTCAGTGGCTCGTTTCCTGTTGAAAATGGTTTGCGCCAGGGATGCACCATGGCTCCGGTTTTGTTCAATCTCTTCTTTGGTGTTGTTATGATGTGCTGGAGAGATGCGATGCGTCAGGCCAGCACTGATTCTGGTATATCACTGTCCTACAACATCAATGGTCAGCTTTACTCCCGTGCTAAGGGTACCCTTCAAGTGCAACTCCACGACTTTGAATTTGCAGATGATGCCGTTTTGTTGTCAATGAGTCGGGCTGAGGCTGAGCAGTCGCTTCAGACTTTTCATCGTGTTGCATCCTCGTTTGGTTTGTCCGTCAGTTCGTCGAAAACACAATTCATGGTAGTTGGTGTTGGTATTTCCCCGGAGGACAGGATGCCGATGGACATGGGTGGCGACAGCATTTCGTATGTTGAATCGTTTGTGTACTTGGGCTCCCTCATCACGCCAGACACCCGATCCTCACCTGACGTCCAGCGACGGATTGCCAATGCGGCAAAGGCGTTTGGCTGCCTCCTACCAGTGTTCCGGGATACCAGCTTGACGGTGGCAACAAAGCGTCATTTGTACACAGCCTGTGTTCTGTCGGTTTTACTCTACGGTGCTGAGTCATGGGCTCCGCTTCGGCACGACTTGGATCTGCTGGACAACTTTCACCACCGGTGCATTCGCTCCATCTTATGTGTATCTCGGCGTCAGCAATGGGAGGAGAAAATCTCATCGGCAACGCTCCGTGCGCGCTGGGGTGACACTACACCGGTGTCAGACCTTGTTCGGCGTCGGCGGTTGGAATGGCTCGGGCACGTCGCGCGCATGCCTGCAGACCGTGCTCCCGTCCAGATTTTGTTTGGAAGGTTGAGTGGTCGTCGCCCTCCTTGTGGTCCCCGGCGGCGCTGGAAAGACGTTGTCCAGAGAGACATGAGGGCAGCTGGCGTGGATTCCTGGTTTCAGAATGCCCAAGACCGGCAGAACTGGAGGATGTTCCTTGCTGAGCCACCACCGCACACAGATGATTCGCCACCTTTGCGCTGCTTGCTGTGTGCCAGAGACTTCCGCCGCCGTAACGACATGGCCCGACACAAGTGCATTGCCCAGCGGAAGTTGCCTGTGTCACAACAGAAGGGTGCCAGGCAATGTATGAAGTGCATGCGGTGGTTGAGGAGCGCTGGAGGACTGGCTGTGCATCGCTGTCCTGTGTCCACGGATGTCCCCACTGTATTCATTCGCCATGAATCTGACTCTTTGCGATGTGATGTTTGTCGCCGCTCTTTCCGCTCTCGTTCTGGTTTGAGCCGTCATCACTGTGATCGTGCGAAACGGATGTCACGTGCAGCCAGGAACAACTGCCGTCATGAATGCGAGCATTGCGAAAGACGGTTCTCAAGGCCACAGGACTTGCAACGCCATGCCAAATATTGTTGACTTTGCGATTTCTCTCTCTTCTCTTCTCTCTTCTTGTCGTTGTCTCCCGCTTCTGGGAGCGGCGTGGCCCGATAGGGTAGCTGTACATAGTAGTAGTAGTAGTAGTGTGTGTGTGTGTGTGTGTGTATGTGTGTGTGTGTGTGTGTCTGTGTGTGTGTCTGTGTCTGTGTGTGCGTGCGCGCGCGTGTATGTGTGTGTGCGTTGTGCCTGTCACACAGCCTGTGCCCATCCCAGAAGACCAGTTGCCAGTCATTCTACCAGCAGATGTCAAGCTGCAGGGCCGTGGTGGATCACCTCTAGCCAAACTTGATGACTGGGTCAATGTTCCATGTCCAAAGTGAGTGTGCATTGTGTGTCGTGCATTGGAAGGTATTCGACATTGGTGCGGCCATTGATAAGTGTGTGTGTGTGTGGGGGGGGGGGGGGGGTATGCGGGCCGTCCTCCGGGAATGTTTTGGAAAATTGGGCTGCAGATTGTGGAAAATTGGGCCCAAATAGCTTCAAAAATCGCAAGATGAAATTATTGGTGCGGCATTGGCTGTACATGCCGCACCGGTTCCGATGCCCCTGGTGTATCGTCGCCTTAGGGACCATGGCAAAAGTTTGCAGAAGACCACGAACCGAACGAAATAAGTTTCGGATGAGACCCCCCTCCCATTAAATGAACATACAGGTACTGTTGCCATCCAGGTTTCGCACCATGCATGCACACTCCTGAAACCTGCTGTTTAGCAATTTTCGGCTAGACCCCCCCCCCCCCCCCAACGGATTTCGTGGGCTTCTGTGAACTTTGGCTATGGTCCCTGACACTCCATTCAGATGATTACCGATATATACTTACTCAGCACACGAAGCACAGAAGCCATATACCGTAAAGTCTTTTATTGCATGTCACGTGAGGGTTGTCCGTACTACGGCCAATCAGCGCCCTCCGCAAGCGGTCTGTATTTCTCGGTATTGCCCGCTCAGGCGGGCAATAACTTTCAGTGTATTGCCCGCTGAATCCGATCACTCTGCGCATGCCCGTTCGTCAGTTGAGTCCTTCACTTCTCCGGAGCAGGTTGTCATTGTGGTGCGATCGATGGTAGATGGACAAAATCGCCATCAGACACACCGGTCACCAAAAGAAGCAACAGGCTTGAAAAAACGGAGGACTCTACTGGCGACGAGCATGTACAGAATAATCGAATTCAACAGTCAATACACCAAAAAGCTACTGCCTACCTGCACGGACTTGTCTCTTCTCTCCGAAGTCAGGACCGGCATTGATGATGTGAGCCGGCCTTCGTCGACCAACTGTTCGAAGAGCTCAGGGAGCATCGCAAGCACAGGCACCTTGAAAACAAACGGAAGGTAAAATGAAACCTACATTAATAATTGTTTCCGGTCTTGGATGTACATGTATCCGGCATCGCACCACAAGAAAAGTAATGGTGAAGAAATCGAAAATCTGTTCTCAAACTTTCAAAGCCTCAAACGACGTACATGTACATTTCAGAATTTTCTCAACGAACTCCAAGTCCACAGCAGGATCCGGATCCAGGTCGAAGAGGTGCAAGAAAAGGTGTGCGCAACTTTGAACTGTTGAGTGGGAGAGCTTGGATAGCCACGCACAAATACGTCTTGGTAACTCAAATATGGAGTGGTTCCGGTTCACGGAACGACATTGCACTTGTTACTTGAAAGGATTAGGTGACTTGAAAAGGAGTGTCACCAGAAAACCTTATTTGAGACAAGTTCTAGTTAGTTGAGACAAGTGAAGACAAGTGAAGCATGCAAAAGGGAAAAGGCAGCAAAAAAGGAGCCACAGGCTCGCTGCGCATGCTCCGGGCTGAGAGCTGCAAAACGGTGCACGCGATGCGTGCAGCAAGACATCAGCATGACGTCAACATGATGTAACACATAAACAAATAAAGACATAATAATGAGCGTAACGCGGATTCGTGATGCATATTCACGACACTCCCCGGGCACTGGCCGGAGAACAGAATTAACCATAATATTAATAACAAGGAGAAATTTCACACAAAACATGTGGAAAGATATTACTGAAGAGCATAAAGAATGCGAGAGCAATGAGAGTGAGCGAGCGAGAGAGAGAGAGAGAGAGAGAGAGAGAGAGAGAGAGAGAGAGAGAGAGAGAGAGAGAGAGAGAGAGAGAGAGAGAGAGAGAGAGAAAGAGAGTTAAACACGGCCGTCGGCGATCAAATCCTGCAAGTTGGACTGAAACTTGCTGGCAGCGGCTCGTGTCGGTCTTCGTACGACTGCAACGGGAGTGCTAGTCTTCTGAGCTGGGGTAGCTGAGGATTCTGAGGAACTGCTGGTCTCCTGAGCTGGGGTACCTGGGGATTCCGAGGAACAGCTGGTCTCAAGCGGACACAGTAAGCTTACTGGCCGCTTGATGGTACGTTTGTCCGAAGTGAGGACGGTGGCAGAGCGGATGTTGCCATCACTGCTGGTGTGGACTTCTTGGATTCGCCCAAGGCGCCAGTGGCCGCGAGGTAATTCCTCCTTGATGAGGACAACGTCAGCAGGCTTCGGAAACGTTGAGGATCGAGTCCTTGACTGCTTGAACGATGACGTGTGGGCTTCTCGCAGACTGAGGAGGTACTCGTTCCTCCAGGCGAGCCAGAACTGATCAAGATGTTGTTGGCCCTTCTTCCAAAGGTCCAACAGGCTGTCTGCAGAGGAATTGATAGGCTGGTAATCCGGGTCGGTCGGGTCGTTGCTGACCGTGAAGAACCCCTGTGTGGCAGACAGGCTGATAAAATGACCAGGCGTCAACACTGTGCACTGTTCTTCGTCGACATAGACTAGCGGCCGAGAATTGACGACAGACTCAACTTCTGGCAGGAGAGTGGCGAGTTGGCTGGTTGTGAGGAGGCGTCTCCCAATGGTCTTGCGCATAGAACGCTTGACAATACCCACAAGCCTTTCATACATTCCACCCATCCACGGAGAGTTGGCAACGATGAAGTGCCACTGGATTTGATGGCGGCTAATGTAGGACGTAACACTGGTGTCCACCACAATGTTGCTCCAGGCAATGTCAAGAGCGGACTTGGCCAGCTTAAATTGGGGAGCGTTGTCAGACACAACTAGCTCTGGCGTGCCACGGCGGGCGACGAAACGTCTCAATGCGAGCAGAAACTCGGCAGCTGTCATGTCGTGGACTGGCTCCAAATGAACAGCTCTGGTCACCATGCACGTGATCAGGCAGACCCATGCCTTAGCGGTTTCTGACTGTGTACGGACGAGGACTGGGCCAAAGTAGTCCAGGCCGATGTGTGAGAATGGTCGCGCTTGGGTCACTCTGGTAGAAGGTAGCGGACTCATCTGAGGTGTCTTGTATGGCGCGCCTTCGTAGCGAATGCACGTCTGACAGCGGCGCACGAGGGCCTTTACAGCTGATCTGCCTTTCGGGATCCAAAACTGATATCGGACACGGGATAGTGTGTGCGCTACGCCGCCATGCATGACCTTGAGGTGGCAATCACGTATGATCAGGTTGGCAATGGCGTGTTCCTTGGAGATCAGGACGGGAAACCTCGATTTGGAGCAGAGGTCAGCATTCTCCAGTCTTCCACGGCATCTCAGTACTCCGTTGTCGAGCACTAAGTTGAGCTTAGTTGCCAGCGGATGTTGCTTCCCACTGGACAGAGCGGTGATAACATCTGCATAGTGTGCAGACTGGCTGTGGCTGATCCAGACTTGCTCTGCTGCTTCGATTTCTCTAGGCGTGAGAGGTCCAGATGGAGTTGGTTTCTTCCGCAGCCTACAGAGGAAACGAAAGCAAAGTGCAGACACACGCACTAAAGAGTCGAACGACGAGAAGTCGTTCACAACAATGCCATATGGGAATACATCAGATTTTTTATTTGTCTGTGAACCCTGACCAAATGGCTGACCCCCCGACCCCTTTGAGGTGACTTCCGGAGGACCCTCCGCCGGCGCAACAGTGACGGTTGCTGCAGTGGTGCCTTCAATCGGCAGGCTGGGGCCGTTCCACCAGGTGTCGCATTTTAACAAGGCTGCGGCGCTCAATCCACGGGATGGCAGGTCGGCTGGATTCAGCTTTGTCGGGACGTAGTGGTGGAGAACGTCTGGAACGGCTGCGATGGCGTTGACGCGGTTCTGCTCAAAGACGGGGAGCTTCGTGGACTTGAGCCAATGGAGTACAGTCGTTGAGTCGGTGTACAGATGAGTGGCTTGGAACTGGATGTCCAGTTGCTTGCGTAGATACACGATAAGGCGAGATCCTAGGCTTGCCGCCATCAACTCTAACCGTGGGATCGTTTGACCCTTGACGGGAGACACCTTCGTCTTGCTGAAGATGATGTGCCGCTGATTCTTGTCACCGACAGTGCTTTCCAAGTACGCAACGGCAGCATAGGCGATCGCTGACGCATCGCAGAAGACATGCAACTGATACGACGGACTTTTACATGTGGGTACACCGACGTAGCGCAAGATCGGATAGCTGCTAGACTCGTCAAGGTCGGCGGCTATTGGGTGCCAGCGACTGAGGACGTCGGAGGGCAGTGGGTCATCCCATGACACAGCAAGCTTCCAGATATCTTGCATAAGAACCTTCGCTCTGATGGACACGGGGGCGAACAAGCCAAGCGGGTCGAAGAAGCGAGACAGTGCCTGTAGAACCTGGCGTTTCGTAGTGACAACAAGGTTAGCTGCATTAGGCGACTGTACGGACAAGACGTCCTCTCTGGGGTCCCAATGGAGACCAAGGCATTTCTCGCGAGTGCTTCTTGAGCGATCGTGTTCTGGGATCTTGTCCAAAACTTCGGAAGAGTTCGATGCCCACTCTCTAAGGTTCATGCTGATTGCGGAGAACGTCGCCTTTGCTGATTGATAGTGAGCGACAGCATCGTTGATGGTGTCCTTGCCCAGGATGATGTTGTCTACGTACGTGTTTCGGAGAATGTCGTCTGTCTCCGGTGAACAGGTCTGCGTGAGGTGGTACTTGATCGTTGCAGACAGCAGGATAGGGCTGGAAACAACACCGAAAGGGACTCTACAGAAACGCAGAGTTTGGAGATTGCTGTAGTTGACTGGTTGGTTGGGGTCATCCAACCACAAGAAACGAGTGACATCACGATCGGCTACGTTCAAATTCATCTGCAAGAACGCCTTCTCGATGTCACTACAGACGGCAATAGGGTGCATGCGGAAACGCAGGAGAATGCCGCAGAGATCAGGGATCATGCACGGCCCAGGATACAGACAATCATTGAGACTGGGCGAGGTCTTCGATACACGAGCGGATGCGTCGTACACGACACGGATCTTAGTGGTGCTGCTGGACAGCTTGAGCACACAGTGATGTGGCAAGTAGTGGATTGGATGCGAGTTGTCTCTCTGGTTGGGACAAGCAACGCGTTCGATGATACCAAGTGACAGTTGCTCTTCAAGTACCTTGCTGTACTTGACGAAGGTATCAGGCTCGTGACGGAGACGTTTAATGAGTGACTTCAAACGTCCGAAAGCAAGTGGAAAGTTGTTTTCCAAAGGCGGATGTTGTTGTCGCCAAGGCCACCCGACGGTGTACCGTCCGTCCTCAAACACGACCGATTGGAGGAAGTCGTCATACGCATGATCGTTGCTGGGGCGTGTCGCACTGAGAGAGTCGAAATCTTCAACAGCCCAGAAGCGCTCAAGGTCAAAC
>NC_088655.1:26877118-26927118 GCF_964019385.1 Sycon ciliatum | reverse complement strand
ATCGACCCAATGGTTAGTTAGAGATGATACGCCTCACCGGGTTCAAGTTTGTGTGTGGTCTTCACCATTGTGGGATGGAGGCTTAAGGTTACTGTAAAAGCAGACATTTTGATGGTGTTTTATTTTCGGTAACTTCGGTGCCGAAATTTTTACCGAGAATAAAACTCATCGAAAATTTCGGTATAGTACTACTAGTACACTTACCTGGAAAACGGGTTTACGGAAAATTTCCCTCAATACCAAAAATATTACACCATCGAAAAATTTCTGCTTTTACAGTATCTGTAATATTGTGGGGTTGGGCTTTGGGTGATCTACACCGTTGTGAGGTTAGGCATGAGGTGATCTTCACCATTGTGAAGGTGTAAGCGTTCACGCTCACATGCAATGTCACCATTGCTGGCATGTTGCCTTGACGACTACAAAGGGAAATCCCCAGGGCTCCTACATTGGTATGATGTCTTTGAAAGCCTTTTCCCTGAACCAAGAGTACATAATCTCCCAGAGTGTGCAACTCGGATGGGGTTGTGGGACGGGGCAATCCGTGACGTACGTCATTTTTTGGGTCGGACTTGCGTCATCCCGTCGTCACGGTCCACCACGGACACACTTCCCCTACTCATGATGTCACACCATGACGTGCAACACGGATTTCGCCGTGCCAGATCTGATCAGCGAAGTTGCGCACTTTGGGGGATTATGGGCTCTTGTCGAAGCTTGTAATAGGTCATAGTCTGTGGGCACGTCTCAGTGTTCATTGCCTGCGTGATCGTTAAGCATGGTTAAAAGGAAGGTGGGCACTTTTGACGGCTGACGGCTTCCGACTTTGAAAACGTTTCTTGGGGACGTGATTCATCTTTTTGTACGGGTAACTTCGTGAAGCAGACAAGGCATTAAACCGAGATGGCGAATGTCTCAACGGTGTAATGCACCTGAATTGTGGAAAACTGCGCTCCTTAAAGATAGGAGTGTGAAGTAAACATAGATGTGAAACGAGCACGGTGCAGTTCTAAATGGATATTACGTCCTGGGATTATGGAATATGAGCCTGAAATCAAGTCTTCTGTCACTCTATCTGTATGTGTGTGTGTGTGTGCGTGTGTGTGTGTGTGTGTGTGTGTGTGTGTGTGTGTGTGTGTGCACGCACGTGCGTGTGCCCATGTGTGTGTTCGTGTCACCATACTGCAGGACCTGATTTCTCGTTTCGGCGCCGACACAATCCGTCTGTATATCCTTGGTGATGTAAGTTGAGTGTTCCTATTTCCCTAGCCCTTTTTGGATTCAGTGAAGTGCAGTATAACCTGTCAAGACAACCACTCTGATAAGGTGACCACCTGTCCTAGAGGACCACTACCACTAGGACCCAGGGGTGGTATTTCCAGTCGAATTAACCTGGATAAGGAGACCACCTGGTAACAGAGACCACCTGGTAACAGAGACCACCTGGTAACAGAAACCACCTGGTAACAGAGACCACGTTTGTAAGGTCCCTTAAGCGGTCGTCTTAGACAGGTTTCGCTCTACAGCGAAACTTGTCAAGACGACCACTCTGATAAGGCGACCACCTGTCCTAGAGGACCACTACAACCAGGACCAAGGGACGTTAATTCCAGTCGAATGACCCTGGATCAGGAGACCACCTATACACGGGGACCACGTTTGTCAGGTCCCTCCTTGAGCGGTCGGCTTTGACAGGTTTTACTGTAGTTCGACCTCCACCACATACTGTAAAAGCAAAAAAATCGGTGGTGTTTGATTTTCGTTAACTTCTGTGCCGAAATTTTTACCGAAAATAAAACGCACCAAAAATTTCGGTATAGTACTAGTACACTTACCTGGAAAACGGGTTTACCAAAAATTTCCCTCCACCGAACCGCCGATTTTGGAGAATACCGAAAATATTGCCCCACCGAAAATTTCTGCTTTTAAGTACGCTCTCTGGCCGACCTCATTCATACCGGCAACATGGCTCTGATTGGCCGTAGATACAAACAAATAACATTTCCTCCATTCGAGTACAGCGCTGTTTCGGCCAGTAAGATCTCATCAGTGAAGGTTAAGAGTGCTGAATGGCTAGAATTATTTTAGCAGCATTCCACTGAATACTGATACATATGCGCAGGAATGTTGGCGTCTTGTGTTCAAATTGTTCATGCTTTTTGCACCGTAGCCTAGGGACGCATCCAGACGGTGTGTTTGCGTGAGTGGGTTTCACAGAAGCACGATGGGAATCATGAGTGACATCCACCCATTCACGCCAGAGACTCAGTGAATCTTTATTTTTATTTTTACTATTGAATACAGTCCTACTGAGTGTGTGTGTGTGTGTGTGTGTGTGTGTGTGTGTGTGTGTGTGTATGTGTGTGTGTGCTCGAACGAGAACACTGCGTCTTCCAACATGGTGCGCCAGGAAGACCAGGCATCGTCTACTGTTTGCGCATTTCGGATCGTATCTAGGAGGGGCAGCTTCCACAAGTGGTCGTTAAGTTCTTGCCTGTCAGTATGGGCGAAGTCAAGCCGAGTGGATAGACACGGAGACGAGGATTGAGGGTTTGGCGTTGCTGGGAGCTTAGGGACAGCGAAATCGAAAACAACAGGACAGTGGTCAGACACGGGTGGGAGAATGGTGAGATGCGAGAGTTTAAACGAAACATTGGTTATAACTAAGTCAAGCAGAGAAGATGTATTGCCGCTAGGCGAATAGCGGGCTGCCTGCTGGTCTACAACTTGGGATAGGCCAAGGTTATCAAGGGTGTCAGACATGTATAAACCAGCAGGTGTGTCTGGATCGGGTGTCAGCCATCTGGATAGACAAGCGTTGAAATCACCCACAACTAATATGGAAGCCTGTGGACAAGGTATTGATAGGATACATGTACGGAATGAGTCACAGAACTGGGCTGGTGATTGCCAAGGTGGGCGGTAACAGCAAAACACGAAAGCGGGAGTAGGGCGATGATGGAGTTCAATGCATACTATTTCAATAGTCTGGTCACGAGGTTGAAGGTCCGGACGGTGTGTATGTGATATTGATGGATGTACAAGAAATGCCACTCCGCCGCCATGCCGTAGGTTGTCGCTGTGTCGGTCATTTCGTATGACAGCATGGTCAGCTGAAGGTGCAAGTAGGCAACTGGGAATATCAGCGGTGAGCCAGGTTTCAGTAACACCCAGTATGTCCAGTTGAGAGGTGGAGAACAGATTCTTAATTTCGTCAGACCTTTTGAGCCAGCTGCAAGTGTTAACTGTGCCGAGCCTAATATTAGGATGAATTGTAGAGTAGAGTGCTGGGGTTGGAGGATTTGGGGACGAAGGGGTGAACACAGGAGCATGCAGATTCAGGGGTTGTGAATACCGGTAGGTGGTGTGTGGCATTATACTTTAGCGGGTTTGGTGGCCCAGGCCTCTGTACCAAATCGCCACTCTCTTACAGTACGGCCAACTTCGTCAGGCCAGAACGATTCTTCCGCGACCTTCTTGGCGTCCGTGACCAAGACTGTAATACGAGCAGAGGCTGTTCTAAAGTGCACGGAGGTGTACACGACGCTTTGTACTACAGATACGCCTTGTGCCTTGCAGTGTTCAGCTATTGAATCCGCATCGCAGTCCGGGTCAACATTTCCAATGTAGTACACCGTCACGCGGGGTCATCCTACGAGTCCAGGTGCACTCTTGGGTGTTTTCGGTGCTGTGTACCGCGATGTCTCCTCCCTACGGTGGTTTGGCTTTTGCGGACGTTTGTCGTGGCCAAGTGCATGCGGCCTTGGTGGCTGCCTTGCGGAGTCTGCGTACGAATTTTCTACAATGTGCTGTGCAGCTGGGCCTTGTGTTTGTAGCGGTGCATGTGACAGGTCTGGGGTAGCGTCGGTACTCATACTAAAGTACATGGGGAGAGTACTACTTGTAGTAGTTCTGAGATGAGTTGTATCCGCAGGGTCAGCGTGGACGTGGGTCAAACGGGATTGGTAATCTTGTTCAGCATGCAGTTCACGTCGGAGCTTTTGCACGTCGTCCTTCAACGCCTGAATTTCCCTGTCGGAATCTCTCAGCTGTACATTCACATCTTTCATCGTCTTTAGCTCTGTTTTCAGTTCCCTTACTACCCCGGTAAGTTCGGAGAGTGCGGCGCAAAGGCTAGCTACATCAGGGTTAGCATGACTTACGGGAGCCGAGTCCTTGGATCCTCTCAGTAGGGCAATCAGCATTGGCCTGTTCACCGTTCTGGGGAACTCCAGTCCCAGTCGCTGGATGAGCTCCTTGAGCTCGTCGTCAGTAACCACGGCGGTGTCCGTTTGGGGTCGAGTTTCCCAGCCATTATATCACTATTTACTGGTGTTCCAAGGGCCTATTGCCCCGGGAAACCGAAAAAAGGAGTAAAGGTCAGGAGCTCGCAAATTTGCATCCACCCTGACAGGTAAAAAATTGTCATCCTGTGTGTGTGTGTGTGTGTGTGTGTGTGTGTGTGTGTGTGTGTGTGTGTGTGTGTGTGTGTGTGTGTATGTGCGTTCGTGCATGCGGTCGTGTGTGCGCATGTGCGTGTGTGCGCGTACGGCCGTTTGTTGTTTGTTGCAGTCTCCGAGCGCAAACAGCTTCAAGTGGCAAGAGGGAGGTAAGGATGTCCAGCTACGCACACCCTGGCATACCCTGGCACACCCCGGCACACCTTGGCACACCCTGGCTTACCCTGGCACACCCCGGCACACCTTGGCACACCTTGGCACACCCTGGCACACCCTGGCACACCCTGTCTTCTAACAGCTTAATGCCTTTACCTGTACTACAGTGTTATGCGTTTTGTTCTGGCTGAGTCAGTGACTGATGTTTGCCATATTTTCCGGAATATAAGCTGCACTTTTAAAAACACTTGTTATTCACTTAAAACAAGTCAGTGTGGCTTAGGGGCCATCCGCCATTATCGATAACTTTCACGGAAGGAACAAGTTTAGTCATGACCCTCCTCCCCCCCCCCCCCCCCCCCACACACACACACACACACACCCCCTAAACGAAAAGTATATTGACAGCTAGAATAGAGTGCTGTTTCAGCTGTCAATATTTTTTCATAACGAAACTCTCCTCGACCCACCCATCCATAAACGAGACTTTTTCATTTTGTGTAAAAGATTGCCAATCATGGACGGCCCCTAATACTGCAGTGAAACCTGTCTAAGACGACCGCTCAAGGGACCTTCACAAGGTGGTCTCTGTTACCAGGTGGTCTCCTTATCCAGGGTCATTTGACCGGAAATAGCATCCCTCGGTCCTGGTTTCAGTGGTCTTCTAGGACAGGCGGTCGCCTTATCCGAGTGGTCGCCTTATCCGAGTGGTCACCTTGACAGGTTTTACTGTACTTCGTACAATGACCAAATGAATGGTGATACACGGGGTGAATGTCTGTGTATTTTCATTTTGTGACAACAAAAAACCCTGGGTGCGGTGTTGTGATGATCAGGTCACAGGTGTATACTGTGTGGCCTGGTCTGGGCAGGTTAATGACGTCATCATGATGTCACCAAATTCAGTGCAAACTTCAAACATGTATAACTCGGGAACGGCTGCTCCGATCAACCTGGGATTTTCCCCATTGGAATCAGTGCAGTTTTTGCTACAGGGTGTGAAGTTTTCATTTTAGGGTTTTCAAAGGCTGCTCAATACATCAAAGTGCAGAGCGGTCCACTACACTGTTACTGGAAACGAGAGGCTGTCTCTGCATCAGCTTCAACGAGTCTACAGTCCGTTTCAAAAATATAAACATGGTATTTTTGAAATATTTCAAATTTGGCTGGAGCTTTTTGAGAATTTTTTCCGGAATATTGCTCAGGTCCTTCACATTATCATAATAGATTTTAAAAGCGATCGGGTAGCAAACGCCCAATTTCGAAATGTTTAATGCACAAAGTGATCACAGACTTTACGTGGTATAGATGCTGGTCTAACGGTCGTTTGAAATCACGCGTCTATATTTTTGAAACACACTGTTGTCATGACAGTGCAGGCAACCCCGTGAATGACAAGCCTCAATCATGAGAAACGTGTCGTTAGTCGCGAGTTGTTATTAGGGAGGTTTAGTTCCCACGTAACGGAAACGCGTACGTGGGTGATACACGTAAAGTGGATGAAGGGCATCCACGTGGCAATGTTGTGTTGAGTCACACGGAGCAAACAAAAGCATGAAGCGGAAGGCCCAAACCTGGTCAACGACGAAGCTACCCGGGCCTAAGAAGCTCATCGAATATTTTGATTTCGTGCTTCGGAAACTTCTTCAGCTGAGCACCCTCACAGCTCGCAAGATGCGCTCCATTCTGATTTTCAACCACGTTCCGGCGGAACGTGGGTGAGCCTCCATACACGGTATGTCGTGAATCGGAAAACGTCTGTACGTGGGTCACTGAGTATCACGTGGTGCACACGCGTAAAGTAGCCACGGATTACGTGGGACTAAACCTCCCTACTATAGCCGAGGCGACTACATAGTATGAATAAGTGAGTACTGGCAAACAGGTTTGGATCACAAGCACTGCGCAAACAAGTACACAAAGGTCAAGCACTGATGAACACTACATGACCAGGATACAATACACCATGCAAAGCTCTATTGATTCCAGGCACAGTGAGACCTTGCCTAACCGCACACATCCGTTTTCCACACAAAATATCCGGATAGGCGAGGGAACCGGATCACTGAACACCGGCTATGTTGGATGCATCGCGTATGCTGTAAATCAGTAAGCAGCTATTTTCTTCCGGACGGCAAGGAATCCGGATAAAGAGGACCGGATAAGCGAGGTCTGACTGTACATGATGTCCATGGTACGTGTATTGTGTGCACGCACAGGCCTCATCGGCTACCACAGGATGCTGAGCCGGCAGTGGGTGCTGCTCAAGGACTATCGCGATTCACGGCGACAGGCATTGGCCAGCGGCCTGCGCGTGGACGAGGACAACTTGCCGGCTGAACATCTGGCAATCCTGTCCGAGCTGGAGATCCGCGCCATGGAATCCATCGCCAAGGTTAGAACCTACCTCTCCACCGCACCGGCCGACCTACACCTGCACCGCACGAGAGCCCCCGTACAATGCATGCTTTGGCTCACTGTTTAGGCGAGTAGACCGCATAGGGTACGGGGGGGGGGGGGGGGGGCATGTGCACCCCCTAAAATGTTTGACCTAGGTTCAGCATGCACATATTAACCATTTACCATGAACATAATGCGATGCACCAGCCATCCTACACATATGCGGCCGTGCAGCTCTCCCTAAAAGGGGGACCAGCTACGCTCCTGCAACACCTCTGTTTTTCCTTTGGCATAGCAGAGTAGTCCCTGAAGCTTGCTCCTACTGTTTTGTTGGGAACTTCAATTTGCGAACTGTTCTTTCCTGCTCTCACCTTCTGGATGTCTTCTTGCCTTTCAGTGTTCGAATGCTTTTGAGGCACAGTCCTTCCAGACAGTTGTCCAGCAAATTGCTCGCCTCCATGACCGCCTGAATGTAAGTTACTGTCCCTTTTCTTGATGTTTGTGATGCCAGTAATATATACTGCTCTTTTCTCTTTCTCTTTTCTGTCTGTCTGTCTCTCTCTCTCCCTCTCTCTCTCTCTCTCTCTCTCTCTCTCTCTCTCTCTCTCTCTCTCTCTCTCTCTCTCTCTCTCTCTCTCTCTCTCTCTCTCTCTCTCTCTCTCTCTCTCTCTCTCTCTCTCTCTCTCTCTCTCTCTCTCTCTCTCTCTCTCTCTCTCTCTCTCTCTCACTCACCAACCTCTTCAAACCTGACATTGGGACAATGACATACCTAGCTATGAAAACCTATACAACTGTGGCTGAGAGCCATGCCACTAATTCACCTTTGGGTGCCTATTACCACCCTCGATATCGGACGGTCCCGCCCAAATAGGGATGGTTGGCAGGCATGATTGATGACTGTGCTTTTTTTCAGTCCACCCAACTCGCAACACACAAACGGTCCTTGACTACGCCACATGCAGTAAATTGTCCAAATTTTCATCCAGGAGTGCTTCATCAGGGATGATGTGATTTGGCCATACTCTTCTTTTTGTTGTGTACCATGGTGTCGGCTGTTGCTCTCATCCCTGGTGTTGTGTACAGCCTGCAGTTCAGAACCCGGGTGTGGTGACAAGCGATGTTGTGCATCGCGGCATGCAGTGCGTCATGATCATGCTCTGGCCACTGGCACCGCACATGGCTGAGGAGCTCTGGCAAGGTATGTGAGGGTGTGGGGGGGGGGGGGGTAGTACATATGTGTGTGTGTGGGTGGGGGTGGGGGTGGGGGGTAGTACATGTGTGTGTGTGTGTTGGGGGGGGGGGGGGGGGGTAGGTGTGTGTGCAGGGCCGTAGCAGGCGGTCCGGCAGCTGCCGGACCAATATTCGGCCAAAAAAAAAAAAAAAAAAAAAAAAGGGGGGGAGCTCACCCATGTGAGCAGTTCAGGATGTCCATCCATGATGATGATGATGTGTGCAATAAGTAGTATAGAGGTATTAGGGGTCGTCGCAAAAGTTTTCTGTCGTCCCTGAAACGAACATCGTTCATTTCGTACTTGGACCCCCTCCCCTCCCTCTGAAACGAACACAGCTTGCTATGCTGGACGACGAAAATCGCATGCATGTACATGTCATATGCACAGTGTCGGTCGACTTGCGATTTTGGCTCGCACCCCCTCCCCCCCCAAACGAATCATGTTCGTTTCAGGGACGACAAAAAACTTTTGCGACGACCCCTTACATAGTAGTGCCGGCAAGAGTTATGGACTCTTGGTGCCGGTAGTAGACCTACATTGCACATGTCATCAGGAATATGACCCTGCTGAAGGTCATGAGGACAGTCATGCCCGTGAATGTTCCTACTCTGTACTTCCGGAAACGTGTTCGGATTCTTTTCTTCCTCCAATTCTTTCTAGATAGGGTTTGTACCAAAGATAGTCCATTGCAATACACTTTCTCCTCCTCCAAAGGTACATTTTGGTTCTTTTATCACATGCATTTAGATACTGTTGCTATGCCTTCACAGGCTTCAACAAGTTCTGTTTGGACGGACACAACATGCTGATGCCTTTTTCCTGACTCATGCAGAACGTCCTTCTTCCTTTTCTCGCCCTATATAGCTCTACATGGTCACGATTACATGCATGTACATGTACATTGTACAATGTATGTACATGTGTTTTTGTTTTGTTTTGGCGGGGTAACGGCCTCTTTTACGGGCAAGATAAAGTCATGTACATGTACCGGCATATGTATGAGTATGGGGGGGGGGGGAGGGGGAGCATCAAAGTCGGATCTTGCCGGACCAACCTAAATGGGGCTGCTACGGGCCTGGTGTGTGTGTGTGTGTGTTGGGGGGGGGGGGGTACGTGTGTGAGGACGTGTGTGTGTGTGTGGGTGTGTTGGGGGGGGGGGGGTACGTGTGTGAGTGAGGGGGTGGGGGGGGTGGGGGGGGTGGGGGGGGGTGGGGGGGGGGGGGCGCGTGTGGGTGGGTGTGTATGTGTATGTGTGTACTGAAGTACAAGTGTGTGTGTGTTTATGTGTGTGTGTGCGTATGTGTACAACTATTGTACATGTATACACAAATTGTGTGTGTGTTGTGTGTGCGTGCTTTTGGGGTACATGCGTGACTGTATACTTACAGATTTGACTGTTGGGGGAAGGGGGGGGGGGGGGAGGGACGTATATTCAGGACTTCTTTTTGCTGTGTTTGAGAAGTCCTATCGGTTCACTGTCTGTTGTCCCTTTTGGTCGATTGGTCTTCTTTCATGCAAGCACTGACTTTTTGTTGCCGTCTGTTCTTGTCCTTTGCAGGACTGGAAGACATCCACGGAGTGGAGAAGGTATGTGTTGTTCTTTTAGAGGAGTGTCACGTCTCCTTTTTGCTCTTGTTCTTTCTTGCCATGGTGGCTTGCAAAGCTCTGCATGCCTGCTTTACTGGAATATAGTCACTTCGGAAGCTTTCCATGTCCGCCGTGGGGAGATATGGGTGTGTGTGTATGTGCATGCATGCGTGCGTGCGCGCGCGCACGTGTGTGTGTGATTGTGTCATTATTTGCGAGCTGTTGGTATACCCGAGGTCGTTATTCACGAGGTTGATTGTACTTCGGATGCAACGTACACTTTTCTGTTCCCGCGTGAGTACTGTTTTTCATCACGCCAAGCAACCACCGCGCTGCATGCGTGGATGTCATGTCATGTGTGTCCCGCTGTCCGTGTGTCCCGCTGTCCGTGTGTCCCGCTGTCCTGCTATGTGTGTGTTCTTTGCAGCCAAGTCGGGTGTGGCAGCAGTCCTGGCCGAAGCCTGACGAGTTCCAGAAATACGCCTTGGATGAGTGGACTGTCAGGGTGAGTTTTGTTGTGGTTTGTTTTTTGTTTGTTTGTTTTTGTTTTTACACCATAGCTCAGTGGTTAGAGCATCGCTGGACTCCAGTGAAGGTCCCTGGTTCGAGTCCTGGTGGTGACAGTCGTTTTTTCGTCAGACTTTTCCCTTTTCCATTTCCTCAACCAGTGGATTTTAAGTAAAAGGGGGAGGCTTCCTGCAGTTTCATGTATAGGGGAAGTTACGCCTGAAATCAAATTGGAAATGGAGTAGGCAATTGGAAGCTGAACTCCTCATCCCTTTTGCTGTCTATTGTATGGCAACATACACCTCTGTGTGGTACTATCGACGTCGCCGTGTGTGCTCAGCTGTGATTGCGCTGCCGCAAGCTTTTAAATGCAAATGTTCATTTTGTCTTCTGTCTCTTTCTATCTACCGTCTCTCTCTCTCTCTCTCCCTCTCTCTCTCTCTCTCTCTCTCTCTCTCTCTCTCTCTCTCTCTCTCTCTCTCTCTCTCTCCCTCTCTCTCTCTCTCTCTCTCTCTCTTCACTCACCCCCCCCCCTCCCCGTCTCACTCCAGATTGTCGGCAGCTCGGAGTTGCTGAGGTTCCAGATGCCAGCTAAGTACTCGTCTGACTTGGATGCGGTGCAGAAGCGTGCACTTTCCGACGAGGTTATCCGTACTCGACTAGCTGGACGCAAAGTCCAGTCGGCGAACATCAGGAAATGCTTTCTGACATTGGAAGTGGAATAACATCATACCAAGAATGCGTAATGGATGCTTGCAACGACGATGCCGTCATGTCAAGACTCTTGCAGGCAGCTCTTGCACGTCACACCTTCGCGAGTCTAGCCGAGTACCGTGTCGCATCTGGATTTGCTGTGTCGCTGCGTGCTTGTGGACTTGTGTCGCTTGTCACGTTTACACGTGCACACGGCATTGCACGTACTTGCGGGTGTATGCACGCATGCACGCTCGGTGGACCTTACCCGCTTGTCTGGCACTGCTGCACCTGCCCGTCCTGCACTGCTGTACCTGCCCGTCAGCCTGGTGTGATGTGCGTTGCGGCTCGTACTGCGGGAGCGCAACATCATCGTTATGTGTTTGCTGTGGATATGCGTGCACATGTACATACGTACATGTTTGCATCGAGTCATACTGTGCACAAGCGCATGGCTGCACACATGTATGTGTGGACATACGCTTGCGTGAACATACGTAAGCTTGCATGGACATGTTGGTGTGGACACATGCGGCAAGTGTGGACGTACGCTTGCGTGAATGTAAGCTTGCGTGGACACATGCAGGCGTGGACATACGCTTGCGTGGACATATGTATGCCTTGGCATATGCTTACATGGACTGTATGCGTGCGTGAAATCAGGATAAATCTCGGCGGTACGTGCCTTGCCTTTCACTTTGAGTTTATAACTCCCATCTCCTACTTTGCCTGTACACTGCAGCATAGGAACAAGTATGCTTTCCTATTTCAGAACTTCCCATGGCTTTTAGGCTTTATTTACCTTGCAAACTCGGCTATTAATTTATGGGGTGCGTCAAAAGGAACCTTGGACATTCATCCAGGTAGCTGCCCGGCTTTTGAAGCAACGAATACCCGATGCCCTCCCTCTCTCACCTCTCATCCCTGAATCAACCAAGGCAGCTAACGTGTTACTTTGGCAGGCCAGGCTTTCAAAACCCGTGTCTGTGTGCTCTCGCTGCTGCTACTACTGCTGTATTGTACTGCCGATCCCCCCCCCCCCCTCTCTCTCTCCAGTTTCTGCTCCTGTCGAATTTGTTTCCCCTCCCCTCCCCCCCCCCCCCCCCGCCTCTCTCTCCAGTTTCTGCTCCTGTCGAATTTCTACCCGAGAAGCAACTTCAGCATGCCTTGTATGTCAAAATTCGGTGTTGAACCGACTCATGCACTGCTCTTCATGATGCATGCTGTTGCAGGAATTAGATAGAGGTTATGCGAATGGTTTCATGCCGGATTTTCTAATGGGCAATAAGTATAGAGCATCAGCCAGCGGATTCCCTTATGAGTGCTCAATATACAGCATGAGTCAGCGGATTTTTCAATGGGCGCTAGGTATGCAGGGCGAGTCGCTAGTGCAAGTGCAGCGCCGTGGTGCGACTTTGCCAGAGCATCTCAACTGATGAGGTAATGGTAAATTGCATAACCTCTATAATAATTATTGTATACATGTGCCTGACTGAGGCTGTGCTGTGACCATGTAAACGAACGACTACACGTAAAATCGTAAAAGGGGATCACGTGGGATCCCGTGCCCCCTAGCGCGCACGTGGACCTAGCATGGCGTTCACGTCTAGTGCGTCAATTCTGGAATTAATAATTCCGCCGCCCTCTCTTCAGAATTGACGGAATTGGAATTGACGACGGATTTTTGTGTAATCGAACGGTGCATCCACCATAAAAAAATTTAAAAAAATGTCACGGTTCGCGTGAGACTCGGCTGGAAGCCGGGTTTTCCGCATCCGTAGGAACGCCACCACCCTTCAAGGATCAAGGCGCAGATGCAGCTCCTAAAGCGGTGGGAGGTGAGTAGATCAGCTCACCAGCAAGTGGTCAAAGACCGAAAATCCCATTCACTGCATCCACCATAACTAAAATTTAATTCTAGAATTAAGGTGGCTCCTACCCCTCGGGTCCAAATTTTTTTTGTTTGAAACATGGCTACAAACGATTGTACTTTGTTCCGCAGGATATCTAGTGTACGGAGACAAAATTTTATCAAGTTCTACCGGCCGGTTTCACTCGGGGGAGGGGCCAAACATAGCATACTCACAATTGCCAATTTAGGCCAAAAAACACCGGAAAATAACGTTTTTGGCCGTAGCACTCGTAGTTACCCCCTTTTTCTTGATGTCCAACATCAGGACAGTAGTATACTTGCTAAATACCAGCATAAGCTTTAGAAGTGGGTAGAATTCTGCTAGAAGGTGACCTTTTTCTCTTTTCGGAATCATCCCATTTCAGCGTACACGTCCCAAATATTAGCCCCGCCCACAAGTATTTGACACTGGACTTGCCCTGTATTCGATGGTTATGCTATCATAACCTAATAATGGTACTGTGTAGCAAGTCTGAGCAGGTTCTACCGAAGGTAACTCTTGAAATAAAACTTTGAAGTGTCAAGTGATGCCATATTTTCAAGAATCAGCACATTGCACTGGGACATTGTCCAACGCCTTAGAACCCCTGACTCCACCATATGACAGATACGTATCTTGCAATAATTGATTGCAACATCTTCAGAACATAATAGTAGAGCTTTGGATCAAGTTTTAGCAGTTTCCACCGAAGCTAACTACCGAAATAGAACTTTGAAGTCGCCCACATACTAAATGCCATAGCTGAGCATGTGCATTGTGTGTATGGTCTAAAGGTTTTGACAACTAGCTCCAATGCGGCAGATACGTGTCTAACATTACTTGATTGCAACATCTTCAGAACATAGTAGTAGAGCTTTGGATCAAGTTTAGACAGTTTCTACCGAAGCTAACTACCAAAATAGAACTTTGAAGTCGCCCACATACTAAATGCCATACATGTAGCTGAGCATGTGTATTGAGTGTACATGTATGCTCTAGTGTTTTTCACAACTTTCTCCAACATGAAGCCAATACTGATGTGGAATTTTCGACTGCTTTGTCCAAAACACAGTGCTGAAGCAATGCACATTGGGCACTTTCTACTGGTAATGCAATTATTATTATACAGAGTTTGCTGCCAACATAGCAAGCAATACTGCTATACTAAATGCGTATTCCATTGGGTACGGTCCAATGGCTTTTCACTTCGCATCTAGCCACTGTTCTTCGTGCATTTCTTGAATGCTTAGTCTCCGTGGTAATGAAGCTAAGAGCCACACTGGAGAAGTTTCTACTGAAGCTAACTATCAAAAATATAAAATTTCCAAGATGCTACATAAAGTAGCTGTGTGCAATGCCACTCTGTTGAACACAGTAAACAAAATTGAGTCACTAAAACCCTATTTGCCAGATATAAGCTGTTGAGACTGATAGCAGCTGAGCTGTATGATCTGATATGGATGGCGGTTCCACACTGACCAGCACATGTACACGTGCACAGGCAGAAGAACATACAAGTAATACACCTAACGTTACTTCGAAGTCCATCATGTAAATACAAGCGTATATACAAGCATCACTCCTGTTCTCCACAACCTGCAGTCCTGGGCCACTCCAGCTGGTCAGAGTGCAATAATTTCTGCAGCAGGCTTGACTTGGAAAGCTAATCACAACTGCAATGGCTGCAACATGAGTATTACCAGCGCTTTTACAGTGCTACTTGTATTATATTATTGTCAATCCATTGTGGTGCATGGCACTCGTTTTCAACAACCGAGTTTATGTCATTAGTTGCATATCCAACGCCAATAGAAAAAAGAAGGGGTGGGGCAAATTACCACGGTTCAACACTAGTCATATTGAACGGCGTTATGCCATGCCAGGCGCGCACATAAAACACCCGCGCGAGTGCGCATGCATGTACACACCCGGGTAACACATTCGTGCGACTTTACATAGCCTGCACTGTCGTTCTATGTCATAGGAGTGAGTGCACACACATATACATGTAGATTGCCTAAATTTGCATACGTAATAAAATTGTGTAAGTATACACACATGTGCGTGCACATAATAGACTCAGCGGCATACACATGAGTGTGTGCCGATAGGGCCACATGCCAATTATCGGATTAGTCTGTGAAAGTTGCATGGCACGACAAACTTTCAGACAGTCTAAATATATGACACAATGAATGTGGAATACCCACCAGTGTGTAAGACCATTTCATACCTATTTCGCAGCGTTTGTGATTTTCGGAGCGTCCCTGTTGATATTTGATGTCCTCACTTGGTTGATGACACAGTCACAAATTATCAAATTCACCTCCAATGCCATCCAATCTGCGTTCCGCGATACATGTACAGTGAACGGTGTTGAGGAAAGCCATGCAGCAATAAAACAGTCGAGACTCCCAAGCAGAGGATACAATTCAACAGCGTATTGAAGTACGAATTGTTGTAAACAATTTTCAAGACACAATTACAAAATTTGAAGTGCGTCTTGAAACGTGTTTGAAGTGCTTCGATGTATTTACCTTCGATCTCCCTGAATCGATCCATCCACAGCTACCCGACGAATTTACCAGTCAGTGCGGGAGATGATCGAGCAAGTTATATTTGAAGGTCGCGAGATGTCAGTGGCACTGGCAGGAAATCTACACAAGCGTATTCTGAAATAATTTTCTAAGACTCAGGCGTGATTCAAGAGCGGACTTTGATTTCTCCCTTCTTATAGTACGAGCACCAGTCGACATTGCATTCTTGGAAAATCTTCTGCGAGTGCTGCCTTCCCCTTTCATAGAAAGAACGAGTGAAGAGGGACACTAGCAGCAGGTTCTAGCTAGGTCGCCAGAATTGCAGAAAAGCGAGAAGACGTTTCCTACAACGATTGATCGCACAAAAATCATCGCTACCGAAAAATTTACTGAAAATCTACACTTTTCAAACGATGCGCGCGCAGAGGGTGTGAGCCACCTTAACTGAAATGTGTGTAATCGAACGCGCCCATGGCCCAATGCACTACATACATGTAAGGCCGTAAGGACGGTCTTGTTTTGTTAGCCTGCAATGCACGCATTTACATGTATCATCATTCAAGAGTACATAACCCCCCAGAGTGTGCAACGCCTGATCCAGCTCTGCATAGGGTCTTGGTCGAGCGGAATCGGATCTTTGCGTCATAATACCGTACACATCTGAGGGGAACCCGGGGAGTCGCGGGTACTCTTGGATCAAAAACAATGGTGCCCTGCCTCGAGACCGGCCTTGCGCTGGTGTGAAGTGTACGCATGACATCAGAAGATCCGATTCCGCTCGACCAAGACCCTACACAGAGCTGGATCGGCGTTGCACACTCTGGGGGGTTATGTACTCTTGGTATCATGTATGCAGACATAGACAGCCAACGTTTCGCGGTTGAACCGGATCTTCGAAAAGCTCAACTGCGCGGCAAGGATCAGCTTTTTCCTGAATGGACTGTCCGAGCACAATATGTGGTGGTGTGGGCTTACGACGAGTTCTGTATTGTCTGTAGACAGTATAGCGTAGATAGGATCATGCATCTACCCTTACTTGGGCCTTAGCCCTGTTATGACATGCACTCACTGCTACGTCTTTGTCGCGAAGTCTACAATCGAAAACGCGGCCTAGCACAGACTCAGCAGATCAGTAGCAGCGCGTGATCAAATCACTACCGCTAAGCCTATAGGCTATACAGCGCCAGTCCTACATCATTATCATGCAGATCCACAAGCACACTCGCGCGTACTCGTAAGTCGTAGTCATTTTGAGATCTGAGCAAAAATAAACTCTCATCAGGGAGGGTTTATACAACTCCCTGACTACAATACTCAGTACTGACAATAGGCTAGAGCGGCCTCGTGGACTAAAATCTTCATTTCAGGATTACCCAACGGCTATACCAGTGTACGAGTAGGGTCTATCTTAGTATCTAGGATATCGCAGTTGTTTTGCGGCATCGCTGCCTGACGCACCTCTTCCTCCGTTCTGGGGGCCGGGCGAGCTACATGCTGGTTGCCACGTAACCGTTGGTGACCTCCTCTTTCTCCGCTTGCGCTGCATTGTGGAATTTGTGCGCCTCGGGAACATTTCATTGCTCTTGCAAGGTTGCCAAAGCTTGCTAGCCGGGATAGTCTGTGATTTCGACCATTCGGACTTGCAGGTACTGCTGTGTGCCAGAGAGTGTAAACAGCACGGCATCAGAGACTGAGAGAGTGGCTTGGCTGTGCTGCAAATCGTACGGACGGTTACGTGGAGGTGAAGGCGAAGGCGACAACACACTCATAATTATATCCGGCAATCCACCCGCTTTCCTACTGTGATGCAAGCGTGTTCGAAGACACCGCAGTAAAGATGTCATCGTAATTGCACACGTTCCTCCTCGCTTTCGGCTTGTACAAGGGGCGCACCAATGAGAGAATGGTATGGTAACACTAATAGATCTACACGTCAGTGGTCGATTTGTGAGCTCTACAACATTGTAGATCAGCCCAACACAAACTGTGTCGCTCGCGCTTGTCGATCTACTCCGCTGTTGTGTGGCCGTGGTGTGCAGGGGCATCGCATCGCTAAGAACCCAGGCGTCGCTGGCATCGATCACTGAGTGAGGTAAGCGCAAGAATACGACACTGTGCTACTGTACTAAACTGTACTAGTAATATCTACCGACCACATAGCTATGATTGTGGTGGTGGTGGTGGACAATGCGTTCTAAATATTTGAAGGAGAGCCAGACAGCATGAATGAAACGGGAAACTAAGCTAAATGCTCAAGTCCTGCGCTAGCCAGTTCTGGGATCCCAGCCTGGATGCCCTGGAGCAGAGCGCACCCAATACCAAACAAAGCTGTGGGTGGTAACATTACTGTGAGTTCTAGTTGCAGCAGCAGCTGGAGTTCAGCCAAGAACAAAATGTTCAGATCATGTGACCATGTGACAGTAGGTTTTCAACCTCGCCAATAACAACAACTCGTGCCTAACCGCACTTTTCGCATGCACGATCGAGGTTCAGTATTGCCTTGGATAACTGCAAACACGCGTACAGACCAAAGAAAAATCCAATCTCGACCGGGTCAGTCGCCGGCAGTGGGTACGTGGATGATTTCTTTTCAACCAGGTCCAAGCACCTTGCTCTCACACACTCTGCTGACCTGCATCGCTTCGGAGCAGGTACTGCACTCAGACAAAAGCATGCCCGCTTCTCTAAACGATCATCAGAAAACTGTTTGGTTAGGCCGCGGTCACACATGAAAAGCTTGCACCGCTTTTGCGGAGGCGAAAAGCGTAACTACCGCAGCCGATTTGGCGGAACACACGATGCAGCGGTCACACATACATGTAGACTACTGTGCTCCTCAACGCTCCGCTTTGGCGGAGGGAATGCAAATGCAGCACGTCCTATGAAATTTTAGATGTTCTTGTCCGAGTTGAAGCCACCTTCGCTTGTACAAGTAGAGCTATCATGGATCGCTGACAGGCTGCTGAATGTCTCCTGTCAAGTACACTTGTGGATTTGGGGCACATCCACTGGCGGCCCAGTACTGCTGTACATGTGTTTGAATATTAGTTTAGTTTACATCAATATCAAATTCCAATAGTTGTATAGCAGGGTGTCGTTGCCTCCTCCATGATCCATCATCGACCCCAGCGACTGCGTGGGTGCCTGCAGTTGCAGTGAGGGTGTGGCAGAGTACTCTACTACTCCCTGGTTGCAGTCCTAGTGTTGCATACTCTGGTGGACGCATTGCTTCGAGAGATAAGGAGAGAGTTGGAGATTGTCCGCGATCGGGGCCAATGAGTTGGGAGACGGATTCCCTCACAAACTATCCACTCATAACGATGCAGTATTGTTTGCGAGATCTCCAGAATTTACAGTTCATTGGCAAAGAAGAACAATATGAAAACTGAATACCAAACGGCAACCAAACAACACCAGAACTCAGTGCAGAAGTAGCACGCCAAACTCCAAAGCCATCACCATGCAGGTTCCGCGAAAGCAGAGGTTCCGCTCGCATTTTTTTGGCGTAGCGAAATCCAAACTTTCCGCCAAAAAAGTGCATGTGTGACCGCAGCCCTACAGGCACTCATACATAAACCGCACACCGGGAAAAGTGAAGAGGCCTCCTCGATAGGCGAAAGCCTTTGGGGAATCCAAAAACCATGAAAAATTACAAATTACAATAGAGTGCCATGGTCAAAGGTGTATTTGGGTAACACCACCAGCCCTGCCCCGTCCTTCTCCCTTCACCTTCTTCTCCCCTCTTCCTCCCTGCCCCTTCCTTCCCTTTTGCATCTCCCTCCCCTTCTCCCTTTCCACCCCTCTTTCCCTCCCTCTTCTTTCCCTCCTTCCCTCCTTCCCTTCTCCCTGACGTCCCCTCTCCCCTTCCTCTCCGTTCCTTTCCCATCCCCCCCCCCACCCCTGCTTCCCTACTCCCTTCTCCCTGCCCATCCTCTCTCCCCCTCTCCCCCCCCCCCCCTCTCTCCCTCTTCCTCCCTCTCTCTCCCTCGCCCCACTCCATCCCTTCCACCTTCTTCGCCCCCCCCCCCTCCCCACTCCATCCCTTCTCCCCCCCCCTCCCCACTCCATCCCTTCTCCCCCCCCCCCCCAACCTCCGCTCCATCCCTTCTCCCTTCTCCTCTAAACCAGGGTAGAACTATCCTATAGACAGTCTTCTCTTGTAGCATTGTTTTTTCTTCTTCTTTCTATTATGCCCCGGCTGCAGGTCAGGAATCACGTGCACTGAACGAGCCTATCCAGAGGCCCAGGGAGAGAGAGAGGGTGAGAGAGAGAGAAGGAGTTCTCATCACCGTGACAACACCCAGCGGCAGCCAATCAGCAGTAGCCCAGGGCACGCGGCGAGAGCCGGAATGGAGCGCTCACACCGACGCATTCTGCAGCGCAACTTTGTGCGTCTGCGTGACAGTCTGGCGGTGAACGGCGAGTTGCTGGGCAGTCTGTTCGGCATGGGTGTGTTTGGGACCATAGAGGAGATGCACGCTATTCAGTTTGCAGAGAACGGGACAGAACGGCCGCGCAACATCCAGGTATGGACTGCAGTGAACACTTAAGAAAAATACGTTTTTGTTGGTTGCTGGCTTGTGCACTGGAGATGTGCTATAGCTAGGTCTCAGGTCATCGAATGTCTCAGTAGCCTGTCAGTTTTGTGCCCTGTTATTGCACTTTCTGATAGCTTATTGTCTTGTTACAGTCATGGATAGCTGCTTCACAAATCGTTTCCATTGTGCTTTCTTCTATTTTACAAAAAAATCTCCTCTTCCTTTTTCTCATCAGTAGAAAAAGTCGGCGTGGAGACAAGAAACCTACAATATCCATGAAAGTACGGGGCCATCCGGCATTATCGATAATTTTCACGGAACGAAAAAGTTTGGTTATGACCCTCCCCACCCACCCACCCCCTTCAACGAAAAATATATTGACTTGACAGCTAAAATTGATTGATGTTTCAGCTATCAATAATTTTCAAGACGAAACTCTCCTCAACCCACCCACCCATATACGAAACTTTTTCTCTTCGTGAAAAAGATCGATAATTGCGGACGGCCCCTAAAGTCAAGTACAAAGACTGAGTACGCTCACTTTGCTTTCATCGATATCATAATTATCAGTATCTTCATCACTTGATGAAAACTGTGGCAATACGCCAAACATTTGTAATGTCCCCAGAGTGGTCGCCTTACACGCCCTTGTTTGTTTGTTTGTGTATTTAGCTATATTTTACTTCGCCATTGGCACGGGCAAAATGTTCCTTCTCACGTGTGTGTGTGTGTCATGTGTGTGTGTGTGTGTGTTATGTGTGTGTGTGTGTGTGTGCGTGCGTGTATGTGCGTGTGTGTGCACATGTTCGTGTGTGTGTGTGTGTGTGTGCGCGCGCGTGTGTGTGTGCGTGTGCGCGTGCTTGTATGTGCGTGTGTGTGTGCACATGTTCGTGTGTGTGTGTGTGTGTGTGTGTGTGTGTGTGTGTGTGTGTGTGTGTGTGTGTGTGTGTGTGTGTGTGTGTGTGCATGCATGCACCATGTAAAGGTGGAGAGGCTACTGGCTCACTTGCCCCATGCTGGCTCCAAGGCGTTCGGTCACTTTTGCACCGCTCTCTATGCCTCATCTTCAGCCGCCAATGAAGAACTGGCTAATTTACTGCAAGAAGACTGTGAATCAGGAGAGCCAGGTGAGTGCAACTCCGAAGCACTCTTTCCACTCTGTTTTCCTTTTCTTTCTCCAATGCTTACAACAACCGACACATTGCCAAGGCTCTGACAAGAGTCCACAACTCCCCAGTTCTCCCGTTTCTCTTTCCCGTGGGGTGCGTTACTGAAGAAAAAAATTGAAAAATAAGAAATAAAAAATGCGCAATTGCTGGTGGATAGCTATCCAGACCTGTGTTCGGAATGATGCCGCTTTTTGTTGGACATCCACAACCAGTTATGTGCATGCGTTGCAGGTGCGAGGTTAAGCCATGCACTCTGTGTGTACAGCCGGGTGAATAGCATCAAGACACACAGTGTACTTGTGAGAGCGCCGAGTTGTGACGTAGGTGTATGCGTCAAGGGCCTATCCAGAGATCTCTACAGGACGGGGGTCTAGTTTAGTCCGAGCTGAATAGCTGATACATGTATATGTACATGCATATGTATATGCATATGGTTTCCGGTATTACATTGGTGAACTTTGGAGAGGGGGGGGGGGGGGGGGGGGGGACCGCGGAGCCCCCGGACCCCCCCCCCCCCCCCCCCCCCCCCTTCGATCCACCCCTGTGTAGTTGAACGTTGTGTGGAGTTGTGTGCTCTTGGTCACGGCCAAGCACTCGCACGAGCGCGTGAAACTTCCACGGTAATTTGGGACAGTGTCTGGGATATGTCGCTAATCTCTTGCCCTCCGAACGGAACGGCATTAAGTGCATGGCATGTAATCAAGGTGATCTCAGCGACGGGCTGTGCTTTTGCAAGTGAACTTTTGCGTGTTCTCCATTTTTGCTGTGAAACATCACCACTGCAGGCATGCATTGTGTTTCTAACTCTCATTACAATGTTCTACCCTGTATGCGCTGCTCTACAGAGGCGCAAGCAGCAAGCGTGCCACCGAGAGATGTGCAATCATCTTCGCAGGCGCCATCGTCGCTGCCGCCGCGCACACAGACTGCACCAAGCGCTGTCAATGCTGCTGGTGCTGCTGGTGCCGCCGCCGCAGTTACCAGTTCCGGCGCGACGCGGCTACTTCACGAGCGCCCCACCGACAGATCTACAACCGCTCCGCTCCAACATCCCTCTGCCGACCGCACCAGATCATCAGCCTCGAAAGAGGCTGGGAGCGACGCCGGACAATCAGGTCAGTCCCCACGGCAACACCAGCAAACTGGTACGGCGACAGACACGCCACGATCAGCACGTGACGCGATGGCGGTGCCCTCCCAGGTCGCTCCCAGCGCAGCAGCCGCTAGCAAGCTGGTTACGCCTGGCTGGATGCCAGGTGCGAGCGTGTCAGGCTCATCGGAGAGTTCTGGCATGGTGTGGTCACCTCCATTATCCCCACACGCTCAACTGTCCTCTCCTACTTCGCCGGAGAATGCGCCGGCCAGCACAGGTCCACTTGCAGCAGCTTCAGTTGGCGGCAGCTCATCGAGTACGATTGCTAGCCCGTCATCGGGCAGCACTGAGCGAGCACAGGCCACGCAAGTGACCACTGGCAGCAAAGCAGCATCATCGTCGTCACAAGCCGCTGGTAGGACATCACGACGGTCCAGTCTGCTCCTGGATTCGCCCGTACGCACTCCCCTGCCGTCGGGCAAACCGACTTTAATCGGCGTCACTCCGGTCGCGAGTGCGTCCTTTCATCGCTCGCCATCGCAGAGCAGCAGTGGGTCGCTGTCAGCCGAGACCAGCAGCAGCCCCTCGCCATCGGTATCGGTGACGCCATTGCATCACTCAGCATCGCAGAGCAGCACACACAGTTCACTTTCAGCCGAGAGTAGCAGCCCCTCGCCATCGGTATCATTGACGTCTGGCGCGGTGCTCAGCAGTCAACACAGTAATAGTGGCCATGGTGACAGCAACACCACTGCTTCCGCCCCCGCCTCATCACCGCACTCACTGAGCTCCAGCACGTTGCCATCATCGCCCCCGGCAACCAGCACAGTGCAGGGAAGTCGCCAAACCAGTACAAGCAGTGAGGGCAGCGGTGGCATGTCGGCACAATCACGCCAAAATGCCACCCCCACCACCGCCGCCGCCGCCACCGCACCACGAGTGTTGTCAGTAGTATCATTGCCTGGCGTGGGCACGTCGACCGGGTCTGAGGTTCTGCAGCGCACGCACTCAGAAGGACAACAACCAATGGTGGTCACGGCAACTGACATTTTGCATACTCCCGTCGCTAGGCAACACAGGCCGTCTACCGAAGGCGCACAGGCCGTTAACCTGTCGGGAGAAACACCACCGCCGACGGAGCAAACAATCTCGGAGCTTGCACAGCTTGTGCCGAGCCTATCGCCGTCTAGTCAGGACCGGCTGATATCCTACGGCCGATCCCTGGCACAGAGCGGATCATCTTCGCTGATAGCGTCCCCCGGGCCGGATGCCGCACAGAACGGCTCTGGGGACGACGGTGCGTCCGCTTCATCCGCACGTCTGCCCGTTTTCAATTCTGCCGGGTCGCGTGTTCAAGCTCATGTCGTTTCGGCACACTCTTCGTCGTCAGCTATTGGGGTGGCTTTGGTTGCTGTTGCTGGTGGTGACGGTGCTACGGCGAACGGTTCAGGTAGCAATGCTGTGCTGGATTCTAACATGTCCGTAACGGCGGCTGGTGTGGGACAGCAACCGTCTAATCTTACGCCTCTCGTCTACGCTGCGCAGTCCTCGGCCACATCGACAATGTTGGCCTCGGCGTCGCCGCAAGACAGCTCTCAGGGGCCACTGCCGATGCGGTCGC
Organism: Sycon ciliatum; assembly: GCF_964019385.1. Taxonomy (NCBI): domain Eukaryota; kingdom Metazoa; phylum Porifera; class Calcarea; order Leucosolenida; family Sycettidae; genus Sycon; species Sycon ciliatum. Next base: position 26,903,233 of record NC_088655.1, on the reverse strand, counting down.
TTTGGCCGGCCACTGGCGGGAACGCCGCCGGCGCTGCGGCTGTCGCTACCGGTGCTACCTGTTCAGTGCTGGCTGCTCCTGCCCAGGTCAGCACCACAGCCAGTCAGCCTGTCAGCTCCATGCTACAGCGCACAGAGACACGGCCAGTATCAACCGCAGCAGCAGCACCAGCACCAGCAGCATCAGCAAGGAGTACGCTACCGGTGCAGGAAATGGGCGAACACGTCAATGTCTTCTCAGGGCGACAGGACTATGGTAAGGGACCATGCATTACTCTGTATACATAGCGCACACAAGCAGTTCCACTCATCCACTTCCATGACATCATTCCATGACATCATTCGATGACGTCATTCACGTGCCCTGTGCAGCTACTGTAACACCAGTAATGTTAACGAACATTTAATTCTAACGAGTTACCGAATTTGAAAGAATCGTTAACATTTGAAGTCGTGAAGAAGTTCGGCTATAAAGAACTAATTCTCCTGCTCAATAATGTTCGTTATAATCAGGAGTCAACTGTGCTTTAAAGTTTAAATTAAAGATATGTGTCTGCATTCGAGAATGGCTGTATGCTTCCTGTCCACTGGTAGCATTATTACGTTATACCGGCCATTCTTTTGCATTGGTGTTGCTCTTCGAATCTGCCATACAGGTCTTGAAGCGGTGCTGGAAGAGGAGATGAGGCGTGTGCATTGCATGGTGCAGCTTATGTCTGACGGCGGAGCGTCATTGCCGCATGACTTCATGGTCAAGACGCTGACGGAAAACGAGGATGGGACCATTGGTAAGCGAACACAGGGGTATTGAGCGATTTATCTCATGAACCCTTGGTCGTAGCACTTCACAGATGGGTTTATGGAACGCTGAGAGTTTCCTCTTAAACCTGGGGATTTCGATCGTTGAGTTTTAGGTAGTTTTGACCGAGTTACGGCCTGTTGAAGTTACACAGTTGAATGCGTCGAATTCTATGCATTCAAGTACGGCGCAGCTTTCAAAGGGTTAAGCGAAGCCTGTCCTTGAGGACACCTGGAGAATACGACCATCTGGCAGATGAGACCACCTTTCGGCAGTCTCTTGGAGGTGTTTGCACACCTGAACTTTACAGTTAGGTGTTGTCCGTGTGTCAGTGTCCGTGTGTCATTCCTAACATGTGTGTCCATGTGTCACATGTTCTCTGTCTGTGTGCTGTCTGTATGTTTTCCGTCTGTTGCCCCGTGTGTTGTCCGTGTGTTGTCCGTACGTTGTCCGTGTGCTGTCCGTGTGTTGTCCGTGTGTTGTCCTGGGGTGCTGTCTGTGTGCTGTACGTGTGCTGTCCGTGTGCTGTCCGTGTGTTGTCCGTGTGTTGTCCATGTGCTGTCCGTGTGCTGTCCGTGTCCTGTCCGTGTGTTGTCCGTGCGTTGTCCGTATGTTGTCCGTGTGCTGTCCGTGTGGTGTCCGTGCGTAATTCGGACGACGTTTGTGTTGTCTATGAGCCGCTTGTGTAATGTCCGAAATAACGGACAACACATTATGTTGTCCGTCTCTGTGTTGCCCATTTTTCAGCAACGTGTTATCGTACGCTGGTCACGTGTTTATAGTTTATGATTTGTGTGTGTGTGTGTTTGTGTGTGTGTGTGTGTGTGTGTGTTTGTGTGTGTGTGTGTGTGTGTGTGTGTGTGTGTGTGTGTGTGTGTGTGTGTGTGTGTGTGTACATGCGTGTGCAAACCCTACAGCTGTACACGAAGAGAGGCTGACGGACGTCCTCGGCAGGGCCACCTGCAAAGTGTACATACAGCGGCAACTGCTCGAGGCCACCCAGAACGACGCTCCACAGGCATTGATGCAGTTCTTGCGCCGCCGTGGTATACGGCAAGAGGCGACCACAGTGTTCTGCGATGACGAGGAGAGACCTATCGAGGTGCACGCCCTAACCGGAGAAACCATTGCGAAACAATCAAGAGGTTGGTGTGTTGCAAAAGAAGGATCCACGAGCGGGATTCAAACCTAAGTTTTATCTGTAGCACCAGTGTCTGCTCTAGGATTTCAAACCAACCGGGTACACGTGTGCCTGGCATAACACTTGCAACCGCGTCAGAGCTGGGTTCGTAATTCAAGTGCAGCTATAAGCACAACTGTATTTACATCGGGGAGTTGTAAGAGTATGTTAGGACTCTCTGATGTATATTGCATTCCCAACCGGGTCACAGGTGACCAGTGTTCTTCCCCCCCCCCCCCCCCAACTGGGCCGCTGTCCTGGCTTGCCCGGCTCTGGAGCAGACACTGCAGCGCCCCTGTCTTTCTGGAACAAATCTTATCTTGTCCGCTTCGGAGGGAACTCATGACGGCCGCTAACACCCGGTAAATCCAGCCGCTGAACATGACGAAGACACGGACACCGCCACTATCTATACCAAACTATGCTGCATGACTGATGTGCAGAGAATGTTGACTGCAGTGCGGTGTGTGTGTGCACGTGTGCGTATGTCTGTTTGTGTGCACGTATCTGTATGCGTGTGTGCATGTGTTTGTGTGTGTGCGTGTGTGTATGTGTGCGAATATGTGTTCTCGTGCTCGACAGCTCCTTGCCACGTTCTGGTGCGCATCGTTCTCAAAGTCAAGCTGCAGAAGTTCTACTCTCGCCTGGTCGAGCTGGCCGTTCTGCAATGTCTCGAAGACTACGGAGACGTGGTGGAGAGAGACGCGATACGCGTGCACAACCGGATGGCGGGCAGCACCGACCTGATAGTGGAGATGTCCATCGTGGTGGCATGGCGTCTGTATCTACTAGCCACAGCGCACCCGGCACTGTTCGCTGGCATTGGTATTATGACGATGGCAATCGTGGGACGACCCGTTGTGCTCTGCCTCTTCCCGACGCCACAGTCGCTGTTTGCAGGTACAGTACCTTCACCACGCAGCGAAATTTCTTGTTTTCGTGCTTGTGTGTGTGTGACGGTGTGTGTGTGTGTGTGTGTGTGTGTGTGTGTGTGTGTGTGTGTGTGTGTGTGTGTGTGTGTGTGTGTGTGTGTGTGTGTGTGTGTGTGTCTGTGTCTATTTATCTTTGTACATCTGTGTGTATGTGCATGTGTGTGTGCGTGCGCACACGCATGCGTATGTGTATGCGTGTGCATTTCCATCTCTGCAGGTCTAGAACCAAAGGAGGAAGCGCAGAGCGAGGAGATTCTGCGTCGACTGCGTGACTTCGTCAGCGCAACGGACGCGGAAGACATTCGCCGGCAACCCAACTTTGAGCGGAGGCTGATGCTGTGCGTGCGCCTTGTCTTTCACAATCCTCTCCTGCTGCGGACGGTGCGAATGATCGTGGATGGTAAGAGAGCGGCCGGGTTGTGAATGCTGCGGGCATGGTACGTGCACAGTAACCTGGCAAGGCGACCACTCGGATACGACTAACCTTCGTTTTAGACAAGCTAGCAATCATGTCTCTATTCGTTGAATCTCTACCGGGGCGTAGCAGCCGGTCCGGCGGCTCCGGCTGCTACGCCCAGAATGCAGAATTCTGCACCCTAATTTCAACATTTTCCCGGGGAGACCCCCGACCCCCGACCCCCCTCCGGCCAGACCACCTCCAAAGGTGGGGTGCTACATGCCTGCACTAGGTGTGCATTGTGGATAAGAAGAACTCTCGTTATTGTGAAGAAATACCATCGGTCCCTTAGTGTTGGTCCTGAAAAAGGCTTGGCTGTACAATCATGTACACTGCTGCTCACTGCAAGTCTCATGCCCTTCCTGTAGCCCTCGGATGGGTTTTGTTTTTGGACCATGCGTTAATGTAATGGAAATGGAAACACGGCGCTACTTTGACTCACGGGCTGAGTGTCTCTGGCCACGACTCTACATCCAGAGATACCGTATCGTCCAGAGTATGAGCTGCACCGGAGTATACACCATAGCCAGGATTTTTATTATCACAAACTTCAGACGTCTACCCTATTTATCAACGTTGATTTGACCAGCATAGTAGAAGCCGCACTGACTTTTTTTGGGTGAGTTACTGATGCTTGAACAGTGTGGCTTATACTCTAGAAAATACGGTACCTGACAACCTGAAGCCTTACAACTACTCGCACTCTCCATTCCGATGATAACAGTCTTGCTGACTTCGAAAACCCGATTCTGGCCGAAGTCAGCCCTAAAACCTACCTTTACACGTCAACATGGAAATTTGGGTTTTTGACCTGCTTCCTGTTTTCTCCATAGTACTTACCAGTATGTGTGTGTGTGTGTGTGTGTGTGTGTGTGTGTGGTGTGTGTGTGTGTGTGTGTACTGCTCTGTGTGTGTGAATGTGTGTGTGTGTACGTGCATGCGTGCTTGCCGTTCAAAGGTGCAACACATGACCAAGTTGACGACATGCAGCTCAACTGGCTGGCGACGCACGGATCGTCCACTTCCGCCAGGGAGTTCCTGGCAGCTGCGGATCGTGGATTTGTGATGGTACGATGCATTCTTTCTATTACCTTCAAGCACCACACGAGAGTGCCTCGCCGCCTGGACGTGCGCGCGCGTTCATGATTTAATGGCGGGTTGGCCTATCTGCCAGTGCATTGTATGAATCCCTTGGCTGCATGTGCTGCCTTGCAAGCTGTTGAATGGTGCAATCCCAGCACAAGTTGCTATGTCTAACATAGCTTGCTCGCTATAATCGCTTTAGCGATGGGCAGGAGTATGAGTATAGTATGGATATCAAGCTTTTGATAAAATGTCTGTCTGTTAACCTGCCTCTCTGTCTGTCTGTCTGTCCGTCCTTTGTCCGTCCGCTCGTCCGTCTGTTCATCTGTCTGCCTCCCGATTCGCCGCTGAACAGAAAGTCCGAAAAGCCGAGCAGAAGCAAGCAACCCGGCAAGCCGCCGCAGGTGGACCGATTGTCGGCTTACCGCCGCTACTGGACATGAAGTCATTGAAGGCAGTGGCAATGACCACCACCACATCACAACCACCGGCATCATCATCATCATCATCCAGTCCCCTCCTAGCTAGGCTGGCCAAGTCTCAAGCCGAGCTGGGCGCAAGGACAGCAGCGCAGAATCAGGTTCGTGCACAGTCGAGTCTGGTGTGTCAAGAATGCCTACGCATTTTTTCTTTTTTTAAATCTGTTCAACTGTTCCCAGCAAGACTGCATGGACAGTCGCGTACTGAGGTTCCGAATAGAAACACAGTTAGATTACGTAGGAAACATACTACACAAATACGTTGATCCCCGAGCTGCAGAGAGTGCTCAATGTCAGAGACGGAGCGTAGAACATAGCAGACTCAGCGGAGGACGTTCAGGTTGGTTGTAACCAAGAACAGGCAAGCAGCAGACAACCAACCCGAACGTCCTCTGCTGAGTCTGTGAGGAAACGTATTATAAATTTATAATTATTATACCACAGTCAAACCTCTTTAGGACGAACATCAACGGACCGTTGACATTTGTTCGCAATAACGGGAGTTCTTCTTATCCGTATGTTTTACCCAGTGAATACACAAGGTTTTATCCAATACAGTTACGAATACTAGTTCGAAGTAGTTCTTCTTAGGCAAACATTTGTCTTATCAGTGTTCTTCCTAACGAGGTCTCACTGTACACTGTTTTTTGAATGGCAATAAACAGAATCAGCTGAAGAGACATGTTACGTATGTAAAGTGGTGATGGACAAAGAAATAACTACACTGCTGTTTTTACGTAGAAAGGAAAAGGACATATGGATACGAGTTAAGAGTAACTCTCCATCACTGTAACCAGATACTATATACAGTGAAACGTGTCTAAGACGACCGCTCAAGGGACCTTCAAAGTGTAGTCTCTGTAATCAGGTGGTCTCCTTATCCAGGGTCATTTCACTGGAAAGGCATCCCTTGGTCCTGGCGGTAGTGGTCTTCTGGGACAGGTGGTCGCCTTGACACGGTTTACTGTACAGCCAGAAAGTGCTGTTACTGTAGTTACTGCATTGTTGTCTGATGATTGGTTTTTGCCATGAAACTCTGAGTAACAACAAAACAGCCCTATTCAATTACTTCCTTTTGTGTACCTCTTCGGTATACTACACCGTAATGGTGATGGGTGGCTAACCATGGATGTGTTCTTTTCTTTGACTTCCCTGATTGTGTGCAGTGGATTACGACAGAGCACCCGATGACCGTCACGACCCACCACCAGCGCCATGGTGATACTGACGATGATGCTAAGGCCGGTGGCAGCAGTGCCAGACTGTTCACGGCCGTGCACGGCGAGTCTCTCTTCGTGGCCGCCAGCCAGCCGCCGTCAGTGTACCGCGCGCCCGTACGGAACTTGTCCAAACTAGGCGGTGGTGGTGGCGACGTAGCGGTGAAATGGACGCAGGTGCCGATACCGGACACCGTGGCCGAATGCTGCGGGCTCTGCAGCGATGATCTAAATCTCTACCTCGTGTCTTTGCCCACGGCCGAGCACCAGCCCAGTCGTCGGAACGAGGTGTATCGGTTCACCGCCAACGCGGACAAGCAGCACGTGGGCGCCAACGAAAGCTGGACGCTGTTGAAGGGCGGCATTTCACGGATTTCGCAGCGCGGCACGACTGTCGTACAGGCCGAGCACGGCCTGCACTTCCTCGGCGGTGATACTGCAGGTAGCGACAATGAAGACACGACAAAACCATCAACCACGAGCACGTATCACAGACTAACAGATCACCACTGGTTGACATCCTCGCCATTGCCATCACCATCGTCAAAAGACACGGAGAGGTTGCAGCCGCTGGCACTGCCATGCACACATGGTCACGCCACAACGCGTCACGGCGACATTATTCTCACTTCCGACGGCGGCGGCGGTGCGGAAGACAACGCCACACGGCTGCAGATTGGTGTGCGCGCCCCAACATCGTCGTCATCGCAGCTTAAGTGGCTTCCCGGCGGCACCTTCCCGATGGAAACCGATCGCTTGGCAAGTCTCGTCGCACTGGATAACACGTCACTTCTGGTAGGCGTGTGTCGTGCATCGTCCCCATCGCAGCAGCAGCAGCAGTCCACGTGTGTGGTCCTCGCCTACGATGGCGCCAGTAAGGCGTTGAGGAAAGTCGCCAACCTGCCACCAGTGCCTGCATGTACAGGCGGTGAGGCGTGCAGTCTAGCCGTGTGTGAGCGTAAGCTGTATGCGTTCACCAGCGCTGCATCCCCGCCGTCGCACTCAGACAGTGAGCCTTTGAGTAAGGTCAGCATGCATACGCTGGATTTGGCGGGACTGGTTTGACTTGTCGCTCGGCAGCCAAGGGAGTACGCGCTGACTCTGTCTCTCCTTCTCTCTCTCTCCCTCTCTGTTTGTTTGTCTGTCTGTCTCTCTATCTTTCTATCTCTCTCTATCTATCTATCTATCCCCGTCTTTTGACTTCTCTGGACCGATGTGAAGAGACTCGGTTACACTGAAACACGTGCGTGCAGGCAGGCTCACACGTAGAATGATTCATCTGTTCTTTTATATATAGGCATGTTTTTTTTGAACATCTGATATCACTATATTTTCATTTCAATTTCAAAATGAGTATTATTATAAGGACTGCCAAATTTGGAAGGGGAAATTCACGGTATAAGTCCACGTGATTTCGTTACGTGAACGTAGACTCGGCAGAATAGATTTTCTTTACGTTTCGGGAATGTGAAGAGAGTTCCCAGGATTCTTCGCGTCTCGTTCCCATAGCGTAGAGTAGAACCTCACTATAGCACCATGCTAGCATATCTTGAAGTATGTGCCATCTTTTCTGGTTGTTTGGTTTTCTGGTCTGTCATTCACGTGTGGGAATGTACCCACGGTGAGACTCTCGAGTAGTTTGTCAACACCTGCTGTAACTCTCTGTTCGTCGTGATTTGCGCACGTGCACGTGACCGGTTTCTGGCAGCGAGCAAGCACACGTGTGTGTGTGTGTGTGTGTGTGTGCACGTGTGGGCCCTTGGAAAGATGCCCAGCAATACACCGGTCCACTCAGTGCAACTGAGAATGCGCGTTTCAAGCGGAGGAAACGGCCGACGCGAGTACCATCAAGATTTAAAAAAAATGTTAATAAGCTCCCAGAGGCTGAGATTGTGTAATCTTGGCACCATGCGCAGCACCAACGTGTGTGGGTGGGTGTGGGTGTGGGTGGGGTAGGGAGATATTTACACGAGTTAGCTACATGTACATGTACGTTTGCGGCCTTATTGCAACTGTGATTAGGATAAAGAAGCGGTGAAAATAATGTCGAACTGCAATCTGGTAAATCGTGTAGAACGGCAGCCATCGGGTAGTTTAAATCATTTATATAACTGCAATCGTTGTAACGGGTGTACGAACACGAAACGAGGGCACAGCGATGGCGCTAGGCTCTGCCGGGATGCCAGCTACGCACGCCGCCCGAAAAAAAACGAGACAGCACAAGTTAAAAAGGGAAAGAGAATCAGTTTTCGTGGAGGCAGAAAATGCACAAAAATCAGCGCAGTTAATAAAGCAAGTGGCAACGTATAATATTATGTTCAATGATGCCTAACTTGTGTAAATAGTTCGTGTATTGAATGCGCAACTTGCCTTGTTTATTGCGTTGGAAAGAGAACCGGCAGTCAGTTTGCGTACGCGCTTGGCGAAACGGTAAATCGGGCGTGCACGTCTCATGGCCGCCATAGTCTGTCATACACACATGCACGCGCACGCACATACATGCACGCACACACACACATACACGCCAGTGAATAGTCCGTTGACTGATCATCCAGTCTGATTCATCGAGACACGTTAACAGGCGAGCGCCTTAAGTTGCCGCCCCATGCCACCACGCTCATTGCAAGCAAAAGAGACGAGGGGTTCTAGTCTGCGCGGTGCGATCAGCTAGACAGGAGCTCACGCTGTGTCAAGGAGCGAGCTCTCAGCAGCGACGCGATACACAGTGACCCATACGCCACCTGTGGAAGCGCGATAGCTATATCGTCACACCGTTGGAGGTTCAGACGATGTCGTAGTCAATGCTTGGTTGTCGATACTGTGGCCGGATCGATAACGCTGCATGGCGAAGACGACGTCTCCTGAACTGTGGCAATGACAAAGCAGCAGCAGCAGCAACGACGATGTCAACAACAAGGACAGCAGCAGCAGCAGCAAGAACAAAAACAGGAAATAAGAACAAGATTCTTTCATCTGTGAGAACCGGACCTATGGGACGGTGAGAAGGCAATCATGCCTGTGCAATTGGTGAAGTAAAAGTCAACGACAAGAACAAGAACAAGAACAACAGCGGCAACACCACCACCACCTACAACAACACAAAAACAACTGTGAGAACAAAGAATTCAAAACTCCAGCAGCAACAACAACAGCAACAACAACAGCAACAGCAACAACAACAGCAACAACAACAAACAATAACAACAACAACAACAACAACAACAACAACAACAACAGCAACAACAACAAACAATAACAACAACAACAACAACAACAACAACAAACAACAACAACAAACAAAAACAAAGACGACACCAACAACAAAATACACTTTGAATCCGCCCAACGGCACACTCACGTGGTGCTTTGCCGCCGTCCTTGCCACTGCTTGCCGACCATTTCTCCTTGGTGAGTGCGCGGAGTGAGGGGCGTGTTCGGGGTTTCAGCGAGTGCCGCCGCTTCAAGTCGATCTTGTCTGCGATTGAAAAAACCAAGCAGGAGAAGAAAGCCAGCCAAGCCGCTTATGGTTGCACGTGGACACACGAGTGCATAATGTGCATTTAAACAGGTAAGCACAGCCCAAAGTCAAAACCAGAACTGAAGGAAATTGTGTAGCATTGCCCCTCCCCTCCCCTCCCACACATGCACACACATATGCACACACGTTTGCGCATACAAACACACACACACACAGGCAAACAGAGATGACGTTTTAGTGATGACCCTCCATATCCTGTCCAGTCATTTGACCTTGAATACACAGTACCCCGACCATAAAGTCCAGATTTGTCCCTTGGAGGATCCAGTAATTATAACGAGGAAGTAAATCTAACATTTTAACAAGTGACATTTCTTCGGAATGGGTTTGCTCCCACACTGGAGCTCGCGCTATTCCGCCGACTTGACATTTCTTCGTTGTAATAAGTTCTGCCAATGCTGTATTGCCTGATACAAAAGTGTACGTGTTTTGTGTGGATATGCCTGAAGACTGCATGATCGTTAACGGATCTTCTCGCTAACCCATGGGTTTTGGACAATCGTCAAATTTGCGACTCGTTACAACAACATGCTTTACAGTACGTGTGACATTTCCTTGCAGGGAGTACATGTCTAGTGCTGCTCAATGAAATCCAGTCGCGTCACTCACGTTTTGCGCCTTGCACAATTTCGCAGCTCAGCGTTCGCAGGACTCGGACTGCGCAAAAAATAGCGGCGCGTACTCCGGAGTGACTCGACTGGATTTCATCAAGCAGCAACTGTACTTCGAAGTAAGTACCATACAACACGCTATTTTTGGTGTTTTTTAATTTCGGCAATTTCAGTAGAGAAAACAGGCACCTGAATGTAGATAACACCTGGAAGGTGCTAGCGTACTACTGTACAATGTATGTGATGGATAGGCTAGTCACCTACTTCTACATTACACCTGAAACCTGGCAGGTTACTGACACTCGAAGATGTAGTGATGTAATCATGTACATAATGTATACAGGGTTCGTAGCACAATCTATACACAAAATTTCAGGGGATTTCCAGGGGCATTTCAAGGGTATTCACAGATGTCACACAGTCGCTAGACACCACATATCCGTAGCCACACAGAGGTTCACTGATTCAGAATGTCAACAATCGAAGATTTGATCATCAATACTACAAGTAGTAGAGCCACCGTCACCATCAGGCTTCTCCATCGCTGAGTTCTTAGCGAATTAGCCAGTCTTTGTACGGGTCCAAAGACAACCAGCGATCGTTGAAAACACACTTGCCTTTCGGCATGGAGAACAAGTACAACTCTGTAAAACTTCTTCGGCATTCCGAAAAAAACTGAAGACACTTTGTCTTGTTGAAGGCCAAAACAACCAAATAAAACGGAAAAGCAGTTGCATTGGCGGATTCCAGATTCGCTACAGTCAGGAACCGTCGTACCACAGTCGATAGTCGAGCGTACATGGCGATCAAAAAAATACCGTAAAGAACTAAAGATTCACGTGAGCTGCGCTGGCCGCTGAGGCCGTCGACTCACATGACCAGTACAGGTGACCAGACTGGCACTCGTAGATCTATGCATATCATGTACAGTCAGTCGCTGAGTACGGAGGTCTACCAGATCGCGTGATCTGGAAAAAAAATTTCAGGGGATTCAAGGAACATTTTCTTTAAAATACAAAATTTGAGGGGATTTCAGGGAATTCCTGGGGGAAGAAAAACTTTCAGGGTTTTCAAGGGTTTTTAAGGGTGCTACGCACCCTGTGTATAGTGTGCGCATGCGTGCATGCTTGCAGTAGAGAACTCGCAGAGCTTGAAGACGAAGCCTGCAATGGCCACCTCCAGACTTGTATTGTTGTAGTGTTGTCCATCTACAGAATTTAACAACGCCTAAAAATTACAAGTTATACAGCAGTGATGCAGGCAGTGCACGTAACACTTACCGAGACCGATTTCCCGCAGGTTCTTCACAGTTTCTCTTTCTTCCGATTCGTCCGACGGCAGGGTGGAGCTGTGGCTCTTGATGTTGCCCAGGCGCTTCTTGCCGCGCGGAGAGCCAATGCTCTCTGCACTCATCCTCTGCGTTAGCTTCTCGACGGAGCTGGAACGTTCCCTGGTGTTGTCGTCGCTGACTGCGCACCGCTGCTCCTCGTCCTGGCAGAGCTCGTCGAGCCAGGCCATCGTCGTGGCAACCTTCTGGCTCGACGCCTCGCTGTTGGCGGCTGCCATGACAACCGCGACCGTGCGCGTGGGTGGGTCTCTCTCCCTGTGCTTTGGCACAGTGCCCAGTGTGTCTGCTGGTGCTGCTGTCTTGCGTCCGCTGCCTGTTACGCTAAACCAAAGTTCTCACTAGCAGATCGAGCAAGAGCGCCGGCGAGGGTGTATCATCCGGATGGCATGGTCTGAACGCCGTTGCCTTCTTCGACGTCGTCGACGTGAAAAGTTCCGTATCCACGTGCAGCGATGATCCTGTAGCCAAGACAACAAGAATATTGGTTCTAGTGAAGTCTGTAGCATTACTATTGTACAGTAACTCTACAAATTTTCGGCCCATTCAAATTTCGGCCTCCCAGGGCTAAAACACATTTCGGCTGCAACAAATTTCGGCCTGTGCTGCTGCTGCCTGTATACACTGTCACACTGAATCTTGGAAAACAAAATTTCGGTCGCAACAAAATTTTTGGCCAAGTATGACCAGGCCGAAAATAGCCGAAAGTAAATGCGTACCGAATATTTCTTGACGGAGAGTAACTGCCCGCCGAAACTGCATCACTTCTGTACAAAATTTCCTCGCTGCACATACATGCACATGTAATTCGCTCTAGCGTAATTTTTGCAAGAACACACTGTTCTGCAGTGTTCCAGTTGTCCCATGCGCACAGACACCTCAGTATAAACACAAGATGGCGTGCAGTCGAGTGTTTTACCGGCCAAGATCACCTTTTTTTCCTTGAAATTTCTGCTCGATAACCCTCGCTCATAAAAATTGCCATACCCCAGACAGGACCGCCGGAAACAGTATTCAATTGGTCCGGTCGTACCAAAGCCTTTCATACATCGTGTTTGATATAGTGGAAGCATAGTACAACCTTCCAATAGCTGTAAACAGGCGTTGGTGGCCACAATGTCGGTCCGGTCATAACCTCACCAACTGGACCGGTTCGGCGGGCCTGCTGGAGATTGCGCCATAGCGAGGCCTGACCGGGTCACCCGTACCTGTATGTGCGGCTATGTCATTTCAAAATACGGTATGCGAAACTTATAGAAACTTATAGTTGTATGAAAGGACTCGAGTTTCTGTCTGTTCGGCTGCGGAACATTCGAGCGGCACAGTCGGAAAATCGAAATGCCAGATACTGTATCTCTGGCACATACATGTATGCCTGGCTGGGAACACATTGAGCAGCAAACTTGAAGGACTCGACTGGATGCGTTGATGAGTGCTGCTCTTTCCGTTATTAGGCTGGGAACTAACACGATCAAGGTGAGAAAATCGCACTTCCAACCCCATGCAAACTACTTCAGTGTTCTGTGACAAACCGGAAACTAGATTTTAGACCAACTCAGTGAGCAGCACAATGAAAATAATCATGCGGGCTCGAGCGCTCTGGCTTGTTTCTACGACAAAAAACCTGTTGAGTGTTGTTTTCAAGCGGTTCAGCAAGCATGTACATGCAGATCTGAACATCGCATTTGGCATCGCATTATGACTGAGTTATGACTGCGTCTACAATACCAATGCCAATGGGCAGCTAGCTACAGTACAAACAAGAAAGAAAGAAAGAACTGTGACTCAACATATATGTACAGTGCAAGCTCACTAACTGTTACTTGTGACTAAAATAGCAGTGGACGTCCCTCGATGTCCCATATTAGGCAAAACAGAACATTTTTGGGTCTCCGTGAGCCAAAAACTAGACATCTTCGACCTACCTCCGATCTCACTTCTCGCCGAAGTAAGTTTCCACGCAGAGGAACGGCGCGGCGGGGAGTTCTCTTGGAGTCTTTCCTCTATTTTTATCCGCCGCGAATAACAGATCGGCACGCGAATGCGGACAAGATCAAGAAAGCCGTCCTCAACAAAACGAAAATAAAAATATTCTTTTCGAGGCTTGAAGACGTACATGTACCAGATGTACGTCGCGCTGTTCATGTCGTAGATCTTCTTGCCGTCTACCATGGTCTACCAGGTCTACCTGGTCTACCTGGTCTACCGCAAAGTCGTTTTGGTGTTTGAGAAACTCTGGAAGGCCTCGTAAACCTAGGAGTTTACTCCAAATCCTGACGAACACGGATGGTTTAAAAAATTTGAGCGGGCAGAATCGATCCCTCGCAACAGCGGCTCTGTCTCTTATCTGCAATGCATGAGGCATAAAAAAGGCAGTCGAGTCCAGCATGCAGCGTCGTTATCCTCATCCAGGGAGTCATAAAATAATTACGTGTAATACTTTCTTGCTGGCCTGGACGGGAAAACTGCATGCATTGATCAACACGAGGCGCAGACTCGGTTTGGATGTACAATTAGCACAATTGTGAATATTCCCGCAATATATTATTGTGTAGCTTATGTAGCTGAGAATTGCAGTTCTCTCGGTTTTCCACTTGCCAAGCACTATGGATGACGACGATGGAATTGTGCTGAACTTGTCCGCAGCGACAAGCCAGTCGAAGGTTAGACAGACTAAACAAAAGATGTTTTCATCCCTTTCATTTTTTTCTCTTTTCTCAAAAGTTAGCATTTTAATATTGTGTCCGGCGGCAATGTGAAATTTGAGCAAATTGTCGCAAGTTTTCCGCTGTATCCGAGCATCATCATACGTATGTTTACTTTGCCACTCGCGCGTGGCAATTATAACATCGACGACATCCATTTCCCCCTGTATAAATGTCAAAATAATGCATATACATGTAGGTGTGCATGTACGCGTACCAGTATCCGGAGAGGCTGACCTCAGAGAACTTTTAGTGCCGATCAGCGGTGATCCTGCTATTTATTTGTGCTTTCTATCGTTGGGAAAGTGGCGGAATACAGCACATATTCATACTCTTACTCAATCAAATTTTGTGTGCAAAATTCTCCATACAAAAAAGCACTTGTATTCTTGATTGATAAATATGGTGGTAAAGACACACCCGGCAATATGGCGGTAAACACACGCCTGCCCACACACGCTCTCTAGGCTGCAAAGTTCTAGCACAGAGCTCTCCTTCTCACCACCACCACCATCAGTTCGCGCCTGGCGCCTGGTCGATGCATGGTTGGCGGTATCCGGCATAGCAGGCTGGTACATCAAGTAGCACATGGCACATAGATGATGACACAGCAACGACATAGCTCGATTGCGACGTACGTTTCGTCCCCGCTGGACTCATCAGGCAATCTTCTTCTTGGGTGTCTTCATACGGAGCTTGACTCGGGAGAATGAAGTTGAAGACACCATTGCAGCTGTACTTATGGTTGATAAATATGGTGGTAAAGACACATCCGGCAATATGGCGGTAAACACACGCCTGCCCACACACGCTCTCTAGGCTGCAAAGTTCTAGCACTTGTATTCTCATTTTTTTTAAATACTGGTTTGAGTGGAGCGTGGTGCTGTCTCTTTTTTACTCGTGTTGTTGGACATGGCGCTACACTTTCCACTTGAAGTGGAATACCAGTACTGTCGGGTGTCGAAGAACGACCAGGCTAGAATTTCACCAAGCACAGCATACCAATGTATACACGGTGACTCAACTGCGCACAGACTAGTACAGGTGCAGTTGTGCTCACTGAAATCCCACCCAAAGTGCAAAGCTGGCGCCCTGCCCTGGACCAGTTCCGATTACATCATTGTGGATGTACATGTGTACGTCCAGCCGCATTCATTCCGCTGCCAGGGCGTCAAGGGCCGTGCAAGTTGAGGGTGCCAGTTTTGCACGTTGGGTCGGATTTCAGTGAGCGCAACTGTACATGAAAATATGAATGGACTGTAGGCTAGGAGGCTGACCCCTCGGTTCTTCGGCATCCGGCACTACTGTAGTACTGTACATACGTGTGCATGATTAGTGGCCGCTGGACCATTTTGGATTTGAGTAGCTCTTGTGTAATCAACGACGGTGCTGGCATCCCGGCGCAGCCTATAGAGGCTCTGCGAATGACGTCACCTCGCATCCCTTGGATACGCAATTGCGTCGTCGCCTTGGACGCGTTGTGTGGAGTGGCAAAGCTACGGCGCGGCGGCGCAGTGGTTCACGAGTGCTGCTTTGCCGCACAGCACTAGCACTGTGCCGCTGTATTGCCACTCCAAACAAAGCATCTAGAGTGATGGCGTATTCATGTAACCTCTGTAATAGATCTACAGTATAACTCCCCTTATCCGGACGGCCTAATCCGGGCACGTCAGTCTACCGGTCACCTTGCTGACCTCACACCCAAGTCACAATATCGGCTTTTTAGTGGGAAAAAGGCCTCAAAACTGTCGTTTGGCATGAAACATGGCTACTTGCATGCAATAAGTATATATATATATATATATGTGTGTGTGTGTGTGTGTGTGTGTGTGTGTGTGTGTGTGTGTGTGTGTGTGTGTGTGTGTGTGTGTGTGTGTGCATGTGACATGCATGTGACATGCATGTGACATGCATGTGTGCGTATGTGTGTGGACGGCGGCAATTGCATGTCTTCCTGTGTGTGTGTGTGTCTGCGTCTGTGTTTGCATCCATGCACACGCACCCACACACACTTGACGACCTACAGGCCGCCGTGCGCTCGGCTCCAGTCCGCCTGAACAAGAAAGACGCCAGGGCTGCGAAGGCAGCGCGCAGAGAGCAGCAGGCTGCCTACCCTGGCGACGATGGTTTCAACGACTACGACTACGACTATGACTATGATTCTGGGCATGGCGGCAGCAGCAGCAGTCACGCTACTGGTAACTCCACGGGCGGCAGGAACGGTGGTGCCAAATTTCTGCCGAAGACCGACGGCACAGCCTCGCCAGGCTCCAACACTGGGTATGGTGACGTTGTACGTGGCAAGGACCAGGCGCGGGTGAGAGTAATGTTATGTTATCTGTATTGTACTTCACCATAGGTACAGGCATTGCTGCTTGTGCCTATTCTGCAGTTGCACACGTGTGTTCACCTCATTGGCCTCGCTCGTTCTGCATTTCTTTTGCCCATTTGGCTTATGCGAAGACTAGCCAAGCTTGCTTGGTGATGTCAACGTGAACAAGCATAATAATAATAATAATTGCTGCTTGAGTGAGTCCTCTAAACTTGTGTGCCGGCTCGATGTACCCGGCGTGCTGAAAGTGCGCTCGATGCCGATCAGCGCTGCTGCCGCATGATTGCATAAGCATGACACTCTTGAGTAGCAGCAACCTACTAGTAGCCTTGCCCTATTCTGTACCCGTCTACCTGAGGTCCTCACGGGTAGCACAGGTGCCCGACTACCCATGCACACCACTACTAGTGCGGTAAAATTCCGTTAATAAGCCCTGGGCGTATACTTTGTAGAGCGTCAAAAACCGGGCGTATATTTGGGCATGGGCTTATTTTAGGGCATGGGCGTTATTTCGGACGCAATCTGCAGAAGATCAATCTATCAGCAACCCACTACTACTGGCACTAGTTTCAGTGAACCACCATTAACACTGAGCGCGGTACAGGTACATCAAACCACATTTTTTGGCAGTTTGCTACATGCCAACGGAACATCGCTGTCCTCGCGCGCCGTGACAGTGTTGAGTTCTGCACTGTGCTGCGTGCAGTTGGATGGCACGCACTCGACAGATCTACAACTGTTCTCCAGTTTGTACGCAAACGCACGCTCGCCCGCTGGTCATTTTGAGTCCACTTTACGCCCTGGGCTTATTTCGGGCATGGGCACTAAAACGGACTTGAAATGTACACCGCCTAAACTGGGCTTATTATCGGACATGGGCGTTATTTAGGGTGGGCTTATTTACGGAATTTTATGGTACTTCTCACCCAGGGTCTTTTGGCTGGAAATAGCATCCCTTGTGGATTGTTTTCAAGCAATGCAGTGCTGATATGAATGTGGGTGCTTTTTCTGTTATTTGTCATTGATCTTGTTCTTGTTGTTCTTGTCTGGTCGTAGGCCAAAACCAGTGGGTTTGGCACGAAAGGCAAGACGGGTGACGGTGGTGGGAGTCACGCTGGACACTCTACTAACAAGGAGAAGACTAAACCGAGCGAGGTACGTTGACAATGCGCAACTTTTGAAAGCCTGTTTGTTTGTAGAGGGGGGGGGGGGGATATCCTGGATATTCGTGTGTAGCCATAAAACTCCCGGGTAACACTGAAGTTTAAGTCTTGTTCTATTGCAAACTTGTAAGAATAGGTTGAATAGCTCACGCACGTCCGCTGCCGTTATCTAGCTCTCTGTGCAATATGTGAATGCCAGTGGTCTTAAATGATATTTATAGACTCGGATCGAGAGCCAAGGATAAATTTATAGCATATCAACTTGTAGTTTTTTTTTTGTAGTTGTAGTTTCTTGGTCCTTTTTTCTTTACTATAAGTATCTTTCTAGAAAAGAAAAAGGACCAATAATAGCTTTGTTAGGATGACCTAGATGCTTGTCGCCTATCAAGGGGTTCGCCGCTTTGAAGGGTGTACATGTACATGTACAATCATGTACCTATTATATAACCCAATACTAGTTCAATACTAGTACAGGTCGTCCCCCGTTAATACGAGTCCGGTTAGTACATAAACCCCGTTAGTACATAAGAAATCTCAAGTCCCGGACGAAACGTGGTCACTTCCATACAAATTTTGGCGGTTAGTACATAATTCGTTAGTACATAAACCCCGTTAGTACATAACATTTCTCCGTACCCGCATGCTACCTACCTCAATAATACGTAATTTGTTGGTCTTTCGGCCTTCCAGTGGAGGCACATTGTGTTCTAGTTTCTACTTGTGGACGCAATTAGCTCAGAAATCAGAGCGCACATCACAAGCCGAGAAAGCTCTGTTTTTTCCGAGTGACTGTACAGGCGCGGCTGGGCATGCTATCATGTAAACTGTAGAATCTTCGCTGACTGTGACCGTTATAACATAATTGTTATGTTATATTGAGGGAATCAAGAATATCTCGCTCCCTGGTCATGGTAGCAAGAAACCCTCAGAAAAGTTGAAAAAAGTGAAAAATTCTGGTACACAAGCAAGTTATGTACACTTTCGTTTAGTACATAAACCCCGTTAATACATAACATTTGTCAAGTCCCAGAGATTATGTATTAACGAGGGACGACCTGTATTAGATACACCTTGTTATAGTTCCGGGTTCCACACCCATATGGTTCAGATGGTCCCAACGGCCCGGGGCTCTGCCAACCGTGGATGGTTGTAGTAAGGTCACTGTTTCCGAACACGGTGTCCTCCACCTTGTTCCATGCTGTCAAACTAACAATCATGTACCTGTATGAGCTAAAGTAAAAGTAGTGAAAAGTAGCGCAGCATGAACGCATTGGGGAGCAAACAGGGGGGTTATGTACATGGTGTGGGCATACCAGAGAGTGAAGCACTGTTTGCAAGTGAGTTTGCAAAGCTCATTCTTAAAAGCAACAATGAATGGTTCTGCAGTTAGTCTTGGCAGGAGGCAGTTCCGTAAGAGGGAGGTTTGGAAGAGAAACCACGATTTTGATGTGGTCTTTGCTTTACGGGGGAATAATTTTGTTTAGGCGTCTCCCACTCTGCGTAATATTGAAATTGAACGAAGCTGGGCAACTTCGATACCTGACAATATAGTTGTGCATGGTAACAACTAACAAGCTTATAAACTGCCTGCCATAAAGAAGGGGTGCAATGTTAGCTTTTTCATTTTAAAAGATCCTGCTTGGGTGTGTTCAAGTCGATTCGGATTTTGCGTTTCCTAAGGCAGGATCTTGCAAACCCTGGCCTGGACTCTATCCCGGCTCAGTCACATCGCTTGACCGAAGACGAAAGGACCACACTACGACACTACACTCAATCACAGGTCTAAACATAGCCTATAGAGGAGCATCATGGCCTGTGGTGTAAAGGCCGATTCATACTTCATTTCGCGGACGGGAAACGCGTCGCGTCGCGAAAAAGTTGATCTGAGCACAACTATTTCCCGTACGCGAAATGAAGTATGAATCAGCCTTTTAAGACGAAGTGCCATGTGACAAAGTAGGCCTACTCTTTGCTTGAATTTGCGGCTGATGTCAAGGTAGTGTTGACGGAAGTTTAGGTCTGCACTGAAGCAAACTCCAAGATGTTTCATGATGTCAATATTGGGAAGGGGTAGACCCTCCATAGTGTAGGTGGCAGGCACATGTTGGTGCTGATGACGGTGCTGCGGCTGGCTTATAACGGAAGCTTTAAAAAAAAACAGAGGTTTTCGACGACGAAAACTCTCCGCCTCTTTCCCTAGCCCAGTTTTGGCATGCATGAATGTCTGCTTGGATTCCCGGACTGGATAGAGAGCCTTTGTAGGGTAAAATAAAAGTGACCTCATCTGCAAACAAGAAGGTGTGCGAGTGAAGAATGGCTTCTGGTAGGTCAACGCCTTGCTGCCGTGCCTCAAAGCTCAATGAGAATGCGTTTGTCAGCATGGCACTCGCATAGCCGGGTGCAACTGGTACAAATGTACAAGCAATTCCTGAATCTTTCGTACAACTTTGGTGCGAGGAAGGTCCAAGTCGTACATCTTATCAACATGTAAGGATCACAGGATCACACGATCCGGTCACTCAGAGCATGAAGGTCAGAGGTTCAACATCAAGGTTCGACGGATAGAGAGAGAGAGTGAAATGTGAAAGTCAGAGCTTATCAAGGGCCTGGGTAGCTATGGAAATGAATGTACTAGAGCGCGAATTCAGCTACCCGGGGAAACACAATGGCTACAATTCGGAACGAAAAACGATTAGGACAACATTAGACAGACAATCAAGACAAGGACATCACAAGACAAACCAATGGGCGGTGTGGACATAGACAGGACCACGATGAGGGAACACATGACGAGGACGCCGATTAGGTGGCGGGCCAGTCCAGTTGCGGTAAGGCGCGTGGCGTGGCATGGTTGGCAAGGCAAGTCGGTGGGGTGGCAGAACGTCGGCATCGAAGTAGCGGTGTCGAGTAGGACGTATCGGTCATGGTCGTGGCTGCGGGCGTGGTCGTAGTTGTCGGGGGTTGTGTGTATTGTGTCGTCGCGGTGATTGATACGTTCGGATGGTTAGGCGTTGGCGGATTGCCGTAACAAGTTCCTCCGCCGAGGGAGGGTGTGGCGCCAAGTCGAGGTGTCGACGCGCGGCATCCAGGCGCGACGGCCTGACGATTCCGGGTGCTGGGGGTGCTGGCGGAAGCACTGGCGTCCGAGGCGACGGCGGCGATGGCGCTTGTCTGGGCGTGATCGTAGTTGTCGGGGGTTGTGTGTATTGTGTCGTCGCGGTGATTGATACGTTCGGATGGTTAGGCGTTGGCGGATTGCCGTGACAAGTTCCTCCGCTGAGGGAGGGTGTGGCGCCAAGTCGAGGTGTCGACGCGCGGCATCCAGGCGCGACGGCCTGACAATTCCGGGTACCGGGGGTGCTGGCGGAAGCACTGGCGTCCGAGGCGACGGCGGCGATGGCGCTTGTCTTACCCAGTCGGGAAATCTCGGCGGCGACCCCCATGGGGAAGGATTCCACGGCTCGAGCATCGCACAGTTCGGGTGAGGCGGCGGTGATTGGGGCGGAGGAGGAGACGAGGGCAGCGAGCAGGGCGGCAACGGAATCCGCATGGCAGCGGCCATTTGTTCCTCGAGAGAGATAAGGACATGCTCGCTAGATGGAAGGGGAGGTACCTAACAAATATGTAGGCAAGCTGACGGCCAAAGCACAACATTGCAAACATGACATTTGCCCAAGGATTGCAGTTTGCAGACCACGCCATGGAAGCGGTGAATGCAGAATGTAATATCATACAAAGACAAGCAAAGAATTGGCCACCATACACCAGAAACTTGCAGAAAGTCACATATCCAACAGATAGAGAAGTGAACAGCAATCAGGTACAGCCCGCACAAGACAAAGCTGACCTGATACTCGTCCGAAGATCGCAAGTGGCAGATCCTTTTCAATGCATAGCATGCAGGTGTATGTTGCACGCATGGAGCGGCTTCACACTTCAAATTCAGACGTCAATGCAGTCGTCACGGGATGATATACCTGCAAGATACATGTGTTGCAGAAAGAAAGCATAAGGTCGTGAGGTAGGCTATGGGACACCACAAATAGGTCGCCTACATTTTGCGATCAAGCTCGGTGGTGTTCATCTTCTTGCAGAGTTCTGTTCCAGGGCCGTATGGGGCCTTCCGCTGGGGACAGCTTTCTGTTGTCAACATGTCAGCGTTGTCGCCGTTCTTCCCTCAGTGCGTGTTGTTATTGTGGTGTGTGTCTGTGTGTGCGTGTGTGTGTCTGTGTACTGTCCAGGTGATCTCGTCTCTCTTCAAGGGAAACCCAGCCATACCCGCCGCACCAGACAAGCAATCCTCACAGCTGTAAGTTCCACTGTGGGACAGGGCTGTCTCTCTCTCTCTCTCTCTCTCTCTCTCTCTCTCTCTCTCTCTCTCTCTCTCTCTCTCTCTCTCTCTCTCTCTCTCTCTCTCTCTCTCTATCTATCTATACATCTATCTATCTACAAATCCGTTGATCCCCGAGCTGCAAAGAGTGCTCAATGTCAGAGACAGAGCTTAGTACATAGCAGACTCAGCAGAGGACGTTCAGGTTGGTTGTAACTCTGAGTTTCATGCCGTTAGGCAATCATCAGACAACTCAGCTGCCTGATGATTGCCTAACGGCATGAAACTCAGAGTTACAACCAACCTGAACGTCCTCCGCTGAGTCTGCTATGTATGTATCTATCTATGTATGTATGTATCTGTCTACAAGTCTCTATCTATCTATCTATCTATCTCGCTCTTAGAACTTACTGTAATGTAGTTGTGCTCCGTCAGGGGATGCATTCGACGACCGCTCTTGATTGGTGTGTCCGCAGCGTGTAATTCATGTTGCTGGGACAGTTGGCCATTCCTTCATTTCATGCTGCACATGTGGTGACCTGATGTTCATGGGGCTGAGCATCATCATGCTTATTTGGGTTTGTCATCTTTCTTCTTCTTACCCCATGTCCTACTTGTGTGTCCAGGGTGAAGAAGCAGGCAGCCAAGAAGCGGGCTGTCGTCGGAGAAGGCGTGGAAGTCTTCAATCAAGCAAAGACCTTCGAGGAGCTGGGTATAATCCATCGCATGGTAAGATTTGAAAAGGCGGCGAGGTGACAACAGTTTAAGGATTGCGATAAACAGAACCAGCTGAAGTGTCATTCAAGCGTCACCACTTTCTCTAGAATTTGTTCGTGACATCTCAAGAAAACCTTCGTGAAATGACGCTTCGGCTGGTTCTGTTTATTGCATGGTAAGATGTAGCTCATTCTCTGCTGTGTCCACCACCGTAAAATTTCGGGGTTTTCCGCTGTCGGCAGACCCCGTTACGTGTGGAAAGGGGGGTCCATGGGTGTGCACTGTTGGAAGCTTTATAATGTACTTTTTATTAAGCCCATTGCGCAATGACGTAATCTGTACCGCGAACACCCCACACAGCCACCTGGGCATGGTCGTCCGGGGTGTTGAACAGTGTATTGCTGATCCCAGTGAACTCACATGCATTACTCATACCTTCCATATTTGGCAATGCGGAATGGGCTTCTCGTGGTTACATCGTATTGTGCACTACCGATGGGCGGTAAGCAGTGCCATCAGTACCAGTAAAGCATCCTGGGATGATGATGTCAAAGCCCTACCGTTGAATGGTTTTTCACCCTGAAGATGGGCCATGCCCGAAAATTTGGTGCATTCCATTTATGTCTAATATTATTATTTTTTGGAAGTGAAGTGAACTTATGCAGCGAAGAGACCGTAGTTGGAGAGTTTGAAGTGAGGTACCCTGTAAAGCCTTACCGGTATAACAAAGTCCTAACTCTAACGAGTTAACGAGGAGAAACCCGTCGTTAACTTAAAATAGAAAACGTTATACAGACATTGATACTTCTACTGTTGCTGGTGAGCGTTGAGAATGAGTGGGGATCGTTGCCTTTTGTACTCGTAAAGCAGTCAATTTTTTGGAAATATGGTATATTTGCGTCTCGTTAGAACAATGGCTTTTACGGTATCTGACATGTTCTGTTGTCTCTCTTCTCTTGTTCTTGGTCCCTTAGATCGCCAATCTGGACTCCACGCTGCACATGTCCAAGCCAACGGGGTGAGTACTGTTAACTGGCCACTGTTTGCGACGTATCAATGTTTGTCCTAATTTTGCAAGAAGAGCGTTACGCAGATATTAACCATCGTGAAATCAAACTGCAGCAGTGGGTGTGTATGTGTGTCCACTGTGCTCCGCGAACATTTGCCATCGTAGACTCGCTGGTTCTGAGAGATCGCAAAACTTTAGTGACGCAAACATTAGCGGTCTACAGTAGACATTGTTGTCATAGCAGCTCCACTGCCTTGTGTTGCAAAGGAAGGACCCACGAGCGGGATTCGAACCCAGCACCCCTGTCTTTCCGGGACAGTGCCCTACCGATTAGCCTACCAGGGATCACACGCACGCCCGTGCAGAGGCCTAGCCAAAGCCGGCTCAGCCGGCAGAATGCCGGCTGGGAGGGCGACCTGCCGGCTGAGACAGCTCCAAGGGTTATTTTGGCCGGCTGGCAAACAATTGGGATTTAGAGAAATTTTCAGTTTCTACAAGTACAAGTATTTGTAGCACGCTGTGTTCGAGGATCATTTTTCTTTCAATCATGTCACCAAGCCCACTATCCTCCGCCAAGGTAAGAGTCGACCACTTGCAGCTGTCGAAAATAGGTCCAGTTTCTGCCACTACAATGTCCGAATAATCGTGGAAACAGAACAGGACGACGGCGAAAACTACTTCCACTGAAGTGCACTGTACTTGCGTAGATCCGTACAGTACAGTACAGTAGGGCGTACTGGCATGCACTCCACTCTTGAGGTCACACAGTCACCCACTTGAGGTCAAGCATGTAGACTGAGTCTGTACTGTAGTGTAGTGCACTGCACTAGCACTTGAGTCAGTAGATCACATGCAGCTGGCTACTCAGGCTCAGTGCTAGCTCTTCACTCACAATCACCTCAAATGCACTTGAGTATGCACTTGAGTACGTTACATGTAAAGTCGTTGTGTGCAGAGTGCCAGTAAAATGTAACAGGTGCTACAGGTGTAGGTCGGGTCATGTCTAGCTACAGACTCTGGACTGTCATATCGTGGGCCATTCGTGCCTAGGCTGGGTCTTGTGCATGCTGCATTTCGGAATACGTTTTCTTCACCGTAATGTGTTGCATTTATCACTTTAATCTCAGTCACTGATGACCAGTTTTGCACCAATGTTTACTGCCTTTCTTTGTTGTGCAAGTCAGATGACCAATGTACACTGCATGCAGGCATGACGTTGGTGAACACATGATCCATGCTGATGTAGCTGTTTGCTTCCTTTTTCATATTTTGTTAATTATTTACCTATAATCACATTGTCACAACTGCCTGATGAATGTCCATAATTGGACGAAGCGAAAGGAGATGCAAGCTGCAAGGAAAGATTTGTAGTGGTGTGTGTGTGTGTGTGTGTGTCTGTGTGAATATGTAACTGATTGCGGGGGTCTGGGGGCGCAGCCCCCAGAACGATGCATTTTCACTAGAACGTTGGCCGGCTGGCATAAAATCCTGGCTAGACCTCTGCCGTGGGTCCTGTTTGCTACACTGGGAAGCTACGCGTCAGGGAGTTGAAATTGTTGTCAAGACTATTTTAGTATGTGTGTCAGCATGTATGTGTTTTATGTGTGTGTTTGTGTGTTTTGTTTTTGTTGATAGCGTGCAAAGCGTTAGTATACCATTGCTACTGGAAGGTCATGATTGTCTCGTTCAGTCACAGACAGGATCAGGTCAGTAGCAAATCTATGCTTTACTTCTGCTCTTTGTCTCTCTCTCTCTATCTATCCATCTATGTGACGTGCTATCTCTGTATATGACGTGCTATCTCTCTGCATGTGACGTGCTCTCTTTGTTTCCGTGCAGGTAAAACTTTGGCCTACTCACTACCGCTTGTCCAGCGTCTCAGCGAGATAGAACCGAAAATTGACGTGAGTGTTTGGCGTGCACCAAGTCTACTCAGTGTCTCTGTCTGTGTGTTTGCCCACGGTCTCAATTTAGGAAATAAGATGGGCCATGTAATGTACTCGCGTATTTGTGTTGGCGGGGTGTGTCCCAACTTCATTGTCCTAGTTTTCTAAGAGATCTGATGGGTGATCTTGACATGTGTGTGTGTGTGTGTGTCTGTCTGTCTGTCTGTCTGTCTGTCTGTGTGCACACCCTTTGACTGGTTTTCCAATGCTCGTGTGTTGTGTTTTTGTTGGGCGTTGCCGTGACTTTAGCGTAATGGAGGACCGTACGCGTTC
>NC_088655.1:26809083-26874418 GCF_964019385.1 Sycon ciliatum | reverse complement strand
TAATTTTTTTCATTTCTCCTATCTTTTTTTTCAAGACATAACCTAGGATTCGAACCCGCACTATCGCCCTGCATGCATTCCCCCGATACACTTCGCATACATACTCATTCTTCCAAGTTGCTTCGCGTATGATCTTGCATTTGAAAGCCCGATTTGAATATTGTGGCCAGCTGTCTTTGATGGTACGGTATGGGACAGGTAAGGGATAGCGCCAGGCATGCCCACGGCACAACACACAAACACACGCGGAATTAGAGCTGTGTGGACCCTGGCTAGCATCAGACGTTACTGAAGTAACGTCTTTTGCATAATAATAATAATAAACACAGCTCGCATCTTCCCTGAACCTGTTAGACAGGAGCAGAGTCGACGCATCTGTCAACAGTGTCAAGCCAAGTTAGTCTATCTCCTGCAGCTTGGAAAGCGCTCTCCACGGAGAGATCCGCTGCCTTCAGGTCGATCCGAATCGTATCTATCCACCGCAATGGCGGATGGCCACGGGGTCTTTTGCATAGCTACGGGAATAGCTACGGAATAGCTACGGGAATAAATCACAGCTGCAGTTCATGCAGATATCATCCAGTGCAACACTCTTGCCCAGGAAATGTTTCAAACGCATGATTTATATTCACTCACCTGATCCTCCGGCTTTCTGGTGTGGCCAGCTTCGTGATAGAGAATATGCTGCTTTTGTTCCTCGCCGAATACCTTGTCTTGGAGAAGATGAGAAAGCAAATCACCTGACACGTTCAGCTCACTGCAGATGATGTCTCGGTGCGCTTCAATGGCTTCCTTGATACTTGTTCCCGGTTGGGGGTGGCCGTCGCTGCATCGCCCTTGGGGGATTCTACAGCAGGAAGAAATGGTTGCATGCAATGGCAGATACCAGACATAAGAGTGTGTAGATGAAGCGGAGAGGGTGGGGGGGGGGGGGGTAGTATTGTGTATTCTGTCTCTGGAATGACATTTTTTTAAACAGCAGAAAAGGACAGGAAAGAAGTTTGATGAGTGTGTACGCTTATCAAGTCAATTACCGGGCATCATTACCTGCAGGCACTTCCCAATGTCAGCGTACTGGGAGGCTGTGGCATCGAAGCACCCCGAGGCACACCTGTAGTGACAGGGAGGTACGCAGAAATGCATGTATATGTATGTGCATGACTTTTGTTACAAACTCTCACAGAATCACAGATCTCTCCCCCCTCCACACACACACACACAGGAACACACGGACAGCCGCGCACATGCACAAAACACACGCATGCACACACACACACACACACACACACACACACACACACACACACACATGTACACACACACACACATGTGTACACACATGCACACATGCACACACACACACACACACACACACACACACACAAACACACACACACACACACACACACGCGCACACACATATACACACATGTACACACACACACACAAATGCACGCACACCATGCACACGCACGCACACACACACTTGTACTTGCTCACTCCCAAAACTGGTCACGTGGGTCTCCCCCGGAGAGGGGAGAGAGACTCAAAAGGAATCTTGGAAAGATGACTCAATTGGCTATTGTGACCAGCGCAACGGCCAACACCCCCTGGTCCAGCGGATTATGCCGGCATTATAATCGGCATTATGAGACTATTCGAGCATGAGCGCATTATGGAGCATTAGAAGGAACAAGACGAGGATTATGTGTGGTTTGAGCGGCATAACGAGTTTCATAGTGGATAATGTCAGGAAATCTCAGGCTTTTGGGAACAATCGGCTAAAGCCATGAGGTGCAAAGCAATGTATAGTACCGGCGCATGACTTTGTGATTTTGTAGACAGGTAACACCTTTAGCACTAATGCTACATTTACCTGACTGAATGCATGTAATGCCATTGCTACATGAAGTCTTTATGTAGCAATGTAGTCAGGTAAATTGGCAGGTGATGTAACGTTAGCATGTTCAACGTTGCACCTGAGGCTGTTACACAAAATCCGTAACGATGATTTTTACGAGGAGTTCTTTTTAGAAATAATGGAGCATGTGGAGAGCCATGGAGGAGACTAGACGTACGCGAAGTGAAAATCAAACAGACGAAGAGGAGTTTTCCCGTTATGCCATAGGCTCTGGCCATACAGTAGCGCCGAGCGCCCAAAAACGTTGTTTCCAAGAGATTAGCCTGGGACGTTCTTACTTTGTCAGCAATCTGGCTGCGTTCTTAAGATATAGCACGTTCTTAGAAACAATCCGTCCTGGATCATATGTATCCCATAAGCTGCCAGAAAACCAACACCGCCGTTCTTAGCTCTAGGCTGTGGCGTTCTTAGAATGTCAGGCTGGAGGGTCTTGGGCTCCACGTACACCCTATAAATGCACAATCAGCTCTCTCCCCCTCACTTATCTATTTATATGTACATATGTTTCGTAATCCCGTCCATAGTGCGCTGGATAGCGCTAATGCCGAGACCCTAGGTCGGCGTTGGTGACTATTATGCAGCATTTGAAGTGTGGATAGCAGCGTGCACAGATACCCTGATTCGAATTTTCTACCAACGTTACTTACATTCTTCTGCTTGCGCTGTGAGCAGATCAGCAAGCGACCGGTTATGCTTTATTGTGGACTCCCCAAGGGCATCGCGGAAGGCGTAGAACGATGTACTTCCACGACCCTTTACCAATTCCAGCAGTGCATCAGCCTGTGATTTGCAAGGACGAGAGCACAGTTCGCAGGCACTCGTTCTACAATGACACATTGTATCTCTGAGGCACAAAATGTGTGGTGCTTTGTACGGGTCTATAATATTATAGTAGGACAATAATATTGTCCTTCAACAGGTACCGGTACGGTGGGTTAGAACAGAGGAGAGGGCCAGAAGAGCAGGCCCATCTTGTAAGGCTAGTGTGCTGGTATCAGTCTCATCACATTCAAGGTCAGGTGCGTCGCGTCATCTACATGATCTACATGATCTACATGATTGCAAACTCCAACAGTGAAGAGAACGATACCCTCCCAAATGATGCCATCCTGGGTGAAAAATTTGAAATTGTACATGATTGGACAAATAGATAAACCTTGTTTGTTCATGTTGTTGGTTTACAGCATGTAGCAAGGTGGAGGGCTCTACCAACAGTGGATGGATGTAGAAAGGTCACTGTTTCCGAACTTGGTGTCCTCCAGGCTCCACCTAAGGTCCTTGTTATGTGCTGTCAACCAACACCATTATTGGACTAGAACGTGGTGTAGCCATGGTAACCGACCCGAAGACTGTTCATGTTGTGGTACGTGTTGCAGGTTCAGTGACGCTGGCTAGTGGTTAGTTAGTGAAGGGAGGTGTACGACTCCCTGGTTTAGTGGAAGGTATGAGAATCATCGCAATAAGTACTGGATGTAGCGAGACTGAGTTTGTTATGAAAGCAAACTTTTCGAGTAGAGCGAGTTGTGCGAATGGTGTATGTACATTTCAGACATGTATACATGCATAGGCAGTTTGAGGTAGCGAAAAAATCGTCTACTAGTACCGGTACATGTACAGTATATCTTTGGGCCAGGCATGCGAAGACGTTACAGAAAATACGGATGTATAAACACCTACGCCCTTGGTCAACACACGCAAGGTTTCTGCCTTGTGTACATGTAATGATGTATCATAATGATACTAGTATTACTACAGTAGTACTAGTAGTACTGTAATAAGCTCATTACAACAACAATAGTTTACTGCAGTACACATACTGGTTGCGTGTGTTGCCAAGGGCGTAAGTGTTTATACATTTTTTTTTGAACAGGAGAAGTAAGCCTCGGCCTCTTGTACGGGCAAAGCAAAATAAAAAGAAGAAGAGAAGAAAAACTAAACTAAAAGGAAGAAAACTAAACTAAAAAGGAGCACCCATTTTGTTAAGCCAGGGGCTGGCTCACGCCTGGCATGAAAATGATAGATTGAGAACTAAAGAAATTAAACATGATGACAACTGTCTAGCTGACCACCAGCTGTGCCTCTGCTCGGACCAGGTCGACAGAGGCATGGTCAAAGTGACGGCGGCGAATTGAGCGTGATCCACGGACACAGCGAATAGCAGACCTGGCTAGCGAAAAGCTTAGCATGCATCTGAGCCAATCCGTGAAGCCCGTGGAAAATCCATAAATACATTATCATGATTGCACAAATATGCCCATGTTTAACAAGGGCAGAGCGTACTTCACAAGGCAGAACAACAGAGACCAAAAGGTTTTCTCGTTACTCCGAGTTTCGTGTTCAAAAACGCTCATCTGTGTAGAATTCCTTGTCCTTGTTCCGTTTCTGTTCCGCCTGTATTTTCACCTGGCGAAAATGACATCGGAAGTATTCGCGGAAATTGTCTGAGCATTACCTGCATGTATGAGGGACCCGAGGACTGTTCTTCCCTGCACTTATTGGCGAAAAATAGTTTGTTTTTACTAGTAAAAGTGGGTTCAGAATCCGTTCCTGAATACAGTAGATGATGGTGCTAGACAGAAACGTCGAAGATTATTTTCGTTTAAAGGAATACCAGCGGGAATTTGTGTTGTGGCGGTCTTCCCGAAAACTTTATCTATTACTATCTGAAATTTTGATAGGGCAATCCCCACAGGCCCAAGGCCTTCTTACAGGGTACCCTGAAACATAGGAGGTTCATACCAATATGTAAATCCCATAGAGTGTTCATTTGTGTATTAGATTGGAGTGCGTGTTTCTGCTCACTGAAATTTATTTCCTGAGCTTTTATGGAGTGCAATAATTATTATAAGTACAGTCATGCACATGTACAGTGATTGCTTCTACCTTTGCCAGTTCGGGTCTGTCATGGCCTGCTTCAGTCTTCAATATGTTTCCTTTGTCGTCGTCGTCAATCACCTGTTTGCCGCACAATGCTTCGAGCAGATTCTTTGTCACTCTCATCTGACGGAGGTTTGTGTACCATTTCTGCAGGATCCGGTCAGTGTGGTTATCTGACATCCTGGTGGTACCTACATTTAAAAGCGAAGAAAAATAGAACAATTTTCGCCTCCGTTCGCGAGGGAACTCACGACGGCCGCTAATACCAGGAGCATCCTAGTGGCCAGAACATACTAGCGGCAGATGCAGCGCCAATATAATGATGTGGGTGGCCATTAAAAAAAAATTATAATTACAGTAAAACCTGTCAACGGCGACCACTTGGATAAGGCGACCACCTGTCCTGAAAGACCACAGAAACCGGGACAAAGGGATGCTATTTCCAGTCAAATGACCCTGGATAAGGAGGTCCCTTGAGCGTTCGTCTTAGACAGGTTTCACTGCACCCCTCAAATACGGGCATCCATCATTACTCACAAATCAGCTCTCAAAACAGGCTTATTCAAACAATACGACATGGAAAGAAGGAAGAACACCAAAGATACTAGGGATGATACTCGACGTTGAAATCAAAATGAAAACTTGCCCACAAATCAGCTACTGCAGTGGAAAGTCCGGCGGATTCTGCCGTGAGAAAACGACAGGCAGAATTCGGTATTTTTTCTGGTATGTGGATAAAAAAATGGAGCAGAATTCGAGGAATTGCCCGCCATAAGGTTTGTGTGGTTCTGTCAATTTCACTGCTTTTCGAGCAGAATCTGCCACCTTTTCGAGCAGAATCCACCGGTCCATAAATGGAAACAAATACAGCGTACTACACTACAGTGCAGCACTCGTATGATTCGGGCCATTGGGGGTGAGAACAGAACATGGAGGCAAGAACAGATTGACTGACAGCAACAAATACATGTGCAGGGCAGCACCCGTATGATTTGGGGGTGAAAACAGAACACGGAGGCACGAACAGATTGACTGCCAGCAACATGGCATGTACATGGCCATTGACATTGTACAAACTAAATGACGATGATCGTACATTGTGGTATTAGTGAGAATAGTGACTGTTGTCAGCTGACGAGCTGAAAGAGGCACGCCATGGGCAGAAGTTGGAAGAAAGAGAAAAAGAGTTAAAAAAGAAAGAAAAACAACTCAGAATACAAATACAAGTTGCTACTAAGTTTATGAGCATGAAGAAGACATCCAGGAGCGATCACAGAATACAAGAGTCAAGACTGACGGTACGAGACGTCTGAAACAACTCCCCTAGAATAGAGAGAGTCAGAACCGGGTCTAACACCCACACGGTTCAGATGGTCGCAACCGACCGGGACCCTAGCTCTACCAACCGTGGATGGTTGTAGAAAGGTCACTGTGTTTTCGAACACGGTGCCCACCGGCCTTGTTACATGCTGTCAACGAACAACAGTCATAATTATAGTTTATACATACAGTGTGCTACAGCGCGGCAGTCGTGTGATTTGGGAGTGAAAACAGAACACAGAGCTAGAGGCACGAGCAGATTGACCGCCAGCAACACCGCCGCAGAATATTATTGACGATAAAAGCTGGGTAGGAATGTGCACGTTTAATGAACGCTCAGTTGTAAGGCTCTAGAATGAAGCCTGATTGCTGCAACGAAGATTGACATTTTTAGAAATGTGCACGCGGCCTTGCAATGAGCCTCCAGAATTATTTGTTTTCCCTTTAGTAAATTCCTCCTGCCTCTTTTCATCTTCGCTTTGCGGCACTCCGTTCACGACGTCAATCACAAGGACTGGAATACGAAACAACAGGCCTAAGGCTAAGGTTGTCATGATTTCGAGAATGGTACAGTATCATCAATGGATCTGTACTCTTAGTATTGTGGTGCAAATGAAATTGATCTAACGCTCTTCATTGCACATGACTGTACATACCGAAGACCACGCGTTCTATCAAGTCTGAATGAAGCCAATGATGTACAGATCACATTGACAGAGAACTGCGTGCAGAGTTTTTAATTTAGTTTAGAAGTGGACACCGTGTGGTGTTTTTGGCGGCCATGAAATGCGGCTGCAAGTCGCGCGGATTGCTACCAACACAGCATTCATAAACAAAACCCACATCAGGTGAATATTCTAAAGGACAGGAGCAAACCGTCCTTTGGTAGAAGAGAGTTCAGAAACTTACATTAATGCATTCGACTCCCGTCTAAAGCCAGTCCACACTCTGCCGTGCAAGCGAGATAGCAACACCATGCAAGTCTAACGGTTAGTTCAGACTCCACACAAGTGGGGGCAATCACTGCAGACACGCCAGACTAATAATTGTAATTTTGGCCGCCATTCATACTCGTGCAACTTCAAGCACAACAAGAACCCGAAGTGGAGCGCTCTCTAAACGCAATGTCGGGAAAGCCCTTCCCGGAAAGCCTGACAGACTTGAATACTGTGTGTGATTGGATTGAGTAATGTACAGAGCTTCGAACCGTGACCTGCCAGTGCCACATATGAAAAATTAATATTCTCGATCTTGACAGACGAGAACTGGCCGTTGACAGGTCAGTGCCCTGCGGGAAGTGGCACTGTCTTCGCAGCACAGATACTAGGTATGACTAATACCTAATAATAATACTTCAAGTAATTATAACAAGGAACCGAGTTGAATGGGTTGAATGGGGTTTTTTTTCACCCTGAAGATGGGCCAGGCCCGAAAATTTGGTGCATTCCATTTATATCTAATACTATTTGGTTTTTTTGGAAGTGAAGTGAACGTATGCAGCGAAGAGACCGTAGTTGGAGAGTTTGAAGTGAGGTACCCTATAAGGAAACGAGTGTATATAGAGATATATACACAATTTCGGCCAGTCGGCTACTATCATTAATTTTCGTCTTGGGGGGTTAGACAAGGGGAAGTAACCATGTAGGGGTGTATATATCTCGTTATACTGAGCTTGTATACAAACTCCCATCTCTCCCCACACACCACTCCAGACTTGTATTTTGCATTTAACAGGTACTTCGATGACGAGAATATAAACTGGTATATAAACTGGTTTATCGCCTTCTTAGTATTTGACCCCACTAATTTCCCTGATACCTAAGCGGTCAAATATATCGCGTATTTGTCAAATACATGATATATGATATATTTGACTACTTATATTTGACTCCTTAGAACTTCTTGGACTTAGAAATTTTCTCTCCAACTTAGAAAAAGAAATTTTTGAAGAAAGCAGAAATACACAAGATGGGATTTGAACCCACAACCTTGTGAATCTCAGTCACTCTTCCTTACCACCCAGCCACTGTGCTACCGATGCTGATCCTAGTTTAAACAATGATCTTGACTTTCAATGCAGTACAATGCGGTATAGGCTATAGTATAATACTAGAATTACAAGGATATGTCGTATATGAAGAGAAACTATTGCGTGGAGAACACGATAAATAGATTATAGACCTCATAGTTGGTCTATACAGGATATATAGACCTCGTAAAAGACCTCGGGGGACCTCGGTCTTTTACTCGGTCTATATATCCTGTATAGACCTCCTAACCGGTCTATAATCTATACATATAAACTGGTGTATAAGTATCTATTATTGCACGATTAAAGAGGTCAATAGGGAGGTTTAGTCCCACGTAATACGTGGGTACTTTACGTGGGTGCACCACGTGATACTCAGTGACCCACGTACAGACGTTTTCTGATTCACGACATACCGTGTATGGAGGCTCACCCACGTTCCGCCAGAACGTGGGTGAAAATCAGAATGGAGCGCATTGTGCGAGCTGTGAGGGTGCTCAGCTGAATAAGTTTCCGAAGCACGAAATCAAAATATTGGATGAGCTTCTTAGGCCGGGGTAGCTTCGTCTTTGACCAGGTTTTGGCCTTTCGCTTCATGCTTTTGTTTGTTCCGTGTGACTAAACACAACATTGCAACGTGGGTGCCCTTCGTCCACTTTACGTGGATCACCCACGTACGCGTTTCCGTTACGTGGGAACTAAACCTCCCTAATATATGAAATATAGAACGAGTAAAAGACCGAGGTCCCCCGAGGTCTTTTACGAGGTCTATATTTCATATATTGACCGATTATGAGGGCAATAATAGATTTATCACGACATAGCATACCTAAAACTGTTTTTGCTTTGCTATAGGAAGAAAGGAATGCTATTGTAATAGTATAATAGTATGTACATATGCCGTTTACATTGGACATTACTTCTGTGTAAACCGAAGTTTTCAGTTGTCTCTTGTAGTATGTTCCCCAAGTTCTTTGACTGAGAATCTGAAAGTTTGGGTTCAAATCCCAGCATTTGGCTTCAGATTTTTCTTCTTTCAGTTCTGATTTTTTTCTAAGTACTATCTGTATCATGACTAAAAAAAAAATAAATAAAAAATTTCTAAGTTGAGGAAAAAGTTCTAAGTCCTTGGGCTATAAAGTGGTCAATAATAAGTGGTCAATATAAGCGGTCAATATATGCTGATATTTGACCGCTAATTTAGGGCCTGGTCAGACTGCGGCAAAATCGAAATAATCCTAGGATTATAATCCGAATCTCCATAGTAACTTGCCGCCAGAGCGGCAAAAGCGAGAGTTGACGCTCCAAAAAAAAAGCAAGAACGGAGCACGCTTTTCCGCTCCAAACAGGATTTGACGCTGATACGCCATTGACGCTGATAATCACTGATTTTTTCATCTCGATATCGAAGAGCTAATTGGCCACGGACAACAACAAAACTCATAAGGATGGTTGCAAGGATTGCACTGAAGGTGTTGGCGATCCCCAAGGTGAAGGAATTTGACGTCGTTCGTGGAGATTACCACTTGACGCTCGAAATGAAGTTTGAATTTTCACTCTCCCCACATGTGTAGTGTGATCGCGATTCAAATTCTGGACGCTGTTCTGTTTTCGTCAGGCAACCAAAATTTGCCGCAGTCTGACCAGGCCCTAGTCACACATGCACTCGAAAGTAGCGTATACGCTGAAGCGAGGTCGCAGGAGCGAAAAATGGCATGGCAACGGCGAAAAGCGGAACTTCCGCTTCAGCGGAAACTCCAATCCGCTTCCTCCAAAATTTTTGAAGCGAGACTGTCGCTTCTGCGGATTCGCTTCAGCGGAAAACACCACGGTCTGCTGTATATGGACTTGCTACGAGAAATTTGTACATGTATGCGTATGATGTCCATGCAACAGAAATGCGTGCGAGATAGTCATTGACCTCGTCTATTCTCCGTACCGTATGCACCACAGTCTCATTTTCCGCCAAATTGCAAAGTAGGAGTTGTGCCCTGTTTGTATGTGTGACCACACACACGTGGTTTCGCTGGAGCGACACCAGGCTCGCTGCCGCCGAACCTCGTCGCCGAAGCGAATCCCAGTGCATGTGTGACCGGGCCCTTAGGGCCCGGTCACACATGCATTGGGGTTTCGCTTCGGCGACGAGGTTCGGCGGCAGCGAACCTGGTGTCGCTCCAGCGAAACCACGTGTGTATGGTCACACATGCAAACAGGGCACAACTCCTACTTTGGCGGAAAATGAGAGTAAAGTGGACTGTGGTACATACGGTACGGAGAATAGACGAGGTCAATGAATATCTTGCACGCATTTTTGTTGCATGGAAATCATACGCATACAAATTTCTCGTAGCAAGTCCATATACAGCAGACCGTGGTGTTTTCCGCTGAAGCGAATCCGCAGAAGCGACAGTCTCGCTTCGAAAATTTTGGAGGAAGCGGATTGGAGTTTCCGCTGAAGCGGAAGTTCCGCTTTTCGCCGTTGCCATGCCATTTTTCGCTTCTGCGACCTCGCTTCAGCGTATACGCCACTTTCGAGTGCATGTGTGACCGGGCCCTTACTAGCTAGGGCCCGGTCACACATGCACTCGAAAGTAGCGTATACGCTGAAGCGAGGTCGCAGGAGCGAAAAATGGCATGGCAACGGCGAAAAGCGGAACTTCCGCTTCAGCGGAAACTCCAATCCGCTTCCTCCAAAATTTTTGAAGCGAGACTGTCGCTTCTGCGGATTCGCTTCAGCGGAAAACACCACGGTCTGCTGTATATGGACTTGCTACGAGAAATTTGTACATGTATGCGTATGATGTCCATGCAACAGAAATGCGTGCGAGATAGTCATTGACCTCGTCTATTCTCCGTACCGTATGCACCACAGTCTCATTTTCCGCCAAATTGCAAAGTAGGAGTTGTGCCCTGTTTGTATGTGTGACCACACACACGTGGTTTCGCTGGAGCGACACCAGGCTCGCTGCCGCCGAACCTCGTCGCCGAAGCGAATCCCAGTGCATGTGTGACCGGGCCCTTAGGGCCCGGTCACACATGCATTGGGGTTTCGCTTCGGCGACGAGGTTCGGCGGCAGCGAACCTGGTGTCGCTCCAGCGAAACCACGTGTGTATGGTCACACATGCAAACAGGGCACAACTCCTACTTTGGCGGAAAATGAGAGTAAAGTGGACTGTGGTACATACGGTACGGAGAATAGACGAGGTCAATGAATATCTTGCACGCATTTTTGTTGCATGGAAATCATACGCATACAAATTTCTCGTAGCAAGTCCATATACAGCAGACCGTGGTGTTTTCCGCTGAAGCGAATCCGCAGAAGCGACAGTCTCGCTTCGAAAATTTTGGAGGAAGCGGATTGGAGTTTCCGCTGAAGCGGAAGTTCCGCTTTTCGCCGTTGCCATGCCATTTTTCGCTTCTGCGACCTCGCTTCAGCGTATACGCCACTTTCGAGTGCATGTGTGACCGGGCCCTTACTAGCTAGGGCCCGGTCACACATGCACTCGAAAGTAGCGTATACGCTGAAGCGAGGTCGCAGGAGCGAAAAATGGCATGGCAACGGCGAAAAGCGGAACTTCCGCTTCAGCGGAAACTCCAATCCGCTTCCTCCAAAATTTTCGAAGCGAGACTGTCGCTTCTGCGGATTCGCTTCAGCGGAAAACACCACGGTCTGCTGTATAATGGACTTGCTACGAGAAATTTGTATGCGTATGATGTCCATGCAACAGAAATGCGTGCAAGATAGTCATTGACCTCGTCCATTCTCCGTACCGTATGCACCACAGTCTCATTTTCCGCCAAAGTAGGAGTTGTGCCCTGTCTGTATGTGTGACCATAGTACACACGTGGTTTCGCTGGAGCGACACCAGGCTCGCTGACGCCGAACCTCGTCGCCGAAGCGAATAGACCGATCCCCTTATTATACTGGGTTCGAGCACGGGGGCAACCTCACTCGCGATCGAGCTAGTTTTTGAACGTGACAGCATCTTTGACAGTGTGTTTCAGGTTTGTTTTGGAATGTCTTCTGCTTAGTTCAAGTAGTTTGCGATGGCTTCGAGCGGTGCTAAACCTCCTGCTGGTAGGAGCAGAGTCTCCGAGAGAGACTTGGACTGTGATGCCGCTGCAGGATTTTTTCAAGGCGCGGGAGGGAACGATCTCGGGCCACAAACAGGAGTTACTCCAGAGGTGAGTTTTTTTGTTGAAATATTCGAATCGCGAATCGTGTTGTGAGATTTATTTTGTGCCTAGGCTACAGCAGACCATATTTCTTTCTCCTTGTGATCGGTGCTGAAGATAATAGTAACCTTTTTCTGGTCTGTCTTTTCCTCTCCAGAGCCATCTTCTATGAAGGTAACCGTGGTGCTGCCAAGTCACCAAGTCGCGATCAGCAGCCCTGAAGTGGAAAAATCGATTTTCCAACGATCTGGTTGGACATCAGCCACTAAAGTACTTCTGATTTGCCTGTAGTGACAACAGCAGCCATCCTTGGACACCTTGCAAAGACAGGAAAAGCCACTGGTGGAAGCGACTGCTATGAGGTGACGATAGCAGTGCAGTGGTGATCGCTGTTTTGTCAAGTCGAAGGGCTAGCCAACCCAGAGGAAGCATAACAAAAAACGATGAGCAGTGCGTGTTATTTGTTGAGCGTGAAGAGCTAGAGGAGGACAGTGCAAACACATGGACGGGGTGGATGGTGTTTGAAGAACAGTGTGCTGTGTGCCGGCTGGTGGTGATGGTGGTCTTTGTCAGCATGTATTCGTGCTGCTTCTTGTGCTGGAACACTTCTCGCCCAGGAAGGCAGATTGCGTGCTCCCTGGCCCTCAGTTGGCTATGGGGCATTTGTTCCAGGAACATTACCCCAGAGCCAATGATGAGTCGTACCTTTGAAAAGTCGAAGCTTGCTGTTAATCGCAAGCGTAGCGCAGTGGATTGCTCCCTCTTCGAAGCACGAGGGCCAAAGCTTGCCGCTGTCTGCAGCAAAGTGTGTGTGCGGTTCTTTCGAACCTATGAATATACCCCCTGCACGTTCAGAGTGAACTATTTTCTAGTATATTTAACATCCTCAACCCGCCACCACCATGCGCTCTTGGCCGAACTAATGCACGAAGCATAAACACACCAGCACAGCAAGGACACTTCCGTTGACAGATATTGTTTACGCCTCTAGACCGCTGTTTCTTTTTTTCGAGCTCATCGTTAGAGGAGGATAGTAGCAGGATACTAATGATGATATAATAGAAGATGATAGACGGTTTATGGTCCGATATTGATGATTGAAGATCTAAGAAAGCAATGACAGTGATTGCGAAATGGATAATATTATCATGATTAGGCCGAGTAAAAAAAATTACTAGATGATCGTCCTTTTTTTTGGAAAAATCGGGGAGGGCGGGAGGATTTTATTTTTATTTTTTTACTTTTTACCCTCTCATGCACACAGTGTACACAACAACATCAAGGTTTTTTTTCTCTTTTTTTCTTTTTTTTTCTTTTTTTCTTTTTCTTTCTTCAGCAGATCGATACTGACGTTGTGATATACTAGTAGTATGTGGTCCATATAGTAAAGAAAGTATTGCACATGTTTCCTGCATCCGCGATCGGTAAAAAAACCAACGATTTCGGCAAAAACTCACGATTTAAAAAATAAAATATTTCTTGGGGCGCTGACAAAAACTGGGGCGGACGGGGACGATCATCTAGCTTTTTTTTTTTACTTGGCCTTATATGCCAGTCTGGTAATGCGTTGTACTAGTGGACAGTATTGAAATCATCACTGCATTCGATGCAAATATTGGTATACCTTTGGTTTCAGTATTGGAAAAAAAGAGTAAGAGAACCTGGTTGATTTGGTTGCATCTGCGACTGGCTACCGGGTGTTGTGATCAGCAATGTTACCATGGGAGAAAATAAGAGCGCAAGGATCTGTTGGGTCCTTTTGTGCCGGTGCGAGAACCCTAAGTGCATGGCAAAATAGAACTGTTTCATCCACAATGCAGAATGTCTTGCGGTACATGGCATTGATGACTGAACATCTCGCCAGCTCGCCCAAATGGGGATCATGCCCAAACGGAGGAACAAGACGTCTTTCCAGCTCAGCTAGCTATATAGTATATACCGTGAAACGGATGATTAACTTGTGCCATGCATGACAGCTTCTGTCCCGTTCGGCCCAGGCTTAGACACATCAATGCCAATAGCAGCTGATCCTCCATTACATGCTCATTGGCGATTTACGGCCACCTCCAACTGTATCCGCCGTCCCTCACTCAGCTTCCGTCTTCGCAGATCTGGCTCGGCGCAGTACATTTTCTCGGCTAGGCTCAAAGAAGTCTCACAGAGCGGTCCAAACACCTGAAGGCAAACCAGTCAGAAACTGGCGCGGCTCAGAGTCTTTCTTTATGTTATTGTACGTAAGCTGTTTTTCGGCTTTCTTCACCCCATCGTCCAACTGCTCCACGAGACTCTGTACACGAGCTCTACTTGCTGCCAACTCCTGATGCAGATGTTGCACTTCCATTACAGGACCAAACTGCACTAAGCCAGGTTCCTTTCCAACTCAAAATGCCGTTGCCTCTCAGCAAAATACTGGTTTGCGAGCATGGGGAGCTCGTGATGCAGACGCTGCACTTCCATGACCGAACTGCACTAGGCTCAGCAAATACTGTTTTGCGAGCATAGGGAGCAGAGCGTCCAGACTCCACTCTCTTGCGAAAAGCAAACCTGGTACCGTAGGACAGCTGTTTGTTTTCCTGGACTCACAGTCCTGCCCTTGTAGAGCTGGGCAAAACGATTTCGACTTCGGGATCGAAATGATCGCTGCATCTCAAATATTCAGAGTGACCCTAAAACTACGTCCTTCCTCACGGGGAATAGCCTGGATCCGCTTGCTCCAGGCCGCTGTGGCTCCACACGACGAAAGGAGTGAAATGACTTGCTTGCTTCGTCCTCCTGTTCTGACAGTGAGGAACGCAGCAATGATCCTGAGAAGGCATCCTGAAGTCGTAAAAAGGAAGACGTCTAAACAAAAACAAAACAGCTCAAATCAAAAGTCCTTGTGGCATTTTTTGTAGACAGGCTTGCACTGCGTGTAGATTTCGCGTGCTCTGCACTTCGCATGCGAGAAGTCACGCAAAGCCGAGGTGAGGTTGGTCGCGTGTGTGCAGCAGGATCCCACGCGACTGCGGAGTTGCCCCCTTGCTCGAACCCAGACAATAATAAGGGGATCGGTCTATCCCAGTGCATGTGTGACCGCGCCCTTAGAGATCACAAGTTTCTGTGGGGGTCAATAATAAGAGAGTGATAAACTGGTATATAAACTCCTTTTTTTCGGATTATACTAGTGACCTGCAGTCCGCCTTGATGGTTTTTCGACATGCACGACGGTCCCAACTTCAGGATCTCTTTCCCGTCAACGATGAAGAATACAACGTCGTCCTTTGTAACATGTGCCTTGTGCTGCACCTGACGTTCGAGGCTGTCCTTCTGTCGCTGTTTCAGCACTCCGTCTGTCAAACGCAGCACTCGACATGTGCGGCTGAAGACCCAACGAACGGTCACTAGCACTGTGAGCTTCAAACTAACTACTTACTTGGCGCATAGCTGTTACTTCCGATGTAACTAGTACTTCAGTACTGAACTGAAGTCACAAAGAGTGTGTGATGGTACTGCACTGCATGTACTGCACAGAGTCAGTGGTAGTCTTGTACTTGATCCGCACAGCTACAGGTTGGTGAAAGGAAAACTCGTCGAGCCATGGTTGTGC
Source organism: Sycon ciliatum (assembly GCF_964019385.1). Lineage (NCBI taxonomy): Eukaryota > Metazoa > Porifera > Calcarea > Leucosolenida > Sycettidae > Sycon > Sycon ciliatum. Next base: position 26,858,508 of record NC_088655.1, on the reverse strand, counting down.
CAATCTCTACCCTTGTGGGGGAGAGGGGAGTTTGTATATCAGCTCAGTATAAGCATAATATAACCTACTCAGTTGATTATATGGGAAATATAAACCAATATACAAACCTCGGCTTCGCCTCGGTTTGTATACAGGTTTATATTTCCCATAATTATAATCAACTGGTTAGGTTATATTATACATATACACGAGGTCCCTTTGTTATAGCTATGAATCGGATGAAGGCCGCGGACATCACGCAACTACGTTACTTGTTCGACATGTATGTGTATGTGTATTTTATAACAATAATATTATTGAAACCCAGAATCGATTTTCTCGTTCCTATCATGTGGGAAAAAATACGGAACGAAAGGATACAACCAAAGAAACTGAAGTTAAGTCACGACGGCCGCTAACACCCGGAGCATCCTAGCGGCCAGAACATACTAGCGGCAGATGCAGCAATATAATAATGTGGGTGGCCATTGAAATAAAAAAATGATACTACTGTCGAACCTGTCAAAGGCGACCACTTGGATAAGGCGACCACCTGTCCTAAAAGACCACAGAAACCAGGACCAAGGATTGGTATTTCCAGTCAAATGTCCCTGGATAAGGACACCACTTGGTACCAGAGAGTCAGACTCCCTACATGGAACAGTAGCTGATTTGTGAGTACTAATGGATGCAGTTAAACCCGTCTAAGACGACTGCTAAAGGGACCTTCAAAACGGGGTCTCTGACCCACAAAAATCGTCGGCGCGCCGCCAAAAATCGGTGCGCGCGTACTTGAGAATCAAAGATAATGTTTACCATGGCCTTAGTGCAATTTTCGTTTGGAATTAACTTATTTATTATTATTTATTTATTACAGCATCTCATAGCACAGTGAGAACACCGGCCAACTTTCGAAATATTCGTTAGGGGGCACGAAAATTTATATTTATACGGTACTTCTAATCAATTTGTGACAAAATGGCAGAAAAAGATGCGAAAATAGAACAGAGACTAGTCTGCCAGCGGTGCGAAACTATATCTTAAGCCGAGGTCATCATGCTTTAATACTAGCTGAAATATCTGACCAGCCCAAACTTGTATGCATGCACAGTACACACTCTCATGAAAATAACGAAGTATTCCGAAAATATAAAAAAATGGCCTGTCCGATGTTTAAGGAGAAATCAAAACAAAACCCAAAAAAAGGTCGCTGGTTGAAATCTCGGGCACAGCCCAAATCATCAGTGCACACGCCTAACGAGGATTCAGTGTTCTCAAGCCAGCGCCTTCACTCCAGTAATATGATACGAACGCGTCGATGTGCTCACGTCAACACAACAGGAAGGCACTAAAGAAATAGTATACTGACATTCGTTAGCCACGCACAGGCGCATAAGCATGAGTGCAATAGATAGATAGATATGTGGGTGGCTAGATAGAAGACAGAGCCAGAGGGAGACGGAGAGACAGTGCACCAATATCAGTTTACGGACAAGTAGTAAAACGGGAAAACTCAATTTCCTCCAGCTGCACGCGGCACGCCGCTCACACGTCTATTGCCATGGAAACCAGCCATGCTAAATAGACGCGGTGCGCCATTGTGTACCGGAGGCTCTGAACAAATCCATGAAGCACTTGCCTTAGAAAAAATCTGGCCATCTCTGTTGCCGGGGTTACAGGGAAACAAAACAGATTTGGCGCCAAAATAGTTGATAAGTCAAATTCACGTTCACAGCGTGTCATGTGACATGTTGGTGGCTCAATTAGACGTCCTGACTTGAGGGTCGGAAGAGGCGTGCTTCGTCCGACATTTCGCTGTTGACGGATACCTGGCGGTCGCGCTTCGGCTTCGTGTACAGCACGCTGTCCACGCGCTCGCGCTCCAACCCGCCGGCAGTGAGGCTGGACGCGCTGGCGGTGGCCGCAGGGGCGCTGCTGTCGACGGCAGCGTGCAGCACGGTGTTCATGTAGTCACCGCCGCCGTCATTTGTCTGATCCGCACCATCACCATCACCACTGGCCGCGCTACCAACGACGTTGTCATTGCCGGTGCTAGTCGTCTCCGCAGCGTTCTCAGCGGTGGGACCATCCTCGCGGGATGCATTGCCACCGTCGTTGGGGGCACCTTTGCCAATGGCGGGCATTTGACTGGGTTCGAGGTAGTCGTCCGCCACAGCTTCTTTCGATTCCAGGCCGCTTGATGTGAACGGGTCCGGGGCGGTTGCCTCGCCGGGGTTCTGCACCATGCTGAGGACGTTGGGATCGACGTGACGTACATCCACGGGCATGGCTTCGTAGTCCTCGTCCGCGTCCACGTCTTTGTCGGCCGCCGCCAGCATCGGCTGCATCTCCAGGATCGGCGGTTCCCTAGGCAACGACGCCGTTGGACCGGCTAGTGACGCCAGGGTGCTTGCTGACGGCGCGTATCCCAGCGGTGTCTTCTGGCTACCTACGGTCGGCATGCTGCTCGGGCCCAGGAAGCTGTCACCGCCATTCTCCCGCGGCTTAACGACGGCCAGCGATGCCCCCGGCGCTTTCTTGCTGAGCGGAGACCGCTGCAGGTACAGGATGCCGGACAGGATAGCCACGAGCACGGCACCGATGATGGCCAGGATTATGACGGTTACTAGGGCGGTGGACGAGGACGATGTGGGCGTCAGGCTGCCCTGGTTGCCGCCAATGTCGACGGTCCGACCGTCCGTCGTGGGGCACTCCACCGGCGGGGCCGTCTGTACCACCGGGCAGACGATGTCGTCGCTACGCGTTGCCGCGGTGACCACACTGCTCCAGTCGGAGTCGAACTGGCTGTTGCGGCTGCGCACGCGAGTGCAGTACTCCTGCGCAATCTGCAGACGCGGGGTCAAGCGACCATGCAAGTGGACAGACAGACAAACACAGACGGATGGGCAGGAAGACAGACAAGTTAGACAGACAGAAGGGCACAGATGAGCAGGCCCGTATGGACAGACGCAGATGGACAAACACAGGCGGATGAACAACCGCAGGCAGATGGTCAGGCAGAGAGACAGAAATTTAGACAGAATGACACACAGAATGACACACAGACCAGCCCAGATGAACAGACATGTATGGACAGACGCAAATGAACAAACACGCATAAACATCATCAGTTGGATGTACAGACATGTATGAATTTTCAGAAACCAACGCAACTAGCCCAAGCTGGTCTCATTTCAAAAAAGTGTCCGCTTTCTGGAGATTGAAGCGTGTGGATTTGTAGCTCGAAGGGATCGCAGAGTGGTGTTCTCAATTTCCTGATGTTTTTAGGATAGCTTCCATGTGGATGCAACACATGGGTTTTCCGGTCTTTGCTCCGACACATCTTCTTCTTTCTGAGTTTCTAACAGGCTGAGTATCCGAGTTTAATTCTGCACAGTTTAATTAAGTCATAGAGAACATCAGTGGATTCGGAAGGTATTTTGTCGTGTGGTACGGTCACCCACCTCAAGTACAATTTATTCCCGTAGCTATGCAGAAGACGTTACTTCAGTAACGTCTGGCGCTAGCCAGGGTCCACACAGCTTTAATTTGGTATTTGTTTGTGTGTTTGTTTGTGTCACGCATGGCGCTATCCCGTATCTGACGGCAAAAAAATCATAGGGATGTTATAAATTTTTCAATTCTCCTATTTTTTCAGGCATATCCTGGGATTCGAACCCGCACTATCGCCCTACATGCATTCCCCCATACACTTCGCATTCATACCCATTCTTCCAAGTTGCTTCACGTTATGATCTTGCGTTTGAAAGCCCTATTTGAATATTGCGGGCAGCTGTATGTGGCCAGCTGTGTTTGATGGTACGGTACGGGAGACGGTGTCGTATTACCCTCGATCGTACCTGTCTCGTACCTATCCCTACCGTACCGTACCATCAAAGACGGCTGGCCACAATGCATATTCAAATAGGGCTTTCAAATGCAAGATCATAATGTGAAGCAACTTGGAAGAATTAGTATGTATGCGAAGTGTATCGGGGGATGCATGCAGGGCGCGATAGTGCGGGTTCGAATCCCAGGTTATGTCTTAAAAAAAAGGAATTTTTTAAAGAATTTATAACATCCCTATGCTTTTTTTTGTCTAGGTCATCAAGGCAAAAAAGCATAGCGTAGGGCCCTGAGCTTCCAAGCTCTCTCGTTCCCGTAGCTATGCAGAAGACGTTACTTCAGTAACGTCTGGCGCTAGCCAGGGTCCACACAGCTATAGTTTAGCGTTTGTTTGTTTGTTTGTTTGTTTGTGTCACGCCTGGCGCTATCCCGTATCTGTCACGTACCGTATCGCACCGTCAAACACAGCTGGCCATTCGCTGGCTCCCGTATCTGTCCCGTACCGTACCGCACCATCAAACACGGCTGGCCACATCCAGCTGGCCACAATATTGGTCGTATCATGTACATGTATACGACTCCCTGTGTGTTGCAACTGTGCTTGAAGGGGACGGTTGCACTTTTTGTAGCTCCGTTTTATCTGGGTTTTCAGTTGTTCCTCTTACTAGTCTTGCCAAGGGGGTGGCTCTGGGTCCACCAGAGTCGCCCCTGGCGTGTTTCTGAATTTGTTGGGCGAGGGTTCCGCGACGCGGTCGCCAAGGCAGTGTCTTTTCAGTCACGACCGTTGTCATCCTCGTCTCTCCATTCGCGGTGGTGTAGCTGACCCCCGAATGGTTTCAAACTGCAAAGCTCGAAGGAGTACAGTGGTGGCAGAGGCATGGGCTGTGAGTGGAGATGGTTGCTGGAGATAGATGGTGATGCAGGGAGAAGAGTTACGTTGCCTGACGACGCGTGGGAAATTGTTTGAACCTGCGATTTCAGTTCGAGCGCGGTGGACTTCTAGACGATGTGTCCTCATGGCTGTTTTTCAACGCTTGGCCTATCGCTGATATCCCTGCGTGGGATGTTCTTCCAGTGGAGTCCAGGTGGGACTTCGGGTGCCCACACTCCATCACCTGGTTGATTGTTTCGGAACTGCAAAAATACTTATTGTTTCCATTTTTGTGCGCATCTCTTGTCATCTCTCTTTTCTATACGCCGCACACCAGATGTACTACTATCGCTGTCTTTCTCTTGCTATCTCTCTCTGCTTGCTGTTTTTTGTTTCTGTTGCCACTGTCCCTCATCATAGCCATGCTTGGGTGGAGGGCGACGTGACCCGTTAGGGTAGCTGTCAATACAGTACGACTCCCTGATGTATAGGGAGACTTTCAGGAAAGAAATAGGGAGACGAGGAGGAAATGAAATTAGAATGAACGTTAGTTGCCGAATAGGTGATAGCATGCGTCAGCAAAAACATAATTTGGAAGAGAGATCCCGTCGTCTCCAAAGTAGACGTGAACGGGCGAGTCAGCGCCGGTCACAGGAAACGTCGAGAGAGAGAGATCCCGTCGACTCCAAACGCCCGTGACCGGCAGAGTCAGCGCCGTCCCAGGAAACATGTCCATCAGTTCTCACAACATGCACGATGAGCTAAAGAATAAAGCATAGCGTAGGGCCCGGAGCTTCCAAGCTCTCTCGTTTTACTTGTGGGGGAGGAGTGGCTGAGCCGAACATTTTCGAAAACAAGAGCCCAGTGCACAGTGCTCTTGATTGATCAAGGGAGGGCCTGGCGCAAAGAGTGGTACAGTCGTCCCTCTCTAATCCTGCACTTTAATAACCAGCACCCTCGATAAACCAGCACAATTTTCAGTAGGCCAAATGTCCTCTTCATGCATATTGCAGCAGTAAATCAGATTTGTTAATCCAGCGTCCTCCCTAATCCAGCAGATTTTCCGTGGCACAAATGCTGCCGGATTATAGAGGGACCACTGTACGGTCAATACAATAATAGTGTTGTGACCGTACCGTGTCAAACGCCCCTGGGATATATGGACATACCTTGAGATTATTGGGCACAGCGATGGTGCTGGCGGCATCCACCACCATTGCCTCGGTACTGGCCAGGGCAAACGTACAGGCACCGTTCTCCTGCCGCTCGCTGTACTCAACACGGTAGGAGCTGAGCAGACCGTTAGCGGCCACCGGCGCAGCCCAGCGGATGAACAGCGACGTCTTGGAAACGCTGTCGGCCTGCACGAACGGAATCACGGTCGGCTTGGCAACGGAGGTTTCGACACGGAGCGGCGCGCTGTAGAGACCAGCCAAATCGCCGGTGCGAACACCCTTGTTGACGGCACGCACTCGGAACGTGTAGTTGCGGTACGCCTCGAGGTTGTCAATGGCAACGGATGCCTGCGACGACTGACGCACGACGTTGCCGCTTTCGGCCACCTCGTATCGGATGATCACGCCGTTAGCGTCTGTCGGCGGTGTCCAGCTCAGAGAGACTGACGTGGCTGTGACTGAACTGGACTGCAAGCCAACAGGTTGTCCCGGGTACGAGGGCAGAGTACGCTCCTCGGTGGTGGCTGAAAGAAGGGAGGGAGGAAGAGAGAGAGAGAGAGAGAGAGAGAGAGAGAGAGAGAGAGAGAGAGAGAGAGAGAGAGAGAGAGAGAGAGAGAGAGAGAGAGAGAGAGAGAGAGAGAAGAGAGAGTAGAAAGAGAGAGATAGAGAGAGAGAGAGAGAAATATAAATAGACAGACAGACAGACATGCAGACAGCACGGACACTAGTGTATGCCCAGGGTGTTTTTTCCGATAAGTGAAATCAGACTTATTTTCCCATCATGCCTTACTGCCACATTTACATATAAGGTTAGCACAGTGCACTGTACACTAAGTTATACTACAGTAGCGACTTGCACGGAGCTGTGTATGCACTGTACTGTGTACCGGACCTGTTTTCTTCGCCCATGGGCGTTTACACGGAGGTGGGCTAGAAAATGGGACAAGAGTGTTGACACCCGGTACCGGGGCGTGTACACGGGAAGCGGGCGTCGTTACCTAGGTTGAAGACCTGGGTGCCGTTACTAAGCACAGCTCCCAGCGTGAAGCGGTACTGTGCATCGCCTGCAAGACCTGTGGCGTCGTAGCTCTTCCACTTCGCCGAGCAACATACATCCAGTGGTGTGCCAAGAGAGCCACCCGATACGGCTGTCTGCGTCAGCGTGTACCTGTGTACCGTACGTGTGTGTTTGTGAAGGAGAGAGAGAGAGAGAGAGAGAGAGAGAGAGAGAGAGAGAGAAAGAGAGAGAGAGAGAGAGAGAGAGAGAGAGAGAGAGAGAGACACACACACACACACACACACACACACACACACACACACACAGACAACAAGACAGATCACGATTGACAAACGGGCAGACAGAGAGACAGATACAGATTTGAGACTGGGCTTATAGAAATGACGGAAAAAACACATGAAATTACAGCAGTTTCAATTGCTACAGTCAAAATGTTGACCTGAAAAAACGATTTCCTGGGTTCTGCAGAATCGCCCAAAATTTCGCAAATGTACACCTGGAAACCATATGAATGTACATGTACAGGTACGTGTACCGTAAAGTCCGCTGCAAACGCCCACCCCATTATTGCAAGATCTGCTGGCCTGTACTGTACACATTGACCCCATGCACTGTCACCCCTACTGTACGAAAGTGCATCTCACACTGTAGCGCGAAGAGCGCTTTGCTACGATAAACTGTGTCCACTTTCCTGGTTCAAAATCTCGCTGAGCACTAGCTACGAGCTAGCTAGTACTAGTAGCGATTTTATGAAGTTGGTTGTTTTATTTCGCAAACTCATTGGGGAGTTTCTTCCCAATAACAAAGTAGCGAAGAACAGAGTATTGCAGCAACCAAAATACACTTCTGACGGTGTTTCAAGCCATCATTTCCAAATCACACAAAGCGCAAAGGCAAGTGTTTTTCTCAAGCACTTCAGAGTTTTCAACAAGTTAGCAGTGACTTTGTAGGTGTAGCTTTTGTGACATCCCCCTGTAAAGAAATTAAGTGTTCGACTTACAACTGCAATATTGCGAACGGTCAGGTCGTTGACTGACGCTTCGTCAGAACAATCACCGTTCCGTTCTAAAAGCGCGACATCGTGGCACTGCAGAAATTTCATGATTCGAAAACCAGATGGATTCTATGGCATCACTACATGGAGAACGAACTACAAAGACGACTAATTTATCTCATGAAAGGATATCTCGAACGAGGTTTTCTTTGCAGCAAGATAGTGACAATCGCTTTTGCAGAGCCTCCTGGTGACATAGGCATAGGCAGTTTGTAGGCATTACAGTCGTTCTCGTACGCATTCGACCTTCATGCCAACTTTCTACAACTATATTGACCTGAAAAAGACGAAAAAATTTGAAGTAGTATGGACCCGCTGGGGTGAGCGTTTGCTGCGAAGTGGGCGTTTGCAGCGGACTTTACGGTATCATCTGCACCTATTCAGTTTTGGCTAAATTGGAACCCCCTGTAGAGTTCTCTGCACCCCTCCGTGTGTAGGAATCGAACCCCGCCCGGGAGGTCGTATTCTGCTGCACTACAAACGCGATGCATGAGACGGAATGGGGGGGGGGGGTATGATTACCGTATTCTCTGGAGTATACACCGCACTTTGAACACTAAAAATTCACCCCAAAAAGGGGTGCACGGCTTATACTCCGATGATCGAGTTAACGATGATAGTAGGGTGGCTTTTATGATGAGGGTGTGGCTTATACTCCGGACAATGTCATACTCTGTTCTCCGTCTGCAAATCACACACTTCGTGCAGTAAAGCGTTTCAGCGATGATGTCACGATGATATTGTGCACGTGGTGCTGATAGTGAGCTACATACCTGTTAACTTCCGAGTCGTTTGTGGTTGTCCAGGCGACGAACAGGCTGAACTGTGTCCGGGCCACGGCGCTGAGGTTGTAGCTCCTCGGAAGTACGATGTCAGCAAGCCTCAACTGCATAGAGTCAACACACACACACAAACACATACACACATCAACACACACATGCACGCACGCACACATACACACACACACACACACACACACACACACACACACACACACACGCGCGCGCGCGCACACACACACATACACACATCAACACACACATGCACGCACGCACACATACACACACACACACACACACACGCACGCGCACACACACACGTGCACACCTCAGACCTCAGACATGCCCATCGCGGGAGCGATGATAGCGAACAGCTATGTTTTAGACATAGCAACTTGTGCTGGGATTACACCATTCAACAGCTTGCAAGGCTGATGAATTGACCGCCACTATTTTTAGCCTGGTATCCACCACACAGCTGTTTGAAGTGACTTTTTCTGGCCAGTGAATCCCTATTTTTCATTTTTCCATTTTTTTCTTTTTTTTCCTTTTTTCTTTTTCTACACACACACCACACCACATACTCCGGCATACACTGGCTGTTGGTAACCACCCAGGAGAATGAAAGAAAAGTCAGGAAGAGTCTGAGAAAGAGAAGAAAGACGTGTGTGACCATAATCGTCGGGAATCGAACCCGCAACCTATCGATTGGAAATCGCTGCACGTACCACTGCATTATATGGGACACACGTGCACACACACACACACACACACACACACACGCTGAGAGGTCCGAGCACGAAGTGAATATTGCTCATTTCAGAAACGACTATGTTTGCTTTGCCCGAATAAAGTGTGAAAACAGAGAGGTTCCAGGCTGTCCATTAGGGTGCTCAATACCGAAAGGCAGAGCTAGTTCAAACAATCATAAGAGGTGGAAAAAAGGGTTTTTACGCCGAGTTTGACGCACTCAGCGATAAACAGAAAACTCTTTTCTTTAAAACACTTTCTTTCACCCTCCAATTCTTGTTGCAACCCACAACTGTGAACACGTACCGGCAACCGTTCCGTGGAAGATTGCGCCGGTGTCGAGTCTCCAGCCGTGGACTTGGCTGTGACGACAGCATAGTACGTCTCATCATTCACAAGCCGGGTAATGTTGAACAAATACTGGTCACCAGGCACAGACGTGTCCGTGATCAGCTGAGCTGTAGTGGACAGACACAGCCGTGACATGATACTGAGAAAGGGAAACAAACGCATCCATTGTCATCTGCCATGCTGTCCTCTATGATTGATGGCTTCGCCCTGCACACCCATTGTTTTCCTGGTTCATGCGTTCGCTACACGCACACAACCACACTCACACTGACACACATATGCACACGCACGCACACATGCTGGCACCCCCCCCCCCCCCCCACACACACACACACATACACACACACTCACCGCTATCCTGGTAGACCTGCACTTGATAGTTGCTGACATTGCCATTATACATGGGCCGTAACCAGGTCACGGCCATCGACGTATGACCCGTTGCCGTGGCAAACACGCTACGAGGTGGCGGAGGTGCTTTCACTGGCGTAACCACGGAGATATTCATCTGCATGCTGACTCCGGCCGAGTTCTCGGTGGCCACGGCGAGCAGGTAGCTCCAGCCACCTCGTAGCGAGGATAGCGGAATGCTGTACGACGTCTGTATCTGTGTTGTCAAGAGCGCCGAGTCCAGGCTGACACGGTAGCCAATCAGCACGCCGCGCACAATGCTGGATCCGTTCCATTGCAGGTTCAGCATTGCGCTCATGAACGACACACGCAGGTTGCTGGGCGGATCGGGCATGGCTTCGGCCGTGCTCCCCTCGGCTGACGTGGGCACTGAGCGCGACACGTTGTAGTCGGTTTCGGCGCTCACCATGTACTTGTAGCGCGTGGCGGGGAGCAGGCCAGAGTCGATGAACTCTGTTCGTGCATCCGTACAGCAGACGGACTGTTGACTGGCGGCGCCCTGGCTCACGACTTCGCGCATCACGTGGTAACGACTGATCCGACAGCCGGTGGAGATTATCACCGCCGGCCACGTGACGCGCAACTGCGTGGACGAGAGAGCGCTAGCGGTTACCGAGGCAACCCCCGGCGGAACGCCCGGAGCACTGAGAGATATTGAGTCGCTCTTGACCTCGCCAAACGATGTCACAGCGCTAATCGTGTAGTCAAACAGGAGACAGTCTGTCGGGGGTGGGCTGCTGCCGTAGAGTTCCTTGTCGTCGTACTGGAGAACGGAACTCCTTGGCATTGTTTTGCACAGCCCGCTAGGGAATGCCGGCGTTCTGCAGACCTGTGGTGTTTATGTGTGGGGGGGGGGTGCACGTGCAAGCATGCGTGTGGATGAGAGAGAGAGAGAGAGAGAGAGAGAGAGAGAGAGAGAGAGACACACACACACACACACACACACACACACACACACACACACACACACACACACACACACGCACGCACGCACAGAAACAAAGAGAAAGAGAGAGCAAGTTGCTTTACTGCCGAAAAAATCGTATTTTCCGAGAGAGAGTGCAGCTCACAGTTTGTTTGCTGTCAGTCTGTGCCCTTGCTGTGCTGCCCCTGCTTGCATGCATTACTAGACTCTATGCAATGTGTGTGTAACGAGCGGAGCATGCCAGGATTAGTGCACGGGACACTGAATTCAGGCATTGTCAATCAGAACATTATCTCATTTTCATCACAAATAGCACTTTTCTCATGCTCGACAATCGTGGGTCTCAATTAGCAAGACTGACTGCATACCAACTGCGTCAAGCCGGTATTTAAATGCGAGACCACGGCCTGGACAGTTCGGGAGTGTGCATTCTTGACCAAAGCCTATCATTTGCCGCAGCTCCGTCGCGGAATAGAGTAGTGCTAACATTAGTTTTGTCATGTGACAAAATTTGTGCAGAAAGTGATCATGTCATGTGTACAGTGGAACCAACATGGCCGACATCACGTGACCCATAGATGCAGGGGTTGAGTGGAGTTGGAACCAACATGGCCGTCCTGTGTGGTCATGTGCCAGATGTAAAACCTCGTGTACCATGAAGCACCAGGTACGCGTTCACCGACCTACCTTATACGGCAGCAATGTACCCTGTAGAGTGGCTGGGTCGGCTGTGTTCCAGGTGATCAGGGCGGAGGGTGGCCTTGTCGAGGTCAGCTTTACGTCCTGGATCGTGGGCTTTGGCGGCGGACCGTCCAGGGTTGCCACGGTGACGTTGGATGATAGCGCGCCCGGGCCGTCACAGGTAGCCGCCTGTCGGACAAGGATTGAGAAAAAGAGTTACAGGCCGTCTACCCTCGTTAATAGGGAGGTTTAGTTCCCACGTAACGGAAACGCGTACGTGGGTGATCCACGTAAAGTGGATGAAGGGCACCCACGTTGCAATGTTGTGTTTAGTCACACGGAACAAACAAAAGCATGAAGCTAAAGGCCAAAACCTGGTCAAAGACGAAGCTACCCCGGCCTAAGAAGCTCATCCAATATTTTGATTTCGTGCTTCGGAAACTTCTTCAGCTGAGCACCCTCACAGCTCGCACAATGCGCTCCATTCTGATTTTCACCCACGTTCTGGCGGAACGTGGGTGAGCCTCCATACACGGTATGTCGTGAATCAGAAAACGTCTGTACGTGGGTCACTGAGTATCACGTGGTACACCCACGTAAAGTACCCACGGATTACGTGGGACTAAACCTCCCTAGTAGACAACCACCCCCCCCCCCCCCCCCCAGGGTTCGAATTGTTTGTCTTATAAGGAGTGTTATGCACTATCCGGACGCGAATGAACGCGTTTCAGGTGTCAGGGAATTGTAGAGCGAAATAGTTAGACCATTGTCCATTAATCAGGTTGGTCTTGTACCCGATGTCGTACTATCTAGGGGTAGACCTGTACAATGAACCTGCAGTACTTGTACATGTGCTTGTACAGGGAACCCATTGTACACGGCATCAACAGTACATAGCCCCCCAGAGTGTGCAACGCCTGATCCAGCTCTGCATGGGGTCTTGGCCGAGCGGAATCGGATCTTTGCGTCATAATACCGTACACATCTGAGGGGAACCCGGGGAGTCGCGGGTACTCTCGGATCAAAGACAGCGGAGCCCTGCCTCGAGACCGGCCCTGCGCTGGTGTGAAGTGTACGCATGACATCAGAAGATCCGACTGCGCTCGACCAAGACCCTATGCAGAGCTGGATCAGGCGTTGCACACTCTGGGGGTGTTATGCACTCTTGACGACATCAGACATCGGACTCTTCCAGACAAGAACCATAATTATACGAGAGTATCCGTAACTAATAATTGAAGCGATTTTCGTTACAGTCCGCCACGAACAAACCCGTGGGTGCATTTAATGAATCCACTAACTTGAACAAAGCAGGGCTAAATAGTTTTTATTTTATTTACAGCGCCTTGGTCCTGAGGGTGGTGGCATTCCTATGGATGCGGACAAACTAGGCCTCCAGCCAAGGCTCACGCGAACCGTGAATTTGTTTAAACTCTTTTCAAATGGAACTTTAACGTACCTGGACGGAAAATGTGTAGGATGTCCGTGGCTGTAAGCCCTCTACAGTTTTGGTGGTGGTGCTGGCATCACAACAGCCACTGACCTGAAACACACGCACGGCGCATTTATACACATGTCAAGAAGAGCACGACTGGAATGAATATCGGCGTACTGAGAACATGGTGTGTGTGTGTGTGTGTACGTGCGTGCGTGCGTGCGTGTGTGTGTGTGTGTGTGTGTGTGTGTGTGTGTGTGAATATGCGTGTACGTATAATTTGTTCCGTTGCCATTGGTTGCTCGGAGGTTAAAAGAGGGAGGGTGTGGGGGCATTGCCAAGATAACAACCACCACTCTTACCCGCTGTCCACTGTCGGAGTGGAACAGACGATACTCGGTGATGCGTCCGTACGTTGTGGCGGTAACCGGCAACCAGGAGAGAGTGACAGTGTAGGCAGTGCTGGTGCTGGCTTGAAGACTCGTCGGCGCGATGGGTGGGATGCAGGCGGTGGTAACGGAAATCGGTAGACTGCGCGAGCATGTTAGCGCCTGGCCATTGCACGTCTCAACGCTGTAGTAGTACCTGTTGTTAGGTCGCCGTCACGTTGAGCAAGTGTAAGCAAGCATTCATGCGTGCACACGCATACACACACACACACACACACACACACACACACACACACACACACACACACACACACACACACACATAAACATACATACACACATGTATACACACAGATACGGCAAAAGACCATGCTAGGTGAACAGAAATTTTCGTACATGTCCACAGAAGCAATCCCTATGGGATGATGTATGTCAGTGTTTGTGGCTATTGGAATATACAGTAAAACCTGTGACTAAGGACCACCCCTTGGGGCCAGAGAAAGCGGTCTTTAGTGGCAGGTGGTCCTTAGTTAGAGGTTTGCACCGCACAACCATATCATTTTGAAGTGAGACCGTCCGTGCCTGGCGAAGTGGTCTGTAGTACCAGGCTGGTCGCTAGTCACGGCAGTCTTCAGTTACAGGTTTTACTGTAGGTAAAATAGGGATGCAAAGTTGAACTCGGATGGTGAGCCAATTAAATTATGGTGAAAAAGGAGAAGGACAAAATGTTACGAGTTATGACTAACTGTCCGCCAACGTAACCATCTGTCGCGCTCGCTGACTGTATCTCTTAATTTGCTAAATCCTATATACAGGATTTTGGTCATATTTTTCAACTCAAAATGGGTGTGGCATGAGAATAGCAAAAAATATTTGACCAAATCTTCCTTGCTAGGTCTTAGTAGATACCGAGAGTTGAATAAGATAATTTTTTCAAACACTAACATCTCAGGCTCATCTCCTTGCCCAATATTACTAAGGCCTGTGCCCTATTTTACGATTCCTATATATGGATTGAGATTTTATTGGACCTTGTTTTATCCTTAAAACTGGTAGTTTCATGACGGCATGTGCGATATGTCCACCCCGTGCCACACCTGCAATGTTCTTCTGCACATTCGCTGCTTCAGTCCTTTCCATGACAGCAGCTGAACAATTATTGCTGAAAATGGGTATTCATCAGAAATATTATCGCCCTATGAATCTAAAAATGTAAACATTCATGCCTCAAACATATTTACAACTTCCATGAAAACCATTATGCCGTTATCATTGGTCGTGATGACCAATAACAACGGCATAAAAGGCACACATTTTCAAATCCTATATATAGGATTTTTGGCCAGCAAATTAAGAGATAAGATCTGGTTACGTTGGTGGACAGTTAGTCATAACTCGTAACATTTTGTCCTTCTCCTTTTTCACCATAATAGGGATGCACTGAAAGTGCAGAAAATATTAAACACCGAAAAAACTTGTGAAATTATAGCACCACTGATAGAGTGATTTCAGATCAGTTTGTCATGTGACTAAATTTGAGCAGAAAGTGATCATGTCATGTGTACAGTGGAACCAACATGGCCGACATCATGTGACCCATAGATGCAGGAGTTGAGTGGAGTTGGAACCAACACGGCTGGCCTGTGTATGGTCATGTGATCGGTGTGAGACCACTCTGTACAACAATGCAGTGTGGCGAGGCTTACATAGCTCCTGGCATGATGGCCTTTGTATCGTTGTAGTTGGCGACTAGCTCATCCGTCAAGACCGTCAGCTGGTCGATGGGCACGAGACTGCTTGCGGACGTGCCTCTCAGCACCTGCAAGGGATACGACAAAAGCAGGACAGAAAACATGTCTGATCGGTTGAGCATGGCAGGCTCTACCAGCAGCATCTCACCCCATGCCAGCCCCATTTACTTGGCGGTGAGTTGCGTATCTTGCAGGCCAAAAGCCTGTTTCAGGGAGAGGAGTCGTGAAGGCCAATACAGGTCTGTCTTTACGGAAAGCACTGCAAGGCTGAAAGGTTGACAATGTAGCGTTCACCGGGTGCTGAGCCTAAGAATGGTTTTGTTCCGAAGAAGCCGCCACACAGCGTTCTCCAACCGATATGGCTCAAAAGTCCACAACTGTTGTTATAAAAGTACTCCGGGTACTTCCCGGTGACCCGCTTTCACATCACCATTATCTACAATTCTCGGATATGGTGACACAGTAAAACCTGTAACTAACGACCATCCCTTGGGGCCAGAGAACACGGTCTTTAGTGGCAGGTGGTCCTTAGTCAGAGGTTTGCATCGCACAACCGTATATGAATGCGAGACCGTCCGTGCCTGGCAAAGTGGTCTGTAGTACCAGGCTGTTCGCCAGTCACAGTGGTCTATAGATACAGGTTTCACTGTAGGTTTAATGGGGATTATTTGGCACACTGTGCAAGTATTGTATCCTCCTTGCACAGCAAACATTCAAACCACTAGAAGACTTTCCAGCTCTGCCGGGTGCCGAAGAACCACACAGCGAAGAACGAAATGGCTAGAATTTCACCGAGCGCAGTAAACTCGTACCATAATAATGTAACTCAATGGAGCTTATGCATAACACTCCGGCCATTTGATCTTGAGGGGCAAGGCCACTAACACGGTACACACTGTGATACCAATCCTGCATCAAAGGTCATAAACTGTGTACGGTCATACCCACAAAATTAATGTACTACAACTGCCTGTACCTGCCAAATATTAAATATGGGACAAGTTGCCCCTCAGGAAGGTGGCGGCCATGTTTTATGCATACACCCCATTACATGATACTATGGCAACATGGATGTGTAGGAGTTGCATTTTAATAGAAAGTATATTTTTCGCAGTAAAAGAGTATTTATTTGCAGAGCTTGTGTTGATACAGATTCCTAGGTTCAAACCCCAAGATGGGCAGTTAGTTACATTTTTCTCTCCTTGCGTATTTTGTATCTGCATGTTATTACCCTTTCCGTGAGTCGCTCGTGAGTAATGTATGAGTCGTGTATGGCTAAACCCGTATTTACCCGTATGACTGCTGCTAGTGTTATTGTTCTAGAACATTAGCATAATTAACCAATCACAGTTCACAGCTCTGGAATATTCTAGAATTTCGTCGGCGACCGGTTTATATAGATTGCTCATTGGTTGATGACCTAAAGAACATGGCTGCCGTTCGCCGTGTGTTTTGTCTTCTTGCATTGTTCTTTTCTTGTGCTTTTTCACTTCTTATCTTTACTTGCCGAGTGTGTAATTAATAATTCTGTCCTAACGAGTATTCGTGAAACCACAAAGTGAGTGCTTTGCTTGAGTGTGTGAAATAGTCTCCGAGGGCCAGCTACTACATTGGTGGCAGCGGTGGGATTCGAACCCACGCCTCCGGAGAGACTGGACACGCCAACCAATCAGCAGGCAGCATCGTCGGGGACGGTGCTGTTAGTTGTAAAGGGAACGTACCGTGTATGTGGAGAGAATGCCGTTTGCGGCCGGTCTCAACCACCGCAGCTGATTCACCGGCGTCTGTGCAATAGTGCGGGCAAACGCCGCCACCTCGGCAACACCGGGAACCGATCCGTTTGTTCGCACCCGCACTGTGTTGGTGCTGCTACCCGCGCCGAGGCCGTTGATGGGGACGGCGTAGAATGAATAACTGAGAGAACACACACACACAAAAGCAGGAAACAGACGAGAACGCATTGGTTCTTGCACGGAAGTGGCTCGTCCTCAACCCTGGGTACACGAATACAGTCGACTCCACTTATAACGAACTCGGATGTAGCGAATTTCCTGATATAGCGAACCATTGTCCATATCCCTGAACCCATTATGTAGTTGTGTTTCTGTTATAACGGACTTCGACTTTAAAGAACGAATTCTCCTGCACAATGGTGCTCGCTGGATCAGGAATCGACTGAACACATCACTGTATGGTTAGAAAGCGACTTTTCATGTCAGTAGAACGTGACGCTTTTATCTCAGGCCCATAGACTTCAGCCCTGCACAGGCCGTCGTTATGGTAACAACGAAGTGGATGTATATGTGTGTGTGTGTGGGGGGGGGGGGGGTGCATGTGGGGGGGGGGGGGGGGGAGGTGCGTGTGTGTGCGTGCGTGCGTGCGTGTGACAAGTAGTGTTGGAATCGGGGACGGGCAATGCGGGATTCCGGGCAGCTTGTCCAATCAGCAGACGGCATGTTCTGAGAATGCGTTTCCCCAAACCGGCAACCACTCCACACTAGCATTGCTGATAGCACAGCGGCGGTACAGGTTCTTACGGAGTGTACGTATCAAGACTGCTGACCAGGTAGGTGTAGTTGCCTGGTGGGGACGCTGCAGTACGGGACAACACACACACACACACACACACACACACACACACACACACACACACACACACACACACACACACACACACACACATACAAACACAGTGGAAACGCAGAGCAAGACGCAAAGCTTGCACGCATCCAGGGGGACTGGCGCGCTCCATTGAGAAATACAGTGAAGCTTCAGTACAATGTTCAGTGCTGCACGAAAGAAATCCAGTCGCGTGAGTCAAGTTGGCGCATTGCACCATTTCGCAGCCCAGTGTCCGTATGTTTAATATGGTATGATAATTATATTTTCAAGGATTCTCCAGAGGCAAATGGATGCCTATCAGAGGGAGTCTCCATCAGAGGGAGTCTCCTGGGGAAAGGAATGAAGGTGGCTGTTTGTCTAGGGCTGGCCAACTCCTGGCGCGTACTTGAGTGACTCGATCAGATTTTCCGGAGTAGTACGATGTACAACCAGGGGACACAAGAACCAAGGTGCTGTATATCCAAGTTCAAATTACTGAAACGGATACGGAGGGTCCTGAAACACAGCACGTTGTTGTGTGTGAGAAGTATTCCATATCCAACGACCATGATTATACTGAACTGATTTACCGAAAATGAAGTTGAAGACACAGTGCTACTTGATGTACCAGCCTGCTATGTCGGATACCGCCATGCATCGACGAGGCGCCAGGCGCGAACTGATGGTGGTGGTGGTGAGAAGGAGAGCTCTGTGCCAGACCCTTGCAGCTTAGAGAGCGTGTGTGGGCAGGCGCGTGTTTACCGCCATATAGCAGGCGTGTGTTTATCGCCATATAGCAGGCGTGTGTTTATCGCCATATTGCCAGGTGTGGCTTTACCACCATATGTATCGCTTTACTGAGATGAGTTAATTAAGTACACAGGCATGGCTGATCCCTGCCCCCCCCCCCCCCCCCACCCGACACAACTTACTTCCGATCTTGGTGCCGTTCTGGTAGATGTCAAACCTCGGTTTGTCATACCCGGTGGCCGGCTCTGAGGACCTACCGCTGATAGTGAGCATGATACTGTCTCTACTGGTCTCCGCCGCCAACGGCTGGTTCAGGGTGTAGTTGATGGGACCTGAAGAAAAAAACAACGGGTAAGAAATCATGCACGGCAGAAGTCCCACATCAGGCGTGCATAGCTAGTGTGTAGTCAGCATAGTCCGATCACCACGCCAGCAAATGGTTGCCATGGGTACTACATAGTCAAAGTAAGCGAAATGGTGAGTACGACGTTGCCTGTGGTACATGGTCACCACAGCACACCAGAGAGGTGCTGTGGTACTGTATTTCCCCTGATATAAGTCGTACTCGATTATAAGTCGCACATCCGTTTTCAGGTTTGAGCAATATTGTTGCGATATATTCACTTCAGTAGTAAGTCAAGCTCGATTGTAAGTCGCACCCCCTTTTTTACCCTGTTTTTTATGTAAAAAGGTGCGACTTATAATCGGGGAAATACGGTACATGGCCACTACAGCACATACGTACGAGCTACGCCACTGCGCACGGGACGGCTAGTTACGGGGAAAGCTAGTACATCATTTCCATCAATTTTTCCAAATCTATAAAAGAAGTGATGAGCATTAGGTGAGCAAAGAAAGAGATGACGAAACAGTCTAGAGCAGAGCTCTGTGCTTGAACATTTGATTGTAAGCGTGCAGAACTGGGATAATAAATGATGAAACGTGTGCCAGAGATAAGGCTCTAAAGAAAAACGCAATACAATGTGACGCTACATATTTAACGGAATTCGGCTGCAGTGAAACCAATGCTCGTAGTTAAACTGGTCAAGGAGGTGATCTTAGAGGGCCGACAATTCCAGAGGGTGCTGTATTTATGGAAAAAGAGATTTGAACTGGGCTGGCCAAGGTTTGTCAATATCAGATTATTGGAACGTCGCGCATTTTGCCGTCAAGCTACAAGGAAACTAATGTCACAAATTGCATTGATGCGGTTTAGCAGTGGAAATGTGGAACGGACCTTTCATGACTTATAAAATATAAAATAAATTTCACGGTTCGCGTGAGACTCGGCTGGAAGCCGAGTTTTCCGCATCCGCCGTGGGAACGCCACCACCCTCTATGATCAAGGCGCAGATGCAGCGCCTAAACGGTGGGAGGTGAGTAGATCAGACCCACCACAAAGTGGTCAAAGACCGAAAATCCCATTCACTGCATCCATGTTACCCTCGTGCCAGGCCACGAGTTCCCAGTTAACTGTGTGTCGCAGCACGGCTGGAAAACTTCCTTCCGCTTCAAAGCAGGACTTGTACCTAGTACCCTCTGTTTCTCAATCATGGTCTTAGACCATCCCACTATGCCTGCCTGCATTCATGACTTATCATGAATGACAAATATATTCCACTGCCTAGAACTCGAACGCGGAGATTCACACTCCGGTTTTTGTCGTCTTGGTAACGTAACTGTGATTTTACCACAGCATGCACCACCTTCTATCCCATGTCCATCTCATCTCGTCATGGAGTTACTGGAGTCGACGCGACACCACGTCCAATGCTCAGACTCACCCAAAGGGCATGGCATCGTCGTTCCCGACAAGTCCTGTAGCGCAGACCTGCAGGCAAGACGTACACATACACAGCGATGAAATATTAAAACGATCCGAGATTCAGAGTTTAAAGAAGGAAGATGACTAATGCTGTACTGTGCATGCAGAATTTCGATTGGCGTGGCAACAAGTTAGCGAAAAAACTCCTTTCGCTAAAATTGTTAAACACCACTGGTGCTAAAACTAGTCGTTTTACAGTATGCCTACTAGACCTGGCCATCCCGGGGCCCGGGGTAGAGGGCAGCAGTGCTTACGAGTCATCAGAACTGCATATCCCCGCGACAAGGGACCAGCCGCAAAGGGGATCACGCATTGCAACGCACGCGGCGCACGTCTTGGCGTCTGCACAGTGCTGCACTGGGATGGAGGCGACGGCTCTTTCAGACTGCACGTAGACGAGCGTGTCCTTGGTAACCGTCTGTACACGCGTGCGTGCACGTGCCCGCACACACACACACACACACACACACACACACACACACACACACACACACATGTACAGAGAGACACACACATTTACAGAGACACACACACACACACACACACACACACTCACTCACACAAATACATGCACACACACACAAAATACATCACACACATACATACACCCACCCACAAAAACACACACAGACACAAAGATTGGACTTTTTCCCTAGTTTTAGTATGAATGTTCTTCACTGTGCGGGCGAGTATGAGTTAAACAAGGAGTAGCAGCATCGAGAAATGTGAACAAATTGATTCGAATTATCAATGTGCTCCGAACTGGCGAACACGCACATACGCACACATACATACACACAAACACACAAACACAAAGACGTACACAAACACACACATACACGCCGACGACAAGAGATGATGCACATGCACACACGGACACATCAACAAGGCCAGCTAGAATAAATCGCTTCTCCTTGGCCGGCGCCACTTACAGACTCTCCGATTTTGATACTTGTGATTTGTACTGATGTTTTGCTTGCCTAAAGCAGATGTTAAACAAGACATTACACACAACACCAGGAATCAAAGATATAGTATGAATGGTGAAGAAAGGCCAATTCAACAGCAGCAGCGACAGCAACAGCAGCAGCGACAACAGCAGCAGCAACAGCAGCAGCAGCACCAACACAGAAGGACACGAGTAGCTGCGATCATGCATGAACGCACACACCCACCCACATATGTACCCCACACACACATACACACAGAAACAAACATACATACAGAAACACGTGCACACGTACACACACACACACACAAACACACATACAGACAGAAACACACATACACACATACACACATACACACATGCTTACTTACTTACTTACTTGTTGCTCACTGCCAAAACTGGTCACGTGGGTCTCCCCGAGAGAGGGGAGAGAGACTCAAAAGGAATCTTAGAAAGATTACTCAATTGGCTATTGAACCGCCCAACGGCCGACACCCCCTGAAATCCCCAAAACTCTGGGTGGACTTGAAAATGATCCCACTTATGGGCTCACCACACCTCAGTAAGTGGGTGAGGACAAGGTGCAGAAAAAGGACTGACGGCATCAGGGTATCCGTCCCAGGATCCAACTGCAGTTACCCCTGCCCTCAGTGAAGGTAATACTTGCTACTAGTGTGGGTGGCTAAATCAGAGTGGATCTGATACAAGCTTCATTAGCACCATGATTACACAAGAGTTAATCGAGCCAGAAGTAGTCAATGGTTAACAGGTATGTATACTTCAAATAGAAAGTATATGAACCCTGGAACCAACAAAGGTGTCTTTTGTTGGTTGGTTGGTTACACACATGCACACGTACACACACACAATTGGCGACATACGGTATCCGGAGCGAAGACAAGAGTCCGTTCAAGGACAACTGCGCCAGAAACTTTGGACTTTACTATCTTGGTGAGGTATCCGTTTTCTGTGAAAAGGATACGCGATACACAAACACATACACACACGTACACACACACACACACACACACGGGTATGATTTCAAGTGGCCAGGGCAAAAGGTGCCTTTCCCCATTGTCAAGGTTAGCAGACACTTTAAAAAAGCATAATAGCATTTACCGTCAAGCAAGAAACTTTCTATGCGTGCACATTCGGTGTTTTCAAAAGAATTCTACTAGTTGACGATGAGAAATTTTCGCACGCAAACCCGCTCACCCACCCACTCACACACCCATACACACCTATACACACCCATACTGTACTGTACTGTACTGTATTGTACACACCCATACACACCCAAGCACCCAGCCATGCATCCACACCCACATGCACGCACACAACCACGGATCCCCCCCCCCCCCTCCTCTCCACACACACATACTCATGCATGTGCATACACACACACACACACACACACACACACACACACACACACACACACACACACACACACACACACACTCAGACTCAGACTTAGGCATGCCCATCACGAATAGCTACTTGTATATAGCAACTAGTGCTGGGATGACACTATTCAACAGCTTGCAAGGCTGATGAATTGAACGCGACTAATTCTAGCCCGGTCTACACCACACAGCTGATTGAAGACACACAGACACAGACACACCCACAGACAGACACGAACACACGCACGCACGCATGCACGCACACACGCGCGCACACACACACACACACACACACACACACACACACACACCTGGTCCTGGTCCTGGTAAACACTGCCATTACGGTCACGTGTCCCCTTACGGGGCCGACAATATAGAACGACGAGCGGGACCATGTTCGAGAGAGCCATCTCCAGCAGCTATGGATCTGACTTATCATCGGAAACGATTCCTCTCACGGCTGCCGCTAGAAGTGGTCCATCACTCTCCACAACAGAGCGAACATTCCATGAGCCAACGCTCAGAGTCGTTCCAAGTCGTCGTCTTCGTGCGGTAGTTTGCTCCACTCGCGGGCTTGCAAAGCCTCGCGAAGGACTCCGAGGTCGGGGCGACGAGGAGAGCGTCGGCATTGTAACTATCCGACCAAATCTCCTGTCGGTGAATACTCCACCTCAGGCACTGTTGGCCTGGACGGCTGGGGGCACCCCAGGCCGCCCACAACGGCGAGAACAAGCACGGACGGAGGCCAGAAACAAGAGCCCGAAAAAGTACAATCGTCCTCCACCAGAGCAGAGAACACACACACACACACACACACACGCGCACGCACGCACGCGCGCACACACACACACACACACACAAAGTCTTACCATCAGCAGTGTAGATCAACAAGTAGATACCGCCATGGAGTGATCTCACGTTGGCAATAGCCATTGCTACATACCTGAAACAACACAACAGAGAACAACATTCTTCTTCTTCTCTCAAATACAGGAATTCTCTTCTTGCACTGTACTTGCATTTTTCTGCTATGTCATGGCTGGCAAGCTAATGAGATTTTGTGTACAAACCATGCACAGATATGCCTGCACATGGACACATTATACATCACACGCACGCACAACCACACACATGCACATACACACACGCACACACACACGCACACACACACACACACACACACACACACACACACACACACACTTGGAGGACAGCTTACACGTCAGTGCCGCTGAAAAAGACAGGCGTTTTGTCAACCTGCGTTATCTCCGGTATGACGGTGAGAACCTCTGAAAACTTGTCTTTACACTACATTGTCATGGAAACAGAAACATACGAATGCACAGCACTGTCATAGCAACACAAACACACGAGTGCACAGTGTTGTCATGGCAACAACAAAACACAAGTGCACAGCTTTGTCATAGCAACACAAACAGACGAGTGCACAGTGCTGTGTCATAGCAATACACACACACACACACACACACACGTTCGTCCCGGTTGACATTTGCACTTTGTACTGTTGAGGCAACAAACTGAAACAATAAAAACCAAACCAAACCAAACACGCACACACGACTGCACAGCGTGCCTTACGTGCTAATATGGCTGGTAAACCTAGAATCTTACGTGGTCACATGCGGAATGGAGTTTGTTTCATTATTTTTTGGCGACCTGGTTTCTGCTACAGTAAAACCTGGAACTAAAGACCACCGTGACTAGTGACAAGCCTGGTACTACAGACCACTTCGCCAGGCACGGACGGTCTCACATTCATGGTTGTGCGGTGCAAACCTCGAACTAAGGACCACCTGCCGCTAAAGACCGCTTTCTCTGGCCCCAAGGGGTGGCCGTTAGTCACAGGTTTTACTGTACTTGTGGTCGCTGCAAGAAAACAAGGTTGTACTGTAGCTGCATGAAGAAGTGGCAGTCATCTCTCCAACACCTTTACAACCAAGAGTGAGATTTCTTAGGGGCCGTCCGGGGTTACCGATTGTTTTTACAAAACGAAAAGTTTTAGTATTTTTCAGCACCCACCTTTTCTGCAGGTAAAACGAATTCCAATAAAATATTGATGTCAATTTTCGACACCGAGAAGTAACTGGGCATTCCCCATCAGCATTCAATAATTATTTTCAAAACGAAACTCCATCAAACCCACCCACCCACAAACGAAAACATTTCGTTTTTAAAATATTATTGGTAACCTTGGACGGCCCCTTAATGGACACAAGTATACGAGCGTGGGTCAGCAGTTTTTTTTTGAATGGGTGCAACGTTAGTCGCTAGTGCAAGTGCAGCGCTGCGCCGCGACCTCGCCAAGTGGGCATCTCAGCTGATGGTGTAGTGAAATCGCGCAACTTCTATATCAGCGGCCGGGGCCATTCTCCTAGCCCACCGCCTGTCCTCTTACCTGTCCTCCGTTAAATGAACTGTTAGCGCGGCTCTGTGGGTTGTAGACTGTCATCGGCGGGGCAAAGGCCGCCTGCACGGATCCTGGCTGGATGCCGTCAATGTTGTATTCGCAGATAGCGACTCCAGACGCAGCGTTCTTGGTCCGCCTGTTAGGCGGGGCAGAGAAAGCAATGGCGTGAATTGTGTAGAAGAAATATAAGTTTCCGTGCATGGCACGGTAAGTGAAGTTAGCAACCCACCAACAATTACATTCCTAACATAATTTGCACGTACTTGCCATAGCGCATCACGTGCCCGTGCAGAACACGCACTCCGAACTCCCGCGCCCCGGCACGGGACCACGCGGAGCATGCGCATTACTCCGGCTCTCGATGCTGCTTCTTCTTCATCCTTGCTGCGCCAACAGTCAGATCGCTTGACAACCTTGGCCAGTTTTTGAGCTTGCTCTTCGCTTTGCTGTGCTGACGGTCAAATTGTTTGACTATCGCGGCCAGTTTCTGATCAATATCCGATCAACCAGGTCTCTGTCAGTGAGCGATGTCCAGCCAAAACGCTCCGTTTGCTTTGCTGCGCTGACGCAGTGACGGTCAAATTGTTTGACAGTCGCGGCCAGTTTCTGATCAATATCCTATCAACCATGTCTCTGTCAGTGAGCGATGTCCAGCCATAACGCTCTTTGCTTTGCTGCCTTGACGGTCAAATTGTTTGACAATCGCGGCCAGTTTCTGATCAATATCCGATCAACCAGGTCTCTGTCAGTGAGCGATGTCCAGCCAAAACGCTCCGTTTGCTTTGCTGCGCTGACGCAGTGACGGTCAAATTGTTTGACAGTCGCGGCCAGTTTCTGATCAATATCCGATCAACCATGTCTCTGCCAGTGAGCGATGTCCAGCCATAACGCTCTTTGCTTTGCTGCCTTGACGGTCAAATTGTTTGACAATCGCGGCCAGTTTCTGATCAATATCCGATCAACCATGTCTCTGTCAGTGAGCGATGTCCAGCCAAAATGCGCTCTGCTGAGCTGCGAAACGCACTGGCATCCCGCAATTATTTAGACCCGACAGGAACAAAACCTACTCCGCGGACTCGCCTGCTCGAGTTGAAGTTGGCTCCAGACTACTGTACGCGAGGACTTGGCCGCTCCGGCAGCGGAGCAGAACCTAGCCGAGGCAACTGCAGCCCCATCCCTGGCCTGGGAGACTTTAGTCGGGAGGAGGTTCGCGACGCTTGGAGCACGTATTGTGCGACTGACGCAGCAGCACACCCCTCCAGGGCCCCCGGAGCTGTTTTCGCACCAGCCCATAATCTTGAAGATGGCTCGGAAATTTAGGTCCCTGATGCTGAGCTCTCCTCTCTAAACACATGCTAAAGCTGACACGAAGTATGCCTGGCGGCTTTGGTCTGTTTCCCCTCATGTCTGGCCCCGGCTTGGCATTTTTTGGAAGGTTCGTACCATGTAGATAAGGCACCACCA
Source organism: Sycon ciliatum (assembly GCF_964019385.1). Taxonomy (NCBI): domain Eukaryota; kingdom Metazoa; phylum Porifera; class Calcarea; order Leucosolenida; family Sycettidae; genus Sycon; species Sycon ciliatum. The sequence continues at coordinate 26,831,670 of NC_088655.1, read as the reverse complement.
TTTGGCCTTAGATCCTCCCCCTTCCGTTCAACAGACCGGCTGATGTGGACTCTCAGCCCAACGGTGACTCTGCAATGATCCTGCTAAGTCTCTTACTCGTCTTCGAGTACAGCGCTTCCGGACTCTCAGCCCATCTACCGACGCAGTGCTGACACACCCTGCACAGTCCACCCTCCAGCAGTTGACGACGCAGCCATGGACCTCATCCGCCAGGGCCTGGCGGCCAGTTCCAGCATAACATGCGCTTCGCTGCCGCGCTCCGAACACTTGTCGCCCTGCGCCAGGGCAAGCCACACTCAGGGACTGATCAGTGCCGGCAGCATTGTTCCAGATCCTGTACTTTGAGTGCATTGCCCACTGTGCTAATGGCTAGCCGCATTGGACGGCACTCACATCAAATGCAGTGTAATAGTAATGCAGATAAATCCTGTTTGGGTCAGGTTGATAGCGCTGCCGGACTCGCATCCCAACTGCCGAAGTGGTGCCGACACAACCAGCGCAGTCCACCCTCCAGCAGTTGACGACGCAACCATGGACCTCATCCGCCAGGGCCTGGCGGACAGCTCCAGCATGGCATGCGCTTCGCCGCAGCACTCCGAACGCTTGTCGCCCTGCGCCAGGGCAAGCCAACCTCAGGGACTGATCAGTGCCGGCAGCATTGTTCCAGATCCTGTACTTCGAGCACATCGCCCACTATGCTAATGGGCAGCCGCATTGGACGGCACTCACATAAATTGCAGTGTAATAGTAATGCAGATAAATCCTGTCTGGGTCCGGTTGTCAGCGCGCCTGGACTTGCAGCCCAACTGCCGAAGCGGTGCCGGCACAACCAGCGCAGTCCACCCTTCAGCAGTTGATGACGCAACCAGGGACCTCATCCGCCAGGGCCTGGCGGGCAGCTCCAGCACAACATACGCTTCGCTGCAGCGCTCCGAACGCTTGTCACCCCGCACTAGGGCAAGCCATACCCAGTGACTGATCAGTGCCAGCAGCATTGTTCCATATCCGGTACGTTGAGCGCATTGCCCACTATGCTAATGGGCAGCCGCATTGGACGGCACTCACATCAATTGTAGTGTAATAGTAATGTAGATAAATCCTGTTTGGGTCAGGTTGTCGACGCTTCTGGACTCGCAGCCCAACTGCCGACGCAGTGCCGACACAACCAGCGCAGTCCACCCTTCAGCAGTTGACGACGCGGGCCGCAACTTTGGACGATCTGGCTGGCGTACAGCACTACCTGCAGTCCACCGTGCCTAGCCCGCACAACCGCGCCATGCTCTGGAGCGCCGTGACTCTGGCCTTCCACGGGCTGCTCAGAGTCAACGAGTACACCTTCACGGCACGGGGCGCCGGCCTTGAGTACAGCGATGCGACCATGTACCCAGACCGCGTGGAGCTGCGCCTGCGTGTGACAAAGACGAGCCAATACGGCAGCGGCCAGGACATTAGCGTCAGGAGGACAGGCTCGCCGACATGCCCGCACACGGCAGCCACCAGCTACCTAGCAGCCCGTGGCTCGGCACCTGGCCCGCTCTAACGCTATGATGACGGCACGCCCCTGAAGCCGCATAACATCAACAGGCTACTACAAACAGCCTTGCCTAACAAAGACGTGCGCAGCCACAGCCTCAGACGAGGCGCTGCAACGCTGGCAGGCAAAGCTGGCGTGCCTGAGTACGTGCTGAAGACCGCCGGCAGGTGGCAAAGCTCTGCCTACCTCCGCTATGTCCGCACCCCTGTCGCAGACAGAGCATTGCCAGCGGCATTGTTCTAGTCTCTGCCCGTTATGCTAATGGGTAGCCGCATTGGACGGCCCTAGCAACAGCTGTAGTGTACATATGATATACCTATTATACTATAACTATAGTAACGCTACTATAACTATAGTAATGCCGATAATTCCTGTTTGGGTCATGTTGTATTTTGGGAGAACGGTAGGGATCGTGGGTCAGGCCGGCATTGAGCCAAGTGCGCCTACATGTGCTCACAAGTGCATCCCTACCGTATGCGTGTATTGACACGCCGGGCAATTGTTGCCCCCATTAGCCCTGGCATTGGCCAGTCTAACGCACATTGGTGCTTGCGATACTACGGCATTGGTCCATAGTATTGCATACTGCATGCGGCAATTGTTGCCTGCGATACTACGGCATTGGTCCATAGTATTGCATACTGCATGCGGCAATTGTTGCCTGCGATACTACGGCATTGGTCCATAGTATTGCATACTGCATGCGGCAATTGTTGCCTATGCCCTGATAATACAACGCGTAATAGCTCCCAAACAGGTCGGCTTGTGTGGTTGTTAAATATAAGTTTCCGTGCATGGCACGGTAAGTGAAGTTAGCAACCCACCAACAATTACATTCCTAACATAATTTGCACGTACTTGCCATAGCGCATCACGTGCCCGTGCAGAACACGCACTCCGAACTCCCGCGCCCCGGCACGGGACCACGCGGAGCATGCGCATTACTCCGGCTCTCGATGCTGCTTCTTCTTCATCCTTGCTGCGCCAACAGTCAGATCGCTTGACAACCTTGGCCAGTTTTTGAGCACCACCACCCACCCCATCATCTCTAACCATCATTCTATTCTAAGCCATCCCGGAAGGGAGAACGGTAGGGATCGTGGGTCAGGCCGGCATTGAGCCAAGTGCGCCTACATGTGCTCACAAGTGCATCCCTACCGTATGCGTGTATTGACACGCCGGGCAATTGTTGCCCCCATTAGCCCTGGCATTGGCCAGTCTAACGCACATTGGTGCTTGCGATACTACGGCATTGGTCCATAGTATTGCATACTGCATGCGGCAATTGTTGCCTGCGATACTACGGCATTGGTCCATAGTATTGCATACTGCATGCGGCAATTGTTGCCTGCGATACTACGGCATTGGTCCATAGTATTGCATACTGCATGCGGCAATTGTTGCCTATGCCCTGATAATACAACGCGTAATAGCTCCCAAACAGGTCGGCTTGTGTGGTTGTTAACTAATCTTTAGCAGGTAATAACGAATTCAACACATGCTAGCATGCATGCACACACTTGCGCACCCCCCCCCCCCCCCCCCCCACACACACACACGCACACGTACACGCATGCACACACACACACATGCATGTACGCACATACACACACGCACACAATACAACTCATTTTGCTATAACCCTCCTCCTTACTCACACACATACACACACACACACACACACACACAAACACATACACACACACACACACACACACACAAACACGCACATACACACACACATACACGCACACACACACACACACACACACACACACACACGTACACACACACACACACACACACACGATCAGTAACTTACGCGGCTACCGGTACAGTGAACATGACGTAGAGTATCGGTTGGCTCAATGACGACGTGCCAGCTAGAGTTTGAGCCGACACTGCACGAGCAAAAGCACAAGTTGAATATCTAACAATAAAATTAATATCAAACAACTACGTTACTTGTTTGACATGTATTACTGTGTATTTTATAACAAATAATATGATTGAAAACCCAGAATCGATTTTCTCGTTCCTATCATCAGTGGGAAAAGTACGGAACTAAGGATACAACCAAAGAAACTGAAGTTAAGTACTGTAAATAGAAAGGTGTTAGAAATAACATCAAGATACAAGTGCAATAAAACCACTAGAGGAAACGCTAAAAAAGGTAACAAGATTACATAACCAAAGGCGAGAAGGCACTGAACGAAGTGTCAACCTACGAATACAACTTCAGTGCAACAACGTGCTCTTTCTGCTTACACAAAACAGGCTTATGAATACGTGTTGGACTCAGTAGAGCGTCCAGCCCCTATATGATGTCCAACCCCTATGTAGAGTCCATTGGTCCAAAATCCACTGTACAGAGTCCAAACTTGGAACCAACTGTGAGCTCAAAGTTTAGATGGACATCACTCCCTGTATAGAGTCCAGCCAATTGGCTTCACCCCTATATAGAGTCCATTGGTCCAAAATCAACTGTACGGAGTCCAAACTTTGAAATCAACTATGAAGAGTCTTTATGTGGACAATACTCCCGGGGATAAAGTCCAGCCAATAAGGCATCCCCTATCCAGAGTTCGAAATTATACATAGGATCTGCTGTAACCAGTGAATATTAACCAGAAAACGGCCTCTCCCTTTAATCCTTTACATCATTCACTTCTCAAGATAAAAAAATAAGTATTGAGGCGCCACTGCAGCCACTTCATTACATGAAAAACCCTACAAACACCATCCTCGAATCAAGTGGTCTCTTCGCAGACGCTGCAAATTACAATATCTCAATCATGTAGTGTTGCCAAATTATTGTGCACGCACACACACATGCACACACCCACACAACGCCAAGAAAATACCTAGAAAAACCAAGAATCGAAAGAGAATAATGGAGAGCCAAGGATTAATTATTTGTTTTCAAATTATTGTGCGCGCGGGCACACACACACACACAAACTTATACAACGCCAAGAAAACACCAAGAAAAGAGTAGAGACAAAATACACATGCAACTCCAACAGCCATGCAAACGTCCACCCATTTACACGTAAAGTCAAGAGGGATAACAAATAATTATACGAAACGAATGCATACGTGGGCGGATGCACGCACGTTTACATACATGTAGTAGTGTAAGAGAGTAGCATAGTGCAGTAGTCAGCATAATACTAGCACATGCTGAGACTGCAATAGCAAGCTTCACCATTGCTCATGGCCATGCAAATGTTCAGCAGCACTCAGTTCCGCAAGCTTCTGAAGATCAGCACACCTGCAACAAATAGATAGCACAAGGATACGCTTATTACCGTAATGATGCATGGGAGCACACAACTACCAAGTTCTCAACGAATGTGATGCTCAATGAAAATCCATCCACTCAAAGACCTGAGAACAGGTGACGGTGGGGACAATAATCTATTAGTAATACGAGGAATAAGATCGTTTGTGCACACTCAAGACGCACAGACACACTACCATACATGTAGTGAACACAGTGTTTCACTTCACTGCAACTAAATTGAAATGAGATGATTTGAACAATCTGTACAGCGTTGCCGTCAGTCAGTCTTCCCCAAGATGGAAATGCAATGATTTGTTGTGACGAGGCAGTTTCACTGACACAGTGTCATGTTTGTGACATCAAAGCGGTTACTTCATGGAATACGAGTACATGTATTAGCTTGAGAAGCTTTTTCTTGTCATCGGCATACAAGAAATCCTCCTGCCACTACGACTAGTACACTGGCACTGCGTTTATGGATCCCATTGACATTAGAACCTAGTACTGGAAGAGTGTCGTGGAGTTCACATAATTATCATAGGGATAAAAAATACATTTCTCATGAAATAAAAATAATAATTGATGATAGCTAGACGATCGTATACGATTGATGCAAAGTCCTTGCAGTCCTTGCTTGAGGACTATTACGAAGTGATTGATTACTTTTAGGGCATTCATTCAAGCAATATCAAACAAACGCGATACGCTCCTTGAAAATGGAAAATTTTTTAAGCATAACGACAGAACAGCAGACCAATCGAAACGAGTAAAAGCTTCCTTACCTCAGTCATCGTCCTGCCATGTAGTTGGACAGCCTTTTGACACGGTGGTACAGGCAGCTCTTGTCCAGTCAAACAGGGTATCCTTGTGGCGTCGAACGAAAGAGAGCGTCAGTGTATCTGACTCGTCAGATTGGAACTGTGCTGATCTTTTCTCATTCTCCGCTTTCTGCTTTCATCCCTCGCTCTGATGCCGTTCAAACGTCTTACTGGCAGCAATGGCCAGCCAAACAGGGGATCCTTGTGCGTCGAACGAAAGAGAGTGTCAGTGTACCTGACTCGTCAGATTTGAACTGTGCTGAACTTTTCTCGTTCTGCAATTTCTGTTTTCATCCCGCGCACTGATGAAACGTCTTCAGAGAACCACAAGACGCTTTCCAGATTTGATTTTGAACGTCTCCTTATCCTCCTTGGTTACCTCGAGACAGATTACTGGCAGCCATGGCTGAAGTGAAGAAAGGAATGCGCTGCCACGAGGCAAGCAAAACTGAAAAGGTGTTTGTTCTCTTGTGGGCACAACACACAGGACGGCGTGACTGGATAAACTGGACTCCTGGACCATGAATAGGGGACTTGCAGAAAAAGTGTACTCCTTATAGGGGATTGCGCGGCAGGATGAAGCTGATCAAAACTGAGTGGACACCTGGACTCTGTATAGTGGATTTTGGACCAATGGACTCTATATAGGGTGCTGGACATCATATAGTGCATGGACTCTATACTGAGTCCTACATACGTATACAAACTGCCTCAAGGACTTTCAACTGTTGGACATAACGCGCACGACACAGTACAGAAAAATGAGAGTCATCATACACACCAAGACAGTCAGGACGAGACAACAAGTGTAGATACACAGCTGATTTCTTACGATCAACACATTCATCCGCCTCATCTCGCTCCTTCCCACCCGACTCCTCCTCGTCCATCTCATCGTCCTCTTCCTCGTTCCGCTCGTCATCCTCACGATCATCATCACTACCATCATCTGCCTCGTCCTCTGTCTCCTCACCAACCGTTTCGTCATCCAATTCCTCTTCCATCCTCTGATCATCCGTCTCATCCTCCGTTTCAGTACAGACCACTTGTCTCCCATTTGCTAGCTGCTCGTCCCGTGAGCGGAGTTGTTCCTCCAGATCCGCTTCACTCACTGACTCATGATACTGCTCGACCCTCCTCCTGTCGGTACTGTCCACAACGCGCGGTCCTTGGCCGTTTCTGGCATAAATCTCTGTGGAGTAGTTTGCTGTTGCTCTCCGAGGTCTCTGGATTAATGTGGGCGGCGTGGCAATTCGTGTGAGAGTTGGTGATGCCAGCGCGGGTGTAGGTGGGTCCACCCCAGCCCCCGCCACAAGAAGAGCCGGTGGCGGTTCTGGTGGTGGCAAGGGCAACGGTGGTGCTGCTGGAGTTGGCAACTTGGGCAGCCTAGCTCTCCCACACGGCACTGCATTCTGTGTTGGCTCAGTCTGTATCACTGGCACAGGGGGTGGGTTCTTGCGCGGTCTGTGCCAGTGGTACAGACTGAGCCAACACAGAATGCAGTGCCGTGTGGGAGAGCTAGGCTGCCCAAGTTGCCAACTCCAGCAGCACCACCGTTGCCCTTGCCACCACCAGAACCGCCACCGGCTCTTCTTGTGGCGGGGGCTGGGGTGGACCCACCTACACCCGCGCTGGCATCACCAACTCTCACACAAATTGCCACGCCACCCACATTAATCCAGAGACCTCAGAGGGCAACAGCAAACTACTCCACAGAGATCTATGCCAGAAACGGCCAAGGACCGCGCGTTGTGGACAGTACCGACAGGAGGAGGGTCGAGCAGTATCATGAGTCAGTGAGTGAAGCGGATCTGGAGGAACAACTCCGCTCACGGGACGAGCAGCTAGCAAATGGGAGACAAGTGGTCTGTACTGAAACGGAGGATGAGACGGATGATCAGAGGATGGAAGAGGAATTGGATGACGAAACGGTTGGTGAGGAGACAGAGGACGAGGCAGATGATGGTAGTGATGATGATCGTGAGGATGACGAGCGGAACGAGGAAGAGGACGATGAGATGGACGAGGAGGAGTCGGGTGGGAAGGAGCGAGATGAGGCGGATGAATGTGTTGATCGTAAGAAGCCAGCTGTGTATCTACACTTGTTGTCTCGTCCTGACTGTCTTGGTGTGTATGATGACTCTCATTTTTCTGTACTGTGTCGTGCGCGTTATGTCCAACAGTTGAAAGTCCTTGAGGCAGTTTGTATACGTATTCATAAGCCTGTTTTGTGTAAGCAGAAAGAGCACGTTGGTGCACTGAATTTGTATTCGTAGGTTGACACTTCGTTCAGTGCCTTCTCGCCTTTGGTTATGTAATCTTGTTACCTTTTTTGCGTTTCCTCTAGTGGTTTTATTGCACTTGTATCTTGATGTTATTTCTAACACCTTTCTATTTTAATATAGCTATGAATAGGATGAAGGCCGCAGACATCACGCAACTACGTTACTTGTTTGACATGTATTACTGTGTATTTTATAACAAAAATATTATTGAAAACCCAGAATCGATTTTCTCGTTCCTATCATCAGTGGGAAAAAACGGAACTAAGGATACAACCAAAGAAACTGAAGTTAAGTACTGTAAATAGAAAGGTGTTAGAAATAACATCAAGATACAAGTGCAATAAAACCACTAGAGGAAACGCAAAAAAGGGTAACAAGATTACATAACCAAAGGAGAGAAGGCACTGAACGAAGTGTCAACCTACGAATACAACTTCAGTGCAACAATGTGCTCTTTTTGCTTACACAAAACAGGCTTATGAATACGTATACAAACTGCCTCTAGGACTTTCAACTGTTGGACATAACGCGCACGACACACCTTTCTATTTACAGAACTTAACTTCAGTTTCTTTGGTTGTATCCTTAGTTCCGTACTTTTCCCACTGATGATAGGAACGAGAAAATCGATTCTGGGTTTTCAATCATATTTTTGTTATAAAATACACAGTAATACATGTCAAACAAGTAACGTAGTTGCGTGATGTCTGCGGCCTTCATCCTATTCATAGCTATATTAAAATTATCATCTCCACGTAGATTATTTTGAATAAATATCAAAACTATCACTTTTTGGCGTGTTTGTTCTGTGTGGCGCTGTGTCCGCGCGGACTGCGTGCGAACCGCGCAGATTGCGCCACAGCGCACATGCGCGTATTGCACACATTCCTTTCGTCTCCGCTGCTTCTTCCTGAGACTGTCCATGGTAGCAGAAGAAACATTTGGTCCTCTGCATGTGGTGTGTGCGTGCATGAGTGAGAGGTATTGGAAGAGCCTGTCGTTCGGACAAAAAAAGCCGACAACAACCGGCGATGAACCAACTACAGTAGAATAGGGACTACAGGGGTACAATGCTTGAGTGTATTATTTTGAACATTGCCAAGTGTGACTATAGCTGCAACTCTGAGAGGTAGGAAAATAAGGACTACGTATATGTTCAGAAGGTCTTCCGATGAGACACACTGATTGTGACGTCGTGACGCATTCCATATATCGCATGTTACATACTAATAAGTTTACTACTCGCTGTGCCTTGCACGCCGCCACACACTTGGACTATGCATGCCTTTTCCGTGTGATGCGTCGTATGCACCACGTGGCTGCTGTTATTTGAATTTATTTGAATCTCTCGTGCTTATCTTCCTGGATACAACCTAATTGTTTTCCGTTCTGTTCTGGCGGTTTTTAGTCTTGCCAAGACGTTGTCAGCCAGTCAGTTTTGCTTGTCAGAAAAGTAATGAAAGTTGATGAACACCTCTGAAACTCACTGTCCCAGTCGGCCTCATTTCCAATGGTAGCAGAGGATGGTTTCTCTCAGTAATTAGAGTGATGGACAGTACTTCAGCCGAGGGCGCGTCAGAGCCCGCTCCAGGTAGTTTGGAAGAAACTGCGGCCACGTCAAAGGACGGACAGGCGACGTGCAGTGGAAACCAGGAACAGCAGGTTCCTGAAAAGGGTGCACAACAGGACGTCGATTCGAACGACGACGAAGTAGAGTCGAGCGAGGAAAATTTGAGAGTTCTCAAGACTGTGGCAAAGAGCCAGTTCACGAATGCTCGTCGTGGGATCTTGAGCAAAATAGCCCACGGCCAACATGTCTCGAGTGCCGAGTTAGATGCACTAACGGGGATACACCAGCGTGCAACGAGCGTCATTGGCGATCTCCTGAGCTTGTTCGCGAGCACCGTGGACAAACAGGAAATCAAGGAACGCAGGAAACTGATTTCCGAGCTGGAGAAACTTGAGGAGCTTTATTCTGATGCTACGGAGAAAGCAGCAAGTGTTTTGTACAGCACTCAATATCAACATGAGCCACAGCCGATCATCCGGGATACTGGCCCAGGTTTGCACCACGGTGCTGGATTCTCCCCGCTCCCTCTTCCATCTAGCGACAACACAGTGCCTGGTAGTTCAAGCATCGGCGAGAGCAGCATGAGGACGGAGAAACGAGTCGTGGATGGTAACTCACCAGGCAACGCCAGTGCTATGAGCGTATTGAGTGTGGGGTCTGCTATGTCAGCGGGGACTCCGGGAGCACGAGCTGTGCAATTTACCCAACATGCCACAGCAGGTGAAAGGACCGCACCATTGCTCACTGGCGCAAGAAGTCTGAGGCATGCAGCCAGGTCCTTCGTTCCGAGTTACAGGGACTCGGGTATTGCACCGCAGTGGAGTGAGCATCCCAACACTGCGTTCCAGCCGCCAACTGCCACAACGTCACCTCGGGCAGCGCACAGCACACCGGTTGTTGCAGAAACCAATCAGTTTCAGAATGCTTGGGCGCATCTCCAGAAGATTACTATCCCAGTTTTTGACGGAGACAAGCGCTGCTTCCAGTCCTGGTGGGCCGCATTCTCGACTTGCATTGACACGGCACCAGTCACGGCAGATTGCAAGATGTTGCGTCTGCGCCAGTACCTGCAAGGAGAGCCGTTGCGTGCCATTGACAGCTTCGGATATTCAGCTGCTGCGTACAACGCGGCCAAAGCTTTGCTGCTGCGGAAGTATGGCGGTGAACGGCGGCGTATTGCAATCTATCTCGAGGAGATCGAGGCCATGCGACCAGTCCGGCATGGCAAGGCGAAAGACCTTGAGCAGTTCTCTGAGCTCTTAGCAGTAGCTGTGGTAAACCTGGAAGACGCTGGTCGCGCTGCTGAGCTTGGCGCAGGCTCCTTTTATACTACTCTGCTGCGGAAGCTGGACGAGCAGATTGTTGTACGCTACCATCGATGGCGCTACGATCGGTCTCTGGCGGAGTCGGTGCACGGTCTGCTTGAGTTTTGCACATTGGAGGCAGATTTCCTGGTTACTGCATCCGAAACTGTCAGCGGATTCGGCACCAGCGGCAGGAACGACTATTCCCGCACAGGTCGAGACCATCGCAGTGAACGGCCTAGGACGCTAGTGACCAGCAGTCAGCCTCAGTCACAGTGTGCATCCTGCGGAGGCCAGCATAGAGCTTGGCAATGCGTTGCCTTCAAAGCGCTAAGCCCCAATAAGCGCTGGAAGCTGGCGAAGGAAAAGGGCCTCTGCTATCGTTGCCTCGACACAGGGCACAGTGGACAGGATTGCTCATGGGGTCGCGAGTGCGGGATCGGCGGCTGCACCAAGGTACACCACCGACTCCTACATGGTCCGACCAAGCAAGCCAGTCCGCCTGCTCGATCTTCGAACGACAGTCAGCAACAACAGTCAGCAGCCTCAGCCTCCGAGGAGGACGAGTCGCGCACAACGCTCTCTACCGCAAGCACTGCTACCCCAGCCGTGGCCATGCGGACAGTGCCAGTCCTGCTGAAGCACAACGGGGCGGAGCTGAGAGTAAATGCGTTGCTAGACGACGCAAGTACGAACTCATACGTCAGCTCGCATGTTGCGAGTGAGCTCGGTCTTGCTGGAGAGCAAGAGGATCTGACGGTAAAAGTGCTCAGCGGCCGCACAGAGGTCTTCCGCACGACCTCAGTTTCCTTGAACCTTTCCAGTATAGACCGCCGCATGTGCATGACAATGCACGCCTACACTGCCGACTCAGTGATCGGAACCAGCGGCACGGTCAACTGGCAGCATAAGAAGCAGCAGTGGGCTCACCTGCTCAACGTTCCCTTCCCAGCACTGGAGAAGCGCCGTCAAATTGACGTTCTGGTCGGCCTGGACTGCGCCGAGCTGCATAGGTCGCTGCAGGAGATCCAGGGTGGCCCCGGCGAGCCGATAGCCCGACTTACACCTCTCGGCTGGACCTGTGTCGGACGCGTCAATCGCAGCAAAGCAACGAATCCCGTCACCCTGTTGGCTGAGGCAGTGCCACAGGACGTCGGGGACAGTCTCGCACAGCTGTGGCAGCTAGAACAATACAACCGGGCTGAGCCACAGCAAGCCATCCTGTCGGCGCAGGAGAAGGAGGTAGTGCACGCTACGAAACAGTCGCTGCAGCTCGTAGACGGACGCTACGAGGTTGGCATTCCATGGTGCGATGGACCACCTACGCTTCCTGACAACTTTCCCCAGGCCATGAAGCGTTTACGTAGTACGGAGATGCGACTGGCGCGCGACTCGGATGCAGCAGCAGCCTACAGCAGCATCATCAAGAGTTATGTCGACAAAGGCTACGTCCGTGAGGTTGCCAAGGACGAGTTGAAGCCTGGTCAGCAGTGGTTCCTGCCCCACTTTGCCATACTTCGACCAGACAAAGCGACAACAAAGACCCGGATCGTATTTGACGCATCGGCGAAGTATGAGGGCACATCTCTCAACGACACAATGCTTCCAGGGCCGAAGCTACAGCGGCAACTTCCTAGCGTTCTGACCCGTTTTCGCCAGAAGCCAGTAGCCATCGTTTGTGACATCGCAGAAATGTATCTGCGCATCGGACTGCGTCCTGAGGACCGGCAGTATCACCGATTTCTATGGCGTGACCTGGATGACACGGCGGCTCCGCGAGTATATGAATTTCAACGACTGGTTTTCGGAGCTAACGCGTCGCCATTCTTGGCGCAGTTTGTATCCCATGAGCACGCTAGAGCCCATCAGCAGCAGTACCCGTTGGCAGCCGAAACTATGCTGGCTTCAACGTATATGGACGACTCCATGGATTCTGCTATGGATGACGTCGAAGGCGTAATGCTGTACGAGCAGTTGTCGGAATGCTGGCAGGGAGCTGACATGCACGCCCGAAAATGGCTCTCGAACTCCAAAGTAGTCATGGAGAAAGTGCCCAAGGAGGATCGAGCAAGCCAGATCGACCTCGACTCCCCGCAGCTGCCAAGCGTCAAGACACTTGGACTGCTGTGGTCGGCCACGACCGACACCTTTGCGTTCAAGCCAACAGCACCAGGCCAGCAGCGCATCACCAAGCGCTCATTCTTGAGTGCGACAGCTAGTGTCTTCGACCCGCTGGGGTTCGTCTCCCCGTTCATCATGAAGTCACGCATGTTGGTGCAGGACATGTGGCTACAAGGTATGGACTGGGATGACCCGCTCCCTGATGAGCTCAATCAACGCGTAACCGGATGGTATACTGATCTAGCAGCGCTCTCCCGTCTCAGCATCCAGCGCTGTCTGCAAGAAGTGAATGCAGGCAACCCCGTCAGTAAGCAGATCCACGTGTTCGCTGACGCGTCTGAAGGCGCCTACGGCGCGGTGAGCTATCTGCGCTGCACGTATGAAGACGGCCATGTGTCGACCGCTATCATCGCAAGTAGATCCCGTGTCGCTCCCACCGTAACTGTTTCAATTCCCAGGCTAGAGTTGTCAGCTGCTGTAATTGGCATGGAACTAGCAGTTTGGGCATCCGACATCCTCAGTCTACCGGTCCACGACACTGTCATCTGGACAGACAGCCTCAACGTTCTGTACTGGGTTCGGAACCGTGCGCGGAACTTCAAGCCATTCGTTGCAATGCGCGTAGGTGAGATTCAGCAACACACTATTCCCAGTCAATGGCGCCATGTGCCGACGAAGGAGAATCCAGCAGATGTTTTGTCCCGTGGTTCGTCAGCTGGTGCTCTCATCGATGATGCGCTCTGGTGGTTGGGTCCCGACTTCCTCCGCAAAGGCGAGGATGAGTGGCCGACAATGCGTCTCAGTGAGCCAAGATCTACTACTCACCTGGAGCAGAAGAACAACGCAAAGTCTGTCCAAGCACCGGTTGCCTTGGTAGCAGTTACAGCTCCTGACGCCGAGCTACCCTGGTTACTCGACCCGACACGATTCTCGAGTCTCAATCGTCTTCTCCGACAGCGCGCTTGGGTGACGCGCTTCGTGCAGAATTGCCGCGTGCCAACTGAGCTGCGACACACCGGTCCGCTATCCGTAGACGAGCTCGAGAGCAGCAAAACCAGTATCATTGCTGGTGCGCAGGAAGAGGCGCTGGCAGAGGAATATCGTCTTGTGAAAGAAGGCAAGCCCATCCCCACCTCGAGCAAACTCGTTAAGCTGCGACCTATGTTGAATGATGATCAACTGCTATGCGTTGACAGTCGACTGCGAAACGCGCAGATACTCGAGCAGCCAGCCAGATGCCCTGTCATCCTGCCACGCGGGCACTGGGTCACTCAGCTAATTGTGAAGGAAGCCCATGAGCAGAGCCATCATGCTGGCGGAGTAAGTCACACGTTGGCTCTCTTGTCGCAGACGTATTGGCTGCTTGCTGGACGAGAGGAGATCAAAGCGTGGAAAAAGAAGTGTGCCCATTGCCAACGACAATCAGCGAAGCCAGGAATGCAGATCATGGCACCGCTACCGACCGTCCGTGTGTCTCTGCCCATGAGAGCGTTCTCCAGAGTAGCAGTGGACTACGCTGGACCCTTCACCACCAAACAAGGTCGCGGAAAGCCGCGCGCGAAGAGGTACCTGTGCTTATTTACGTGTATGCAGTCTCGCGCGGTGCACTTGGAGATGGCCGTTAGTCTGGACGTGGATGGATTCATGAACGCCTTCATGCGGATGACGAGCAGGCGCGGTGTTCCACTACAGGTTGTGTCCGACAATGGGACCAACTTCGTAGGCGCTGCCAATGAACTGCGGAGGTTAGTGGCCGCGATGAATGAAGGCGTGGACCGACGATTAGCGGACAAGGGAATTCGGTGGTCCTTCAATCCCCCCGCTGCTCCTCACTTCGGTGGCGTCCATGAGGCGCTCGTCAAGTCAGCAAAGCGCGCCATCTATGCGATCCTGTCGGGCGCGGAAGTAAATGACGAGGAACTCATGACCGCAGTGACTGGCGCAGAGGCACTACTGAATTCAAGGCCACTGACGTACCAGTCGGCCGACGCGAGAGATCTGCTGCCACTGACGCCCAACCATTTCCTGTATGGACACCAAGGCGAGCCATTTGTTCCCAGAGGAACGGACACCGTGGAGCAAGGCCATCGACAGCGCTGGCGGGTCATCCAGAGTCTGGTGTTGCAGGTGTGGAAGCGCTGGATGACCGAAATGCTCCCCCTGCTTCACCCGCGAGCAAAATGGCGCCAGCCGCAGCCCGATCTCGGTATCGATGATGTTGTGCTGATCGTCGACGCTGCTGCACCACGAGGCCAATGGAGGCTCGGCCGGGTAGAGCAGCTGTTCCCCGGAGTCGATGGGCGGGTCAGAGTGGTGCGAGTGAAGGTCGGTGACACGTCACTTGTCCGCCCCATCGTACAGCTGTGCAAGATTGCCGCGGATTGACTCTGTGTGTGAGCAGCACATTTTTGCTCTTATCTCTCCTCATCTCTCTCCACTGCTTTCTGTTCGGTCTATTTCTTTATCGTTTAATTTATTGTGTACTTGATTAAAGCTGGTTTAATCAATGTAGGGGAGGATGTTCAGAAGGTCTTCCGATGAGACACACTGATTGTGACGTCGTGACGCATTCCATATATCGCATGTTACATACTAATAAGTTTACTACTCGCTGTGCCTTGCACGCCGCCACACACTTGGACTATGCATGCCTTTTCCGTGTGATGCGTCGTATGCACCACGTGGCTGCTGTTATTTGAATTTATTTGAATCTCTCGTGCTTATCTTCCTGGATACAACCTAATTGTTTTCCGTTCTGTTCTGGCGGTTTTTAGTCTTGCCAAGACGTTGTCAGCCAGTCAGTTTTGCTTGTCAGAAAAGTAATGAAAGTTGATGAACACCTCTGAAACTCACTGTCCCAGTCGGCCTCATTTCCAGTATACATGGATGCACACACGCACGCACTCAATGATACACCACACACATGCACGCACGCACGCATTCACAAACACACACACACACACACACACAAACACACACACACACAAACACATGACCACACACACATACAAACATACACACATATACACACACATATATACACACTCAAACACACAAATGCGTATACGTACACACACACACACACACACACACACACACACACACACATACATACACACACACACACACACACACACACACACACACACACACACACACATAGACATTGCTCACCTGCTGTAGAATACGTGTACGTATCCTCAAAGTCGCAGCGTAGCGGAGCTTTTAGGACATGCCCAAAGTGATTAAAAGCCGTCTCCCCCACCACCGGCTGGCCTGTATCACCCTGTCAAGAAAGAGAGTTCCATGCACATACCGCAGATACAGAGAGCAGCCTTAACACATAGTAACATATTTGTAAACGACAATATAGCAGGGCCACCAATGACAACCTGTTATGCTCGTAACCACAACCAACAGCAGCAACAGCGGCAGCAGCATCACCACCACAACAACCACCACCACCACCGACAACAACAGCACCAGCAGCATCACCACCACCACAACCATCACTACAACCACCACCACCGACAACAACGACGACGACGACAACAACAACAACAACAACAACAACAACAACAACAACAACAACAACAACAACAACAACAGCAGCACCAGTGCCACCACCAGCATTCTCCATAGCTAAAAACGTCACATGGAAATGGGACTTCGGGTCTCCCCAGCAGAGACATCTCAATCCGGCAAAGAAACAAACTCGTCTCGAGGTGCTCTAAGCTTTAACCTGGCCGAGGCAGAAATCACCGTGATGTGGGAATGTGCAATAGACAACGTACAGACCTGCCTTCACTCAAATCAGGTCCTGGGTCCAAGTGGGAAAGTCCCTGCAAACCTGCCTCCACTCAAATCAGGTCCTGGGTCTAAGTGGGAAAAGTCCCTGCAAACCTGCCTCCACTCCAATCACGTCCTGGGTCCAAGTGTGTTATGTCCCCTTGCGGACTAACATTCCATTACACTCATGCATTCTTACTGACACACACAAACACTAGCATTTGTAAGACATTCCTCTTGGTCAGGTAAAGTAACAACAACAACCATATGCGAGCATGCGCAGTCAGTAGCAAACGGTGTAGTAGATATATAATGACTAACTTGCATACACAACAACTGCCCCCTTTCAAGAATGTTCCAGGGAATATTCTACCACAATTAAATACCTCAAAAATCGTTGAAGAAACACATAAAATAAGTTCATCAATCCACCGTACGTGAATTCTTAAACTTTGACACAGCACTACAATAACATAATCTGACGCAGGAATCCGTCAGTCAATATTAGCAATACCAAGGATCTTGCACACTATTGTACATGGTAATAATTACTAGTTCGCTAAACAGTCCAGCAATGACATATCAGGGAACGGCTCAAAGCTGTTCAATCAGTCTATCCGGACGAACACTACGCCGAGACGAACGTCTAACAGTGGTTTCACAGGGAGTATTCTCAACCTGTGGTAAACCAACTTCAGGAGCAGACTGCTCACAAGGAGGATCCGCCTCAACTTGTACAGTAGCAGACTGTGGCGAGACGCTAGCCGGAAAATCACTGGCCAGTGACGACTCTGCTACGTCTGACAGCACTGGTGACGGTGACGTCTGATCGATTGTATCCAACAGTGGTTCTGGCAGCGATGCACTCAAGCTTGCCGGAACTGACCGTAGACGCAACTGATCTCGGTGACGCTTCCACAACACATCACCCACTTGTACTTCATAGTTGTAGTCACTGAGGACACGCACAATTCGTCCCGGGACCCAACGATTACCTTTGCCGAAATTGAGCGCAAACACAGAGTCACTCTCTGTGAACGCTGGCTTGACGCGATTGCCGTCCTCATAAGCCTTTGCTTGTTGACGTACCTGCGAGGGACGCAGAGCACTGAGCCGCGTGCGTGGCTGGCGTCCAAACATCATCTCCGCAGGTGTTCTGCCGGCATGGTTGGGTGTCGTGCGGTACGTTAGCAGAAACCTGTCGAGCCGAGCTTGCAGTGGTTCGCTCGTTGCACCCATTTCCTTCAACTTCTGCTTAAACACACCCACATAGCGCTCAGCAAGTCCATTCGTAGCCGGATGGCCTGGAGCCGTCAGGGTGTGCACAATGTCGTTGGCACGGAGGAAAGCCTTGAATTCCTCGCTCGTGAATTGGGTTCCATTATCTGAAACAAGATGCTCCGGCAGACCAAACACAGAGAACACGTGCCGCAGAGCCGCAATAGTGGTTGCAGACGTGGCATTAGACATTGCAATTACATCCAGATACTTTGTGTATGCATCCACCACAACCAGGAACATCTTGCCCATGAATGGTCCTGCAAAGTCGATATGCACCCGTTTCCAAGGACCGTTTGGCCATGACCAGGTTCCCGACTTGGCAGGTGGACATTTCGCACTTTCTTGGCATTGAGCACATGCCTTGACCAACATTTCAATCTCTTGATCCACATTTGGCCACCATAAGTACCGTCGTGCCATTTGCTTGGTTTTGACCATGCCAAAGTGCTCCGTGTGCAAATCACGTAGCAATACCATTCTTAGTGATTTGGGTATGACAACTCGTTGTCCCCACAATAGGATACCATCTTCCGCAGACAGCTCATCCCTTTTATTGTGGTAAGACCGAAACGATTGGGGTACTGAGCTAGGCCAACCATTCACCACATAGTAGAGCACCTTAGATAGCTCAGGGTCACGAGCTGTTTCCGATTTCACTACGTCTGCTTTGATTATCGTATCTTCCTCCACTAGCAAGACACGAACCGTAACCATTTCCTCTGCAGACGGACTGATATTCTCACATGGTTGCCTAGACAGGAAATCCGCGTAGACATTTTCCTTGCCTGGCAAATACTTTATCTCATAATCATAGCCAGCTAGCATTAGTGCCCATTTCTTGATGCGAGCTGATGCAAGTGTAGGAACTGGTTCGTTGTTTCCCAGTAACTTCAATAGTGGTTGATGGTCGGTTTGAAGCGTGAAGTGGCGCCCTAGCAAGTATTTCTGGAACTTCGTAACACCGAAAACCACAGCTACGGCTTCCCGTTCGATTTGTGCATAACGCGATTCAGCCGGTGTCAATTTCCTTGACACGTAAGCAACCGGCAAAACATCACCATTCGTTTGCCTTTGCAATAGTACGGCACCTAGGCCCATTGGAGAAGCGTCCACCTGGAGTGTGACTGGCTTCTTGACATCGTAGTGTGCTAATAGCGTATGCTCACACATTGCATCTTTCAAGGCCTGGAATGCATCTTCCTCTGCCTTGCTCCATTGCCATTTCATTTCTTTCCTGAGCAGGTTGTACAGTGGTGCAGCAATCTCTGCGAACCGAGGTACAAATTTCCGTTGAAAATTTGCCGCACCCAGAAAAGAGTACAATTCATTCACGTTGTTAGGCGGCTTTGCGACTTTCAAGGCATTCACTCGATCAGGCGAGGGTGCGATTCCCTGCGCGGTTACCTGATGACCGAGGTACGTTAGCTTATCCGCCATGTAGCTGAACTTCTTAGGATTGAGCTTGAATCCTTTCTCATTTAGGCAAGATAGCACTTGATCCACATTTTTCTCATGGATCTCCTCATCACGACCAGTACACAACACATCGTCGATGTAGCCCCCGCATCCTGGCAAATCGCTAAGGGTTTCTTCCATTACCCGTTGGAAAATAGATACGGCGCTGTGAAAACCAAAAGGGAGTCGTTTGTACTGATACAACCCCTGCATGGTATTGATCGTGGTGTACTTCCGACATTCAGGTGCTATCTCTAGCTGGTGGTAGGCTTGCGACAAATCCAGCTTCGTGAATTTAGACCCCGGGCCTAATTTGTGCAATAGCTCCTCAAGAGTGGGTAGCGGGTATTGCTCGCATTTAGAATGCAGATTGATAGTGCCACTGTAGTCACCACAGATTCTCAACCCACCTCCTGATTTCTCTACCGTGACAGTGGGGGAGGCCCATTCTGAATGCGTGACTTTCTCGATTATACCATCTGCTTCCAATTTATTCAGAGCCTCAACATAGCTCTCCCGAATTGACAGTGGTACCGGCCTTGCCTTTCGGTAAACAGGGCTCTCATCAGACACATGCAATTTCACCTGCACGCCTTTCACCTTTCCCACTTCTGAGGTGTCGAACAACCCTGGGTATTTCTCAATGAATTTAGCGCCAGACTTTTCGACCTGGTGCACTTCGAAAATTGATTTCCAGGGGAGTTTGAACAAAGCCATTGCATCTCTGCCCAGAATAGATGGACGGTTTCCATTTGTAACCCTCACCAATAGTGTGTGCAATTGTGTGCCCATTCGGAACTCCATTTCCGCTTCCCCGAGACAATTAATCACATCTCCAGAGTAGGACACAAGGTTGATACTGGATTCCATCAGGTTACTCAGCACACCATTGCATTGCAAGAAATCTGCGCTGCTGAAAATCGTGACAGCACTTCCCGTATCAATCTCCATTTGGATAGTGGTACCCATTACATCTAATGACACAGTGTACGGTAGTCGCCCCATTGCATTTACACTATACATGGTGACATCGGGTTTACTAGCACATGGAACGAACTCACCAATTTCTTCCGCGATGTGATGGACGGTTTGTCCAGACTTCTTCTTGCGGCAAGCTCTCTCGATGTGACCCACCGTACCACACGCGTGACACTTCACACTCTTGAAGCGGCACTCTTCCGGTTTGTGACCAGCCTTGTCACACCGAAAACATTTCTTGTCGTGCGACTTGAAAGTTGGAGTCTGCTTGCTCGTCGACTGGCGCGAACGAACGGCGTGGACGGACTGCGCCGTCAATTGTTCCGACTCTCTCGATGCAGTTTCATAGGCTGATGCCATCGTCACAATGTTCGCCAAACTTGAGGTCTCCTTTGCTTTCGACAATATCTCCTTCGTAACACTCATCGACTTCAACCCACTGACAAACTGGTCTCGGAGTGCCCTGTCCAAATACGCCTGAAACTTACAGTCCATGGCTGCTTGCTTTAGTCTAGCTGCATACTGTGTTGCTGACTCTCCATCCTTTTGACAAATCCTCTGGAATCTATGAGTCGCCGCCAACACACTGACATTAGGCTTGAAGTGCTCTGAAAGCAATTCTCCGAGTTCCTCAAACGTTTTCTGCGCTGGTTTGTCCGGCAGGCAAAGACTCTTCAGAATCGAGTAGTTCTCAGCAGAGAGTTGACTGATCAGGACAGCTGCCTTTTGCGTGTCTGCCGCTCTCTCCTGGTCCGCGGTTGCCCCAGCTGCGACTTGTCCAATACTGTTGGCGATAAAATAAAACGTGAGTCTCTCTACATACTCCCGAAAATCACCTTTTTCAAATATTTCAAGCTTCGATCGCGACATCTTCGTCTTTTATCTTCGTCGCCAAATTGTTATGTCCCCTTGCGGACTAACATTCCATTACACTCATGCATTCTTACTGACACACACAAACACTAGCATTTGTAAGACATTCCTCTTGGTCAGGTAAAGTAACAACAACAACCATATGCGAGCATGCGCAGTCAGTAGCAAACGGTGTAGTAGATATATAATGACTAACTTGCATACACAACAAAGTGGGAAAGACCCTGCAAACCTGCCTCCACTCAAATCAGGTCCTGGGTCCAAGTGGGAAAGTCCTTGCAAATCTGCCTCCACTCAAATCAGGTCCTGGGTCCAAGTGGGAAAGTCCCTGTTACACGTGGTACACGGTACCAAGAGTAGATAAACAAGAGTGTGCAACTCCGGATCTCTCCTGCACAATCTGCAGATACCCCGCGCCCACGGCGGAATTTTTTGTTTACGTCACCTTTTTTCAGAGAAACGCGGCTTTGCCGCAGAGCAGTGTGAGAGCACGTGCTGGGCACCGACCTTGTAGTGTAAAGCCCAGCCAAGTGCACGAGGGAAAACTCTCCAAAAGGCTCGCAGCGCGTGCGTCGTCGAAAAGATTACGTCAACAAAAAATTCCGCCGTGGGCCAATCCATCCGGAGTTGCACACTCTTGTTTATCTACTCTTGACGGTACAAATTCCCGATTTGGAAATCTGATATCATGACAAATATTCTACAGTTCACAAAGGTTGGGTTTCGTTGTGGAAGGGAGTACAATATCTCACCATGCATAACTCAGACACGTATGTATCCATACTGCTCGACTGCAGACAAACAGAGGAACAGACGGACGGACACGCATGAAGGTGCATGTGCACATTATACACACACGTGCACACATGCATAAAGACATGTGCACACACACACGCGTACACACACACACACGCGCACGCGCGCACACACACACACACACGTAACACACGCACACACACACACACACACACACGCATGCACACACACGCGCACACACACACACGCCCATACACACACACACAGGGTTAATCTTTCTACATTTTGCTATTGTATAACAGAGAATGAGGTCAAACCTTGGAGCAATGTGACACAATTCAAATCATGGTCAGATTGTCAAGCACATGAGCGATTCACATATTGTCCTACCGACTCCAGTCATACGCCATACCACATATGCGACAATGCTTCGTCTAAAAGCCGTAAATACGGACGGCTATCCGGGATGTATTCCCGGGGACAGGCCCGTATGCAGCAGATAAAAAAGGAAGAAACATTTTGCTCATAAAAATTATG
>NC_088655.1:26796583-26804083 GCF_964019385.1 Sycon ciliatum | reverse complement strand
CACTAACGTAAAGTTGCTCAACTTTACGTAATGCGGAACCTCTCTAATGAAAGGAAAGTCAGGAGGAGTGAGAAAGAGAAGAAAGACGTGTGTGACCATAATTGTCGGGAATCGAACCCGCAACCTATCGATTGGAAATCGCTGCACATACCACTGCACCATATCGGACACACACACACACACACACACGCACGCACGCACACACACGCACGCACGCACACACACACACACACACACACACATGAACGTACACACAAGTACACACACACGTACACACGCGTACACACACATACAGAACCTTACAGCCGGAGTTGAAGTAAGTCTGCTCAATGTTCAACGGGGAGAGGGTGTCGCCCAGAAGTGGGTATTTGCCAACTGTGCTGCTAAACAGTCCCTTGTTCAAGTTGGCATCAACCACTCCATAGCCGCTCCTAGTAACTGGAGACCAGTTTTGAACCTGCTCAAAGAGTAAAATAAAAGAGAACAGATGGGAACGAGTTATGATGCAACTGTCCACGACCACCACAAGCTAATAGTAGGGCTGAAACGATCATCCATTTAGCCCAATCGATTACTCTTTATCATAACGATCGATTATTTGATTATAATCTTTAAGAGGCCGCACCTGGAGTATGTACGTGGAATGGCCAAAAGTGGAAATATGTACAAAATTTTGCACAAAAAAAGTGTTATGTATGTAGACCGGACGCGACCTTGACCTTCGAGCTTTATGCTCCAGCTTCGTTGTACTACACTAGGCCCTCTGTACTCGATGTTTGAACTCGCGCTGCATGCACTGCGCGTACTACCAAGAGTACATAACCCCCCAGAGTGTGCAACTCCCACATACCCTGGTGTCCCGACAGAATTTCAAGTTGACGTCATTATTTATGACGCAATGCTCCTTGCACCAGTGATTTACAACATGTGTACGGCTGTCAACGCATCACACGTTTTTCTTTGCAATAATTTCTACAGGATCGATCGGCTTCGCTCAACCACAGGTTCCGGATTCGTCTGATAATCCGTGTACAGTGCGCATTGCGTCATCAAAATGACGTCAACTTGAAATTCTGTCGGGACAACACCCATAGTGGAGTTGCGCACTCTGGGGGGTTATGTACTCTTGGTACTACTTATACGTCTTAAGCGGCTGCGACGCAGCGCGTGCAGTGCGTAGTACTGTGTGTAGTATTATACTCTGCGCTGCATGCACTGCGCTGCATGCACTGCGCTGCATGCACTGCGCTGCATGCACTGCGCTGCATGCACTGCGCTGCATGCACTGCGCTGCATGCACTGCGCTGCATGCACTGCGCTGCATGCACTGCGCGCATAAGAAGTTAAAAATTAAAAAAACGCAAAATGATCGTAATCGGTAATCTAAACGATTGCTCGATCGTTAGAGTTATCAAACGAGTACTCGACTATTCGGTATAATCATTTCAGCCCTAGCCAATACGCAGTCGGAAAGTGCGATAACAGGGCACAGCATTGACAGGCTATTCAACAACCTGACACCTAGCTCAAACACATCTCACATTGGTTTCTTCTAGTGTACATTAAATTTATTATTGGCTCAGTATCCGTGGTCAAATAGCGCACAGAGTCGCAACGTGACATTGACGGCACATCACTTCAAATGGTGGTCTTTAGAACCAGGTCCCATTCATTCGTGACATACCGGATTGTGTACATACATGTGCCTGATTGTACTTCCATGTACTCATATTGACAGGTGTGGAGCATAGAATACTTTCCGCAGGCAAAGCACGCCTCGCTCAAGTGCATGCAGTGCATCCTGCGCTGTCTCTTGTCACTTCTGTTCACTGCACGCACTTGCTTCAGATCACCCTGTTATGTATGTACACAATCCGATGTGCCACGAATGTATGGGACCTGGTTCTAAAGACCACCTGGCTTTAACGATCGCTTTTGCTTGCACCGTAGAGTGGTCGCTTGAACCAGGTTTTACCGTACTCACATGCATTACTCATTCATTCCATATTTGGGTGGGGCGGGGGACTCACATGCATTACTGAATACTCATACATTCCATATTTGGCAATGCGCGATGGGCTTATTGTAAAGCAACGGAGGCTGATAACTCACATCATACAGGCTACAGCTGGGTTTTCCATCACCGTTAACGCAGTATAAGAGGTTGTCCGACGTTCCGTCTCTTGCCAGAATGGGCACTTTGCTTCCGCACTGAATGTGCACACGCACATATGCACAGGGACATACACACACACACACACACACACACACACACACACACACACACACACACACACACACACACACACACACACACACACACACAAACACACATGGATATACAAACATAACAGTTACACACACATGTACATACACACAACAACAAACACATGCACGTACACACACACACACCACACACACTACTACTACTACTATCAATCAGCTACCCCTTGGGGTCACGCCGCCCTCCACTCAGAGAACTGAGCGCAAGGTGAGGGGCAGTGGCGCAAACAAAACAGGAAGTACAGCAAAATGAATTGAAAAAAAGGAAATCAAAACAAGCTGCCATATTGATGGAAAGGGACTCACAAACAGAGGAAGGAAATACCACAAACCAGATGAACAGTCTGCTGTAGGTCCACTATGTATAACATGCAACGAATGAAAAAGGAACAAAATTAATGTGAACATGATGTTCTGTTCAACAATAACCATGATAACGTCTGTACGCGTACTGCTTCGGCCTTCATGCACCAGGAAAGCACAATCTTGAGCTGGAGGGTGGGCACCGAACGTCCCACAAGGGCTCCACAAGACGTACTTTCACGAAACGACGAGGAGTATGCGCAGCAAGCTAACATCACTACACCATCGCCGCACGACGACTGGCCACTCAGGTCCAAACAACACGACAAATTCACAATTCCAGCTATCACCGCGCAGGAATAAATTGTTGCGAGTGTGACCTGTATCCTTTCTCATCCAGGAATCCACTTGTTTGGCCGAACGCCATTGCATTGTTACAGGCTGGGGATTGATCCGAGGGCTCGCCACGCCACTGCGGAGGATGCGGAAAGGACGCAAGAAGACGGTGACGGCAACAAAAAAACCAGCCCTGGTCGTCAGCTCACTGAATGTCCTTCCGCGTGAGCGAAACCGGCTGCAAGGCATGACAAGCCTACTGCCAGTCA
Organism: Sycon ciliatum; assembly: GCF_964019385.1. Classification (NCBI taxonomy): domain Eukaryota; kingdom Metazoa; phylum Porifera; class Calcarea; order Leucosolenida; family Sycettidae; genus Sycon; species Sycon ciliatum. The sequence continues at coordinate 26,800,892 of NC_088655.1, read as the reverse complement.
ATACCCAGGGACGACCCTGACCAGAAGGCCAAGGCCGCCCCGTGGAGGAGGCCAACAAAGAGAAAACCAGGAGCTAACAAATCTGCTTCCACACACACACACATACACACACACACACATACACACACTACTACTACTACTATAGCATGACTGCCCATTGGGCAATGTCACCCCCGGAGGGGGCCAGAGTTTGGAGTGCACCGTCATTGGCAGGACTTCTGGTGCCTCGTCAAATCTTGCTGTCGTCGGAAACGTTTCGGGCAATGCATGCAGATCAGCGGCAGTGATTCCCTATCGGCTGCAGCAAGACGTTTTCCACGGTTGCAGTTATGGCGGTTAAAACCAGCCCGGGACTTGAAGCAGCGATTGCAGCGTTGACAATGCTGGAAGCAGCAACTAGCGAGAGACGCCGTCAATGCCGTATCTGCATGTTCAGGGAGTGCAGGCTGGCAGCGATGAACTGCAAGCCCACCCTTACTACGGAACCATCGGCAGCAACTGACGCACTGTGCTGAACCACGCTGTTGGTGGACGGGAAGTTGGCGCTCAGCCAAACACTTGTGCCGTGCCTTGTCTTGAGGACGAGAGAAAGCCCGGTTGCAAGATGAGCAGAGTACGGATTTCTCTACTGCCCGAGGAGGCTGAAAAACCAGAACCTGCTCTCGCCAAGCTGACCGGTCTTGTGCGCAATCAAACCAGTTTGGAATGGACTTCGTGTCAGTAGCCACAACGTCTCTCCACCTACGCCTGGGACCGCAGAAGGGGCGCGCAGCCAACAAACGACCAAACAACAGCTGCAATGGGACACGGTCCTCCGACATCCGAGCCACATGACCAAGCCACTCTAAACGACGATGGCGCATCTTAACAGAGAGTGGCACTGGGTCACCCCAGTGACGACGTAACTGCGCAGACGTGATGCGATCGGATTGCTGCTGACTGCGAGGGATGGCTAATATTGTGCGGATGCAGCGATGATGAAAGGCATCCAAACGTCTACTATCAGCTTTCAAGGGCGTCCAGCACTCACTGCCGTACAGCAAAATGGACAAGACACAGGCCACGTATAGCTTTCGCTTACTGACTAATGACAGCGAGCGATCCGACAAGACTGGAAGAAGAGCTCCAAAGGCTTTGGAAGCCTCAGCTATGCGGCGACTGACGTCAGTAGAGGAGCGGGCATCCGGTGTTACGACGGACCCCAGATAAATGAAGGATGGAACGTGCTCCACAGTATCACCGTTGACGTTCATATCGGCTCTATCAGGCATGTTGACTTGGCTACCTGCCACGAGAAATTTCGTTTTAGCAGCGTTGACGCAGAGGCCAAAGGAAGAGGCAACCGTGCAGAATGTTTCAAGGCACTTCTCAGCACCAGGGCGGTCTTCAGCGAGCAAGACCGCGTCATCTGCGTACTCAATGTCGTTGATGATTGCGGCAGTAGACTGGCGAGCGGGCTTTGAGAAAAGGTTGCCATTGATGCTAAATTGGATGGGGATGCCAGGTGGATGGTCGCTGTCCTGCATCATTTGTGCCCACCGCTCAAGCACAACACCGAAGTACAGATTAAAAAGTACTGGGGCCATCACACAGCCTTGACGGAGGCCATTGTTGACCGCAAACGGCTCGGTAGTGCTGGCACCGACGCGCACAGCTGCCTGCATGCTCTCGTGGAACGATTGGATTAGATTGAGGAGCCCTTCAGGAATGCCTAGCCTCCCCAATGCTAGCCAGAGTGCTTGGCGTGGTACGGAATCATATGCTTTCTTCAGGTCTACGAAGACACAGAACAGCTTCTGACGGTGCTCGTACGATTTCTCGATGAGCTGGCGAATGGAAAAGATGGCATCAGCGCAGCCGCGACCAGGGCGAAAGCCACACTGGGATTCTGGAAGTTCTTGTTCCGCGACAAGTTGGAGACGGTCCTGAATGAGACGGCCACAAACCTTGCCAGCGACATCTAGGAGGGCAATGCCGCGCCAGTTGTTGCAGTTGGTCAAGTCACCCTTTTTGGGAATCGGGACGAGTTGGGCATCCCGCCAATCCTGGGGAACCGTTCCGTTGGTCCATGCAGTGTGAATAACATCAAGCAGAGCCTCAAGCAATGGTGTACCACCAGCTTTAAGCAGTTCAGGTGCAATTCCAGATGAGCCAGGAGCCTTGCAATTAGCCAGCTGGCGTATAGCCATAGTGAGGTCCTCTAGCGAGGGAAGTTGGCCGAGTGACTCATCAACTTCACGCTGCTCAATGTGGTCAAAGATGGTAGCATAGTCGGTGGTGAGCTGGTCTTGGTCGAGGTCGTTCAGGGACTCACGCAGCTCTCGTTCTGCTCCTCGGAGGTTCGTTCCATTGTCCGACCAAATCTGACGAGGTCGACCACGCCTGCCGATCATCCTACGGATGGCCATGATGCAGGCATCCGTGGTCAGTGCATGTGCAACTTCCAAGTGCACAGCTCTCGTGCTCAGGCAGGTGAACAGCACACCATACCTCTTCTCGTGCCGACGTCCGACCGCCACTGTCATCGGTCCGAAGTAATCCATGCCAACCACAGTAAAGGCTCGAACAAATGGTGTGAGACGAGTGCTCGGCAGGGGTGCCATCTCTGGCGCAGCTGGCTGTGCTCTGTCGTTGCTGCACTTCTGGCAAGTGTTCCAAGAACTTCGGACGGCTCGTCTCAGCCCCAGGATGAGATAGCGCTGCCGCAACTCATTGCACACACGCTCTTGCCCTTGATGACATGACGCAACATGATACCACGCAATCAGCAGCCGGGTGAAAGGGTGACTCGGATCGAGCACAACTGGCTGCTTGACCATGTCAGGCAGATCAGAGGAGTTGACCAGTCGGCTGTGGTGACGCACTACTCCATCAGTGAGCACAAGCGACAGATGTGACAAGCGGCTGTCCTTGTCCACGGGCTTGCCCGACTCGATGCTGCGAACTTCAGCAGGGAAACAGTCGGCTTGCACTTGCTGCCACCATAGACGCTCTGCACTCTCAAGCTCCTCAGGTACTAGCTCTCCTGGGGGTGGTGCTGATGTACGTAGCGCTCGGTGCTTCAAGATCTTGACGAAGCGGAGTACCCAAGCGGTTGCACGGACCAGTCTCATCCACGATGAGAAGCGACTAGAATCAGGTAGCGCTGCATTCCGCACACACTCACTAGACACAGCTGTGGCTACAAACTCGCCTTTCAGCTCGATGCTGGGACTTGAGTCGGCAACTGCAGGCTTGACATCAAGCGGCCACTGCTCTGGCGGACTCTGCAGATACTCTGGGCCGGTCATCCATCTGCTGCCAAGTGTCAACTCGTCGCTGGCCAGACCACGCGTAGCGTCATCAGCAGGGTTATCCTTGGTGGGGACCCAGCGCCACTGACTGGGATCCGTCGTCTCAGCGATCTCACCAATCCTGTGGGCAACAAACGTCTTGTAAAGTCTGGCTTCTGACTTGATCCACAGCAGGACAGTACGCGAGTCGCTCCAGAACGTTGTGGAGCTGATCGGTAGATCAAGCTGCTTGGTGATTGTGTCTGCCAGACGTGTTCCCAGCACAGCAGCTTGCAGCTCAAGACGAGGAATACTGAGCGGCTTGAGCGGGGCGACGCGAGCCTTTGCTGCAACAAACGAAACGTGTACAGCACTACTCTTGCTGGTGGCTCTGATGTACGCTACAGCTGCGAATGCTTTTTCGCTAGCGTCGACAAACAAGTGCAGCTCTAATCTCTCGGCGTCTGCTAGCGCAGGATGGTAGCACCGTGGCACCTGCAGCGACGCAACTTCATGCAGGCCGGCTTGCCACTTCGACCAGCGCTCAGCCATATCATGGGGCAGCTCATCGTCCCAGCCAAGGCCTGACCTCCATACGTCCTGCAGTAGTATCCTGGCGGTAACGGTGTACGCCATCAGGAAGCCAAGGGGATCGAACACCGACATCACGTAGCGCAGTACTGTCCGCTTGGTTGCCGAGACGCTGTCGGGCTGTGCTGATAGCTTTGCTCCAACGGCAAAGCTGAGACAGTCGCTGTTCGGGTTCCATATGAGGCCAAGTGCCTTCTCTGTGGAAGCGTTCCCGGTGGCTAGATTCACCACTTCAGATGAACGAAGTTGGGTGGGTATCCTCTCAAGAACCTGGGACGAGTTACTGACCCAGTTCCGGATCTCGAATCCTCCCCTCCGGTGAATCTCAATCACCGCTGCCGAACGGCTGATTGCATCACACTCCGTAGCTGCACTGTCGAAATAGTCATCCACATAGTGGCGGTCAGTGATGGCTGTGACAGCTTCAGGTAGATCCGGACCAAAGA
>NC_088655.1:26726583-26791583 GCF_964019385.1 Sycon ciliatum | reverse complement strand
ACATAGTACAGTAGTCCCAATCCCTTATTTAGACTTTTTTTTTATCACATTGCACATACCTACGGAAGAAGGGGGAGACAAAACGAAGACGAAACAAAAAAGACAACAATGGGTGTGTAGGCGCTACATGAGCTGCGCTGGTGAGATGCAGTGAACTCCCCCGACCAAGGGTCTCGGGATCGGCGTACACAGCAAGCACCATGGGAGAGGGGGGGGGGGGGCGAGAGGAATGGCGGAGAGAGAGAGAGAGAGAGAGAGAGAGAGAGAGAGAGAGAGAGAGAGAGAGAGAGAGAGAGAGAGAGAGAGAGAGAGAGAGAGAGAGAGAGAGAGAGAGAGAGAGAGAGAGAGAGAGAGAGAGAGAGAGAGAGAGAGAGAGAGAGAGAGAGAGAGGGAGGGAGGGAGGGAGGGAGGGAGGGAGGGAGGGAGGGAGGGAGGGACGTCAGGCGAAATAGCACGTCATCGTACATTTGAGATCAGCGGGAAGAAGATGACGACGTCCACTAATTTAGTATCTGTGCACACGAATCTGCTGTGTGTGTGACTCTGTGTGTCAGCTATGATATCATCTTCTGTGGTTCCATGCCTAGCATGTACGTCTGAACCATCCTGCAAAGTTTGAATGACGTAGGTTGAGCGATCGCTCCGCGAAATATACTTTTTGAAATTCTCTTCATAGTATATCTTCCACCATTGAAATTTCGAATTTCTTCAAAAAAAGTGCTGAGAGGGGTGGCTTGCAACCTCGATATGGCTTGTTCCAGGCATGCTTTGGAGCCATCTTCTGTTGAAGTAGTGGCGGGGATCTGCCCTGCAACTGCTACAACAAAAAATGATTTGATCTGAGAAAGGGTGAGACCGCGAATCTCGGTTGAATATTGAGTATTTCAAGCCTTTTCACGACGAAGATGGAGTTCTTTTTGGAGATGGACGTCGCGGCAAAGGACATGGTGTCCGACGTCTGGCGTCTGGTGAAGCCAGGGATCATTTGTCCAGTCAGGTCGGCAGCCTAACCGTCGGTAAGCTTGTGTTTGGATCCCGTTCTGCTCGATGTGGTAGATCACAAACAATTTGATATCGCACAAATTGATCTCAGCATCGTGCGTACGGTATTTTATATTCAGAAAATCCCAAAGTGTCTCTGTGTGGCCGTCCTATGCCACGAGAAACTCCAATCAGGCTCCTATGTCCTCTGCCTTCATGATTGAATGTCCACTTCGTTTGAACAACGAACACAACAATCGAGGACGGCTTTGCAATGAAAAATACAGATACTGGAGCTGAAAAAAAGAAGAAAAAAACGTGCTCAGGATGAGACTCGAGTACACGCATACTCTCCCAGCAGGTGAAACGCAAATTTTTGTGAAAAATGCGTGACGCCGACTGACCAGTAATTTCGCCTGACGGGGAGGGAGGGAGGGAGGGAGGGAGGGAGGGAGGGAGGGAGGGAGGGAGGGAGGGAGGGAGGGAGGGAGGGAGGGAGGGAGAGAGAGAGAGAGAGAGAGAGAGAGAGAGAGAGAGAGAGAGAGAGAGAGAGAGAGAGAGAGAGAGAGAGAGAGAGAGAGAGAGAGAGAGAGAGAGACAGAGGGAGAGACAGACAGAGGGAGAGAGAGAGTGCACAAGAAAGAAGAGAGAGAGAGAGAAAGAGAGAGATGGGTAAGTGAGGGAAAGAGAGTGAAAGAGGTGGAGAGATATAAGTATAGAGAGAGAAAGAGTTCAGCGGCATATCGTCGCTATGACTATAATGCTACTTTGAGAAGAGGGTCAACATAATGATTTGCGTCCACTGATGGCAGGCCAGTGTGATAGATGTGCATGGCTAGCACCAGTCATGAGCAGAGCACCAGTCACTCTGTTGCAGGTGACGGTATGCAGCAATCTTGAATCTCTGCAGGTGTTTCCGGGCTGGCTGCTTGTCCAGAATTGCCTGTGGCAGTCTATTCCACACTGGCACGATGCAGTATGGGAAAGAGCGCAGAAGGTAATCAGGAGCTCGTGGCGAGAGATTCAGCTCAAGCTGGTGGGGATGGTGCTGTGCTTGGGCTGCTCGAGTGCGGCGATGACGTGGCGGTATAGCCGGCGGGGGACACATGGCTGCAACTTGAGGCAGACCATGGCCACACATCAGTTTGTACAGTAGGCAGAGAGCAGAGACCTTTCGCCGAACAAGGAGGCTGGGAAGAATCGTACCAGGGCCAATGACCTTTAGGGCGCGGAGCTGGACAGCATCCAGCATGGCCAGGTGTGAGGGGGCTGATCCCATCCACGCAAGGGGGGCATATTCCAGCATTGGCCGGACGAATCCTTTGTAAGCAATCACCCTGCCCGCGTGGCTGAGGAGGGGTGCTGCCTTCCGCAGGAGGCCCAGCCGCTGCTTAGCACGTGATGCCTACATTGGCTACCCCTCATGGTAGAGCTTTCATCAGTTGAGTTTCAGCGGCGGCGGACACGCTACGATCGCTACGGAATTAACCGTACCGCTCTTTGCCCCCGGTACCCCGTGAATCAATAAAATGCCCCATATTTCGGGCTTTAAATTTTCAAATTCTTCAGCAGAGACCCCCGGCGCCGCCTCGAGTTTACGTCAGATGGCTGACCGTACGTACCACCCTGACATACCTTCCGACGCCCCTTAGCTTGCTGCGGAGAAGGACTCGATTGGATTGCGCAAACCGTGGAGATATTTGCCAACACCAAGCCAAGGACGTTGGGTGGCTCAGACAAAGGAATGATCGGCCATAAGATGTTTCGGTTTGCTCCTTCTTTTTCCTGTTTATGTCCTTATGGTCGGTTTTTCGGGCCTGTTAGTAGAAGTACGTAGTACTGCTGAGCCACAGAAGTAAAATAAATTCAATACAAAATCCAATGTTAATGTACGGTATTTTCCAGAAGTATAAGCCGCACTTTAAACACTCGAAATTCACCTCCAAAAAGGTCAGCGAGGCGTACGCTATGATGGTCCAATGAACCGTGGTACTTCCTCCGTTAACAAAAACTTCGTGATGGATTTTGATGGATATGAAAACGCTTAGAACAGGTCAAGAACAGTTTGTATCGCCTGCAAATTACTGGACGACGGTGATTCAGCCTATGTACAGCGCTTTTACAAGAGAAACTGTTGGCGGAATGAGCAGAGAGTTCAGTTTGCGTCGCTTTCGCTCGATTCATTTTTGACCTGCGTCGCTGTCGTCATCTGCTGCACGCGAATCGTCATCTGCTAGCTGTACGCGAGTCGTCATCTCTCTCGAGTCGTTGTGCAGCTCGTTTCAGCCTTGCCTAGGCTGCTTTGATCACACTCCGCTTGATGTCGCCGCCGTTCAAGTAAGTTTGCTTTCAAGCTGCGTGATCCGCCGCGATGGCGATTACTCGTTTCCACCAGGGACTCGTGAAAAATATTTTACAACACCCTGGTTTCATCTTCGCTCTCCAGAACTCCGCGAAACGAGGAGTAAAGGCACAGCTAAACTGATTCCAATTTCTCTAATGGATACCAGCACCGAACGGCAGCGGCTAGCAAGTCCAATCGACTTTCTTTAGCCACGAGACGCGCATCTGACTGCAGACTTCTGAAAGAATGCATGGTCATCAGCATTCGAATCTGGGCTTTGCGCAGGTTGAACAAGAACTAACGTGTTACTTCAGTTCAGAGTTATTTTCATTGAGCCGTGCGATCGGAGCAGCTCCTTGTTCACTCGCTCATTGTGTGGGCTCGCTGCTCCGTTTTATCGCTCTCTATCACTCTCCAACGTACTCAGTGCCAAAGTGGTAGAGAGGCCAAGCAGCGCAATATCCCCTCGGAGAAGTGGCATTTCAGTTTCGCTCGCCATGACTGTCATCACCTATGTTTCCCCAGCGCAACCATCGATTCCGCTCGGCTCGTTGTGAAAGGTCGCTTTCCTTGCATCGTACCTCTGTCATGGCATGCCAGGGGAGGCCAAGAAAGTGATTGTGACTCATTTCACGGCAGTTTGTGCCGAAATCAGCCCCTCAAAATTCCATCACGAAGTTTTTGTTAACGGAGGAAGTACACAGGGCAGATATCTGTAGTGTGTGCCAAAAATCTGGTTGCGGCGTCGTCTTATACTCCAGTGCAGCTTACACTCCGGAAAATACAGTAAGCTTAGCTGCTTCAAGTCAATATGCAGGGGTATAGCAGGTACCCCTTTCGGCCGCGGTCACACATGCACTTTTTTTGGCGGAAAGTTTGGATTTCGCTACGCCAAAAAAATGCGAGCGGAACCTCCGCTTTCGCGGATCCGCTTTGGCGGAACCTGCATAGTGATGGCTTTGGAGTTTGGTGTGCTACCTCTGCACTGAGCTCTGGTGTTGTTTGGTTGCCGTTTAGTATTCAGTTTTCATATTGTTCTTCTTTGCCAATGAACTGTACGTTCTGGAGATCTCGCAAACAATACTGCATTGTTATGAGTGGATAGTTGGTGAGGGAATCCGAATCCTAACTCATTGGCCCCGATCGCGGACGATCTCCAATCTCCAAGCAATGCGTTCACCAGAGTGTGCCACACTAGGACTGCAACCAGGGAGTAGTAGAGTACTCTGCCACAGCGGAGCGTTGAGGAGCACAGTAGTACATGTATCTGTGACCGCTGCATCGTGTGTTCCGCGAAAGCGGCTGCGGTAGTTACGCTTTTCGCCTCCGCAAATGCGGTGCAAGCTTTTCATGTGTGACCGCGGCCCTAGGGGGATAGCAGGTCCCCCTTTAGGGGGTAGCAGGTCCATGAATGAGTTGTCATTGAGTGCAGATTGTCAAGTTTCATTTTCTTTTTCTTTGAAAATTTGTTCGTTTTTGTTTTGCTGTTTCTTTAGTTGTTGCATCAGGCCATGCAGTGATATCATGTTGTGTGATTGCCCGTGTACACTGTAAGAGGCTTGTTCAAAATCAGGTCCCCCTTTAGGGAGGGTTGCACGGCCATATGTATGTACATGTAGGATGGCTTGTGTGTGTCATTCATGGTCATTCTGTGCACACTGACACTAGGTCGAAATTTTAGAGGGGGTGGGGGGGGGGGGGTGTACAAGTGCCCCTGTGCCCAATGCGGGCTGCGTGCCTGCTATGCCTTAGCATGCAGCATGTCCACGGGCAACGCAGGTTTGTTGTTGTCAGCCACGCCAGTACGCTCACGCCTCAGCTATCTGGACACCGAAGTCCCGGCACTGCTCGCGACTTGAAAATGTCCGCCAGTAACTCTGAATTGCATACGTTTCAGATGAGGAACGGCCAGGGTTATGTCATTATGACGTCACTATGTCCACAAACATGACAAAAAGAGTAGTGATATTATTTCCACGGAAACTCGCCCGAAGGGTGCCCGGTAGACCGAAGTGCCCGCAACTTCGGGGTCCGAATATCCGAGGTGTGAGTGCTAAACGAGGTAGCGGTGCATAGAAATAAGAGAAAAGAAGAAAAGTGGGCGGTGAAGTGTTTGTGAAACTCCGGGGTGGGGAGGGGGGGGGGGGGAGGGCATAACCCTACAGAAGTCTTGCACTTACTATGCACATTCCAGCAGCTAATCGTCACGGCTCCATGCACAGACGGCGCTGCCAATGAGACCAGCAGAAACGCTAGCAGCAGTAGTGCCATTCTAGCCGGCGCGACCGTACACGTTCTTGACGCTGACGGTCTACTTCCGTGCCGTCCAGCCATCGCCCTAAACAAACACACGCACATACACATACACACACAGTCACACACATGCACATGTACACACACACACACACACACACACACACACACACACACACACACACACATACACACACACACCTCAGACCTCAGACATGCCCATCGCGGGAGCGATGATAGCGAACAGCTATGTTAGACATAGCAACTTGTGCTGGGATTACACCATTCAACAGCTTGCAAGGCTGATGAATTGACCGCCACTATTTTTAGCCTGGTATCCACCACACAGCTGTTTGAAGTGACTTTTTCTGGCCAGTGAATCCCTATTTTTGATTTTTTCAATTTTTTCTTTTTCTACACACACACCACACTACATACTCCGGCATACACTGGCTGTTGGTAACCACCCAGGAGAATGAAAGAAAAGTCAGGAAGAGTCTGAGAAAGAGAAGAAAGACGTGTGTGACCATAATCGTCGGGAATCGAACCCGCAACCTATCGATTGGAAATCACACACACACACACACACACACACACACACACACACACACACACACACAAGCACACACACACACACACACACACACAGGCTCCAGTCTTCCATCCGCCTTACATGTCACTAAGTAATTAATCACAAGGCCTACCGAACTGCGGTTGTTCATCTGGCCAGAGGCAGACTGGAGCGACTGCTTGTTGGTCTAGCCGGAGCCAAGTCGAACTGCAAGAAATGAATGAACCCAGGGCCAGGAGCTAGCTGGATTCTCTCTGCCTTGGCCAAGCGGGAAATTTGTAAAATAAATCGTACAACTCCGCGGATATAAGTTCCAGCCGCAGTACTAATCGAATAGGTGACTTTCAATGCGTGGTGTGCAGTGCTTAGTTATGAAGTCCCAGCTAACGCCGGACGACTAGCGATACCACCAAGCTTTCTCCTAAGCCTTATCCTAAGGACAGCATTCCAATTCTTACTGGTCTTCTTTGGCGTTTGGCTCGCGTCGCTCCTCGCCAAGTGGGTCGAGAGAACTAGAGGTGAGAGAGCGTGGCGAGGAATGCTGTAGCGCGTACAGCAGATCTGGCGTTCTCCCTGCGAGCCCAACTGGAAACTCTGACACGATGTGCAGCGGCACGAGGAACGCGCTTGTTGGCGCGCCGGTGTTCTGTACCGGTTGCTGCAACCAACGGCCAGTGCACTAGCGTCCGTGTTCAGCCAGCTAGCAGCTGACTTAGAATGATGTATCACTCCAACACCGACGTGCTCCACGGCCACGCGGTCAGTTGGCTGATGAAGACGAGGACGTTAGTTGCAGACACGCCCGACCGCGACTGGGCGCGGGACCAATACACATGTATTAATTTTATCTACTTGGCATGCAAGAAGAAGGCGACTACAAGCGGAAAATCACACTCAGTTGCCCTGCACCAAATATGCGCTCGATCAGGAAAGCTGTTGCTCAGCCTCGGGACTCGAGGAAGTTAGTTTAGAGAGAAGGTTAGACGGAAACAGAAAAGCGAGCTGTTGCCAGAAGTGGAGCGATTTCGCTGAAAATGATGATTGGGTTGCAGGCTGCTGACAGTTTTCAAACGAACTAAGTGATTAGTTACTGGAACCATGGGGCATGTGTGTGCAAGTCGTCCAGGCTGTACTCCCCTGTAGATCTACTGTAGTCTGTAGTCTGTAGTACGGACGCCGATCCTATCTGCCCGATCTGGCCCACTCAGCCGCTGTTCGATGCACGATGACAAACTAGGACCTCCCCGTCCCATGCCCATCTGAGTAGGCCGTCCAGAGGACCAGAACTGTCGCCTACTAGTACTATAGTATCACTCGCACTCACGTCACTTACTACCGAGTTCAGACTGCCAGTGTCAAAAACGCTAGCGCACGTGTATCAAGATTTGGGCAGTGTCTGGCTGGACAAACATGTCCACACTGACCAGAGCGCGATCATATGGGGCGAGGCAGGGTCTGCTACAGACTCGGTAGATCGATCTATTGTGTCTAGTACAATGTAATAGACTCTAGGAGGCCTATTATTTTTGTGTAGCGATTTATTTCCTTTACCCGGCCCGTACTGTACAGCTGGTGGTCACGGCTCGAACCCGATCGGGTCCAAATCGTGACCTCTCGTCGGCGCGTCTCCCATCCAGTAGATCTACGGCCTAGAACTCTTTTTTCAACTGTCTTATTGATGCAGACAGCCAGACTGTTTCGGCCAATGAGGCCTCATCAGTGCAACTCCGAGGATGGAACTGTCAGCCATGGCTACGAGAACCACAGACATTAGGACAGCTTGATGTACTAGCGCTGAGAGTGCTCAAACTGCTAGAAGCAGCGGGCAAAGCATAAAGCTAACCGGCGCAAGTGCAAACTGTCTTATTCACAAATCTGCTACACCATGTACATGTTGGTCTTTTCCTACTAGCACGAGTAGTACAATCTTGCAGAAGCAGTAAATTGTAAAGGCCATTCCGAGAAGCGGTTCAGGGGAACTGTTACATTTTATTATTGTAGTTTACCGTTGACTTGGACCAGTATGACAAGTGCTGTACTTATGCACTTCGTGTTGGATGTGAGACATGAGGGAGGTGCCTTACGGAGGTGTGAACTCGCCTCTCACATGTACTATTATTGACTATTGAGGTATGCAGCAGCACCGGAACACGTACAATAGACCCCAGGCTAAATATAGCTACCTGAAGTATGCACGTGGCAGGTGCATAACGAAGCGACAGAGACATGCAGAACACGTGTAGATCTACAAAAATAATAATAATAATTCGCGGGATTCGCGTTGGCATCGCTTGAATGTTCAGAAACACACAAACTAGCCTTCGCTACAATAGCCTTTCTAATTACAGTGAAACCTCGTTAAAAAGAACACTGATAAAACAAACTTTCGCTCTAAGACAAACTAGTATTCATAACTCTATTGGATAAATCACTGTGTAAGATATGGATAAGAAGAACTCCCGTTATTGCGAACAAATCCCGTCGGTCCCTTGATGTTCGTCCTAAAGAGGTTTGAGTGTATTATCTAATTACAATGTATAACTTGCCCTGTGGTCTGATGAGTGGGTTTGAACACGAAACTCGGAGTAAGGAGAAAGCGTTTGGTCTCTGTGTTGTTCTGCCTTGTGCAGACACTTTGTCTAACTTGACGTGCCATGTATTTACATGTACATGTACAGTCGTGTAAATACAGAATCGACACAACTACAGACACACAGAATCGAGTCCTGCTGATTGTACACATTTCAGCCTCGTTCGCTAGCTATAAACACGTGTGTGTGTTTTGGCTCTGTCCAGCTCGTGCAGTCGTGGTATCGAACTCGTGTGCAAGGATTTAGCAACAGGCAATGTAGTTTGTGCGGCCCGCTCCGCACCACTGGTGGTTGACCACATTCACTACTCTTACAGCACCCACCTTGTACGTGATGGATACCGGAAGGACATTATCCTTGGGATTCTCTCTCAAGAACATACATGACTGTACAATCATGTACCGGCACCTGTAACCACCAGACTCTGAGTAACAACACTAATTTCAGCCGCGTTCCATTGCTAAACCACCTGTCCTCGTGACATTACAGACTATACAGTATTATCGAGCACGTTCGCAAGGATTTAGCAACATACGTCATGTACATGTATGTTGTAGCTTCGGCAGACTACACAGTACACAGTACACGACCATGTACACAACCTCTGGATATTACTGGTACTAGTAGTACACTATTATAACCCAATGATTAGTTCAAAACTTGTATTAGATAAACCTTGTTATAATAGTTCACGCATATTGTTAGATTGACAGCATGAAACAGGGACCGGGGCTCTGCCAACCGCGGAAGGTTGTAGTAAGGTCACTGTTTCCGAACACAGCGCCCTCGGCCTCCACCTTGTTTCATGCTGTCAAACTAACATATTTATAGTAGTGTACATGGACATCATGATTGTACACGTACATGTATAATCAAGAGTATAGTACATGTACCTGTATGTAAAGTTAATTCCAAGACTGCAAGAGTACAAAAGCTCCAATTATCCTTGGTATAATCAAGAGTCCATAATAATAATGAACTCTTGGTATAGTACATGAATGCACTGTAGCTGGTTAAGTTAACCGGTTCGCCCTACCGGCACAGGAACAAGCATTATTTTTTAAGTAAGTCCCACAGCTACAGGTACCGGTATATCATGTATGATTACTAACCGATTAGGAGGTCTATTGATGCTATATGGACCGAGTAAAGGATCGAGGTCTCCGAGGTAATGTCTTCTATAATACATGTACATGTACATGTACTTCTGTTTACTTTCTGCTATCATACTTCAAAGTACTAGTACCGGTAGAAGTTGGTGGTAAGGCGGACATACACATGCTCTCGTTACTGTATTTACACATTACACATTACACACACAAAAAACGGTGCTGGCCGACCGTCGAAAATAGCGTGAACGGCAAAATGCTAACCATTGTATAATGTCATGTAACATGACTGGCTATTTAAGGTCTATACTCTATTGTAGTCTTCTAAGGAGTCAAATACAAACAGTCAACGCATGCATATTTGACTACTTAGGCGACGTATATCTGTTCACCAATGGTGAATCCGTTCTCATTTGAATCGTGGTTTAACCGTATTGTCCAGTGGTCTTGCCAGTATCGTCATCGACATGCATGAGCATCCGCCAACGTACTTCACAGCTGAGACTTTCAGCTCGTGCTTGTCTTGGTTGCGCTCACCTTCCCCTCCTCATGGTATTTCTATAACTTAAAACCTTCCAAGTTGGAAGGCTGTTGGAGTACGCATCCAAGATGTGCTAGAGCTCTTAGCCAATTAGTTGTAGAAAGTCAGTACCGTCGTTCAGTGTCGTGCAATATTATCGCATGAGCTGATTGTTTAGTAGCTGGTGGTGTTAGTGGACATTATAGCGTAACTTATAGTTTCATCGTTTTATTGCACATTGTCTCCACAGTTTTACATTACATGAATACAGTGTACACAAAATGTCGATCCAGCTTGTATTACTGGTTGAGGTTAATAATAATAATAAGTAGCAAATAACGAGAAAAAAGTTTATAGTTTCTTGGTTCTTTTTTCTTTCCTATAAATTCTATTTTTTTGTAAGATGTTATCTGACCAATTTTTTACTAAAAGGTACACAACCTACTCGTCAGAAGGGGAAAACACAACAGAATACACAATAAAAAGACAGCAGGGAGAGTAGGGGCTGAAAAGTAAGCCTGTGCTGGTGTGGCAAGCCCACAACACCGACCTATGGTCTCGGCGTTAACGTGGGCTTGCGCGCCATAGCCTAAAAGAAGAGGGTGCATTAGTGCGATAAAAGACAATAGAAGGTGAGGTTAAATGGTTGAGAAGAGAGAGAGAGAGAGAGAGAGAGAGAGAGAGAGAGAATGCGCTTTGTAGGTTTTCAGCAACTGGCGCACCCCTGTAGAAAGCCACGTTTGTCGTTTTCGTCGTTTTCGCGCTCCTTCTCCTGTGTACAACTTTGCTTTTGTACCGGGTCATCGTACATAGCATCAGCACCAGCATTGTTTTTGAATTTCCCGGTCTTTTCCAGCGCATGGCACGCGCTTTGGTACGACAACGTCACGTGCTGGTCGCGTGAAAACGTCATCTATGCAGACCGAAAAGTGTAGTGTGGTTGCGTACCGACTTGCACTGAGATATGCATGAAAATGTGTACTGTGATTTTTACGTAGTGTGGTTGCGGCCTTAAGTAGTTGGAAGCGCCTGGAGGGAGAACATTTTCCAGTTGGTAGGGATGGGAAGCAGACTGTTGGCATTGTCTCCGGGTTACAGATGCGACATGGTGTACAAGGGGGGACCATGGATCTCAGCAGAGGAGGACCTGGCTGGCCCAGCAGCTTGTAGATGAGTCAGCGTCGCCACTGGTCGGGTCTCGAGGCTCTGTAGCAAGATGTTGGGTCCCAGGATATGGAGGGTCCACCTCTGCACTCTGTTAAGGTGTTCAAGGTTGGTGGGAGCAGCTCCCATTCACACAAGGGGAGCGTACTCGAGCATGCGCCGGACGAAGCTGTGATACACGGCCAGTATGCCACGGCAGTCCAGAACGCGAGCAGCTCTACGTAGGAGGCCAAGACGTGAGTTTGCCCTGGCAGCAACTGACCGGAGATGTGTGGAAAAGGATAGCTTGGAGTCAACCATAACTCCGAGGAGTTTCAGGTGTGGCTGCTGTGGGATGACCTCCCCTCCGAAGTTTATTCAGTATTGTGGGGATAGGCCAAGGCTGTCGATGGCAGGACATTCGTAGGAGATGCGACCTGGATGGTTCAAATTGAAAATGCCACTTTGTTCCCCATGCATGTAACGCATTGACGGAAGCTTGGAGACTGTCAGCTTGGTGTATGGCATCGTCGCGTGTTTTGACGCAGGCATACAGCGTGGTGCCGTCTGCAAATGTTCCCATTTCAGACCCTGGAGCCAGGCAGCTATCAGCATCATTTACAACTACTTGGAACAGGGACGGTCCAAGGATGCTGCCTTGTGGCACACCTGCAGAGATCGGATAGCGATCGGAGCTCTTGCCGCCAATGACCACTTCCAGCAAACGGCCTGTTAGGTAGTCTCTAAGCCAGTCCAGGAGGGCGCCCTTCACACCGATGTTCTGCAACTTGTGCAGTACACCTGCGTGGGAAACTTTGTCAAAAGCCCCGGCGAGGTCGGCAGCAAGCACATCCACAGATCCACCAAGGCCAGATGTGACCGACCACTTGTGGGGTAGTCCCGTAAGTAGATCGGATAGACCTAGACCTCGGCGAAAGCCAAATTGCCTGGTGACAGGAGGCTTTGTCCCTCCAGAAAGTTCATTCACTGGCGGCTGATGATGGATTCCATTACTTTGGAACATATAGAGAGCAGCGAGACTGGTCGTTAATTCTTTTCAGCGGATTTGGAGGACTTTTGTATACTGGAACTACTCGGGCAACCTTCCATGCCTGTGGTTGGTGGCCAGTATTGAAAGACAGGGATAAGAGGCTTGCTAGGGGCCCTGCAAGCTCAGTCGCGCATTCCTTGAGTACCCTAGCTGGGATATTGTCCGGTCCAGTGGCTTTGGATGAGTCACGGCGAGTCTTGCCAGATGTCGTCTTACTGTGTCAGACCCGAAATGGATCCTTGTGACTGCTGGAGTTTCACTGTTGCCAGAGGCAGCATGCAGGCTGTCCACTGAGATGTCGGAGGCAAGACTGCATTTCTTGGAAAGAAAGAGCCAAAGCAGTTTGCCTTTGCCAGGTTGGTTGCGCATTCCTGCCCATGCGCATCAATCAGGGTTGGGATATCAGAGGAGCGCTTAACATCAGCGACTGATTTCATCACCGACCAACACTGTTTGTCACGCAGATTGCCCACACAGAGCTTAGCCTGGACACACCGTTCCCAAGCTAGGCGGGCCCTGTCCATCACAGTTGAGGCATGGTTGACTCATTGCAAAAATGTCTGCTTCAGAGGCTCAGAAGATGGAAATCTCCTCCAGCGCCACCAGGCCTGTTTCTTGAGAACTACTACTGTAACATCCAGACATTCTGGGTTCCACCACGGAGGGTCAGAGGGTGTTGTAGTGTATTGCTTGCACGGGATAAATCGGTCCTATCCTATTGGTACCTAATGTTCTGCAAGGATGTTAGGAAATGAACTTCCCTGTAACAAGACGGCAACGTCTGTAGGGCCTTCCCTATCAAAATAATAAATCCTACTACTACTACTACTACTACTACTACTACTACTACTACTACTACTACTACTACTACTACTACTACTACTACTACTACTACTACTACTACTACTACTACTACTACTACTACTACTACTACTACTACTACTACGGTTCTTTTTCCCGCAGTTCTATCTGCAACATATTCAGTTACCTTCCGTGACTTCTTTCACTTGTGATTTTTCTCCTCGCTACCCATTACATGTATTATTAAATCTGTCATGTCGCTCACATGTATAAAAGAAGGCGCCATCGCCTGTTTGTGTTGCGACTTTATACAAAATTCAACAACAAATTCAGCAACTATGCAGCACATTTGACCACTAACCTGTACTCGTCCAATGTAGGTCTCAGGGAGATGAGCACGGCCGGCCAAATACTACGAAAGCAATAAGTACAGGCATGTACACTTATGTACAATGTAGCAAGAAAGTTGTGAACGGAGATTGATGTACAATGTATCAAGAAAGTTGTGAACGGAGATTGATGAACACTGTACATGTAACTTCATTTTGCGAGACCTGTGGCAATACGCCCAGTGGGAAGGCAGATTCTGCCTGTGCTTCTGGTGAAGTAAAATAAGTATATAAACAACACATCGTAGATCTACGGAGGGCATTATGGCTGATTTATGCCCTAGTGCGTAGCCCGAGGTCGTGCACCGTAGTCCAAAGGCCGCAATTGCGCAACCCGCGGGCTACGGTGCACGACCGAGGGCTACGCACTAGGGCATTCAATCAGCCATATATTTTTTATATGCACGACGCACCATGCATGTGTTTATTATAGTTCATACATGCCACGTGCCTAGTCTAGTAGTTGTAGTCATAAAAGGGCATCTGTACATCAGTTCAAAGTCCAACATTCTTGTACCAAGAGTTCCCACCTACCATCCAAAAATGGTACTCTTCAAAGACCCTTTAGCGCGATTACACCAACAACCACATGGTAGCAAGAGTACATAACCCCAGGGTTATGTACTCTTGATGGTAGATCTACGGCCACAGCAGACTTTTATTCAATCACCAGATCACTGCAATTACTTGTAATCATTTACAAGTAGTAGTGATATTGATAGTAAGGACGTTTTAGCAACGCGAAAGTTCGAAAGAAAATTCGAGTCTGGGAATGAGTACAGAAACAAAGGTCGAAACTTCGAAAACTTGGACGCGAAGTAAGTTGCAGTGATTAGGGAGGTTCCGGAGTACGATTTTTCGTGCCAAAATCCGTGGAGGCTCTACGGATTTTTTATACGTCGTTTTCGAGCAGTGAAAAGTTCCGGGGTACGGAACTTATGTGTTTGCCGTCATTGCCTAGGTTACGATCGCAAACACGTCACATTAATAGTACATTCCCGCGCTATGCTTTTATTTTGAAAATTTGTACCGAAATCAAAACTTCCCGCGAAAAATCGATGTTTCTCGCACCAAATTTGTACGCGAAAAATCTTTCTGCACCCGATGACGCAAAATCTCCATACGAAGCATGGTTCGTATGAAAGCCAGTCCACACGGATTCTCGTGCCGAAAAATCGTATGGAGCACGCCTGGAAAAAATCCGTAGCGCCCATACGGATTTTGGCACGGAAAATCGTACCCCGGAACCTCTCTATTTGCGAAAGTAACTTTCTCTTTTCTCAGTACGCATTTCACTACAGGGAGTAGTAATTTTACAGCCCCCTGCTTGAGACTGAGCTGCATATACGGTACGGTACTATAGTATAAAATTCAAATAGCTTCGAGAAAAAGTCGTTTCGCATGCGAAAGGCTGAAAGCGGGATTCACAGAAGCTTTTTTGTGATGCGACACGCGATGCGACAGGCGCGAAACCGGGAAAACCCCAAATCGCAGCCATGTCGCGGCCCACGCAACTGCCGCAACTGGGCCATCGCAGAAGTTGAGCTTGGCTCAACTTTTGCGATGCGATGCGATGCGACAAGCGATTTGGTGTACGATTTTGACCTTTTCTACAGCAAAGTTGTACAAAGGTGCAAGAGTTGCCTATAAATTTTTACAAGTTGTGTCAAACCGCGCGAATATCATGGTGACGTACCCAAATCAGCAAAACTTTGTCGCATCGCTGACTTCTTCTGTGAATGGTATTTCGCGAGTTCGCATCGCACGCATCCATCGCAGATCGCGTCGCATCGCGTATCGCATCGCAAAAAAGCTTCTGTGAATCCCGCTTAAAGGGACAAGCCCAACTTTTTTTGCGGATTTTCTGTCATAAAAAATAAACGTCACAGGCTAGCTCTTCGTAGGTGTCCGCGTCCCAGCGGTCCGGGCAAGCGACCGCACCTCAGTGGGACACTTGGCCGTGGCTTTTGTACTGCAATCTGCAAGAGCCTTTCCAGGGGTACTGTAGTACACACCTGGCCTGGGTACCGGGTATGGACGAATCCCTGGTGTTGATCCTTTTTTGTTCCTTTCCTTTTTATTTGTTTTTTGCTGAGAAAGAAACGTTGCTGTTTCTGTTCCCGCCAGCGCCTTTGCTCTACAGTCAGTTTCAAAAAGATTAGCAATCCTGGTGATCGCCCGGGGAGTTTGCCGTCTTACCGTATGAGCGCTCGAGCGCTGCCTGGAAAAACTCACTGTGAACTCGAAGAAATATTCCGCGCGAAAGCATGAAAAATGACAACTCACTCAGGTCGATGTCGGTACAGTCGTCAGTCGTCTGGTTCACAACAAACGAGTTCTTCCTCGTATCAAGAGTAGATAAACAGGTTCTGTACTCTTGCTCGTATCGATTATGGAGTCAGAGAGGCCATGTCGAAAGTGTAGTAAATGCCAAGGCTGACGAGCGGCATGGGTCCCAATATGTTTTGTGACCAAATAGTTTCTTTGAGCTGCGATGCAATTTACTCTCACCATATGACTTCGACAACATTTTGAGAAAAGCAGACGCCTGTGGAAGCTGATAGAAGACGGCGTTGACTTCTAAATTCAAATATATTGGCGATCTTGAAATACTAAAATAATTCTCAAAAAGAAATCGATCGATCGATGTGCCGGTGTATTCAACACGTAGCTACAGCGCAATGACTTCCGTATTCACTCACACCGTTTCAGTGTTGTGGGTGTGTTCACATGGCGTGAGCCAGTCAAGTGTCAGTTAATTCGGGAGGATGCGGGAGCTCCAACAACAACAATCGTGAACAACAACATGACAAGTCTGCTTGATCACCAAAAAACAATGAAAAAAAGTGTGAGTTGAAGATAGGTTGGGATTTGAACTCACAACTTCATGGTCAGCAGACAGCATCCATAACCACAAGGCCAGAAAGGAAAAGATAAATCGTGGGTTTTGATAGAAAAATCGATACTGGCTTCCAGGGCAAATTGCAAACCATGGGAAAAGGCCGGAAACCTGGCCGAAATTCTAACTCCTTAACGGCTGGTCCAATTGTTCCGAAACCTTCACAGAACAATTTGCCGTGCCCTAACCAGCCCTTTTATGTACTTCGTTGTCCAATTTTCCCTTATCTTCATACTTTTTAAGACCAAAACCTGATTGCTAATCTTTTTGAAACAGACTATAGTAAAACATTGCTGGCTGATAAATGGTCATTGCTCGTGATGCCAAAGGTGAAGGGAAGCTGGGTTTCTTGCCATTTGCAACTCCCTGTCTCTGAAAATGTAGCTTATAGCTCCGAGTATGTTAGTTTTTCGACGTGCCAGACCTATTGGTATGAGCTGCAGAGATGAGGAGCAACGAAGGCGTTGGATTAATGCGTTGGATTGATGCCAATAATGGTGTTTATGGCCGGACAACGCCAGCGGTTTTCACTTGTCAGGAGGACAGTCAAGTTGGAGCAGGCAGATGACAGATTATTAATTTTGGCGCATTTTTTTGCAGAGTGGGTGGCTTGCCGAAGAGAATCATCTCAGTACCTCATGGTTACTAGTATCTGACAAATGCCTCTTATTGCTAGTCTGCATTAGAGCATAGCAGAATTGGTCATGTCACAAGTACTAGTAGTGTCAAGACTTGATGTGCTACGATTGTACTCAGATCATGTGGCAACTTCACGGTAATTCGTCCTGCCACTTTACGCTCTCCCGGAATTCCCTGCAGAAGTCACGTGCCTGTGCAGGGGACAACGTGTTTGCATTGCTTACTGATGCAAGCGGATGGAGTGCAGAGCAGATAAGAAGACATAATCTGGCTATTCAAATAGCTTCGGCTGCTATTAATTGGCTGGACTCCTGGAAACGTGGGCAAGAATCTAAACCAGTCCACGGAAACGATGTGACGCCACACAGGAAGCTAAATGGCAAACCAATCAAGTTATTTGGTAATGAAACCTTTCACCAATGTTGTCCGGTTTCATGCCTAGTGTCACTCACACAAGACCAATGGATGCCACATGTACCTAAAAGATACGCTGTTGATCAACCACAACTCCAATACCACTGAGCAGCGTCTTCTATACAGATCCAATTAGATATTGAAGTATATGAGTCGAAGTTGCTGGTATAGTCTCTCCTAATGACCGCGTATTTGGCATAATTTTCTCTATACTGCACTCTAGAGCTACTTACCTTTTCCGACATTGAACTCAGGCAGTGACCACTCGCCCACAGAATGAGCCAATTGACACAGACACCAAGTACCATGTGCATTCGTCGCAAGAGAGACACGCAAGTTTGCAAGTGCAGTGGATGTACACCCACTGATTTTCTCTTATGCCAACGATATCAGACATGACCTGAGTGAAACTAGCACCGCATTACTGCCCAATTCCGTAATTATAATTATTGCGATGCCTTGTGAAAGGATTCTCAATGCACACCTGGTCTACGCCACACGGAATACATCGGATGATAATGACCAAGACAGCTGCCTATGTCTCTCTCTTTCCCTCTCTCTCTCTCTCTCTCTCTCTCTCTCTCTCTCTCTCTCTCTCTCTCTCTCTCTCTCTCTCTCTCCCCCCCCCTCTCTCTCTCTCTCTCTCTCTCTCTCTATCTATCTATCTTCATCTATATCTATCTATCTATCCAATCTGGGGACAGAACTGTTTCGTCCTTTGTGGACTCATTAGCACAGCACAGAGAAATGAGGCCGAACCTGATTGCAATGAAAAATAAATTCCAAAGCCATATTTAAACCAGGGCCGAATATACTGTGCCAAAAATATCTCTCTATCTATCTCTATCTCTTTATCTCCTTGAGGGCACACTGGGTCCCCTGTTTTCGCAATTCTCCACCTATCAACTCCCTTCTGTGTTTGTGTGTGTGTGTGCGTGCACGGGTGCAGGGTATATGCGCACATATCTTTCCTTCTCTTCCTGTCTTTACCTGGTTTGTGAATCGGCTTTTTGATCGTATTTTTTCGGCTCACTGTTTTATGAGTTCACCTCATTATTGCACACAGGCAAGCAGTCAGGCAGCATTACAACAAATCAGCTTTGCTTCACTCCTGTACAGTAGTGTCTACTACACTCTGCTTTCGCCGCATTCGACAACTCTCAGCACTCTAGATCTGTGTGCATTATGCTGCTACCTACTTGTATTATACTACAGTAGATATTGGTTATAACGTGCCCTTCTGATTTTTCACATTTTATCACTATAACCGGTATATCACTACAAGCGATTTTCAACTGCGCGCGTCACACATACACATTATACACGTGTGGGTACTCGATCGTGCTAATGTAGCGTACTGATACGTGATGGATGCTACTGCACCTTCTCCAGTATAGAGTGAAGAACTTCTTGGCCCAAAGGCATCATCCAGGAAGCACCAGACCAGAATACCCTATGACAACATACATGTGGCTCCAAGTCGAGACATCAATGCCTCACACTTGTGTGTTGCTATCACTATAGACGATAATTTTTCTGCGCAAAGAGGTGTTTTGAATGGTGATTCTGTATCCTTATAGCCGATTTATCGCTATATACGATATATTGGTTATAATGATAATTTGACTGGCTTTTTCTGGTTTTACTTTTGATATTTTCATTTTGTATCAATATAGCCGGTTTATCACTATGTCCGATGACTTTATAACCGATATCCACTGTACTTCAGTATTAGAAATCCAACGAACGAAGTCTCTCGTATCTGTGTGTCTCCACATGTTTCTCTGTCTGTCTGTCTCTCTATTCTATTAATATATCTATCTGTCTGCCTCTCTCTCTCTCTGTGTCTATGTATCTCTGTCTGTGTCTTTGTTTTTCTGTATGCCTGTCTTTGTCATTCTCTAGCTGTCTGCCTATCTCGTTCTGTCCGTGTGCCTGTCCCTATCTGTCTGTCTGTCCATCTGTCTGTCTGTCTGTCTTCCTTTCTGTTTCTCTGTCTCCATCTGTCTGTCTCTGTTTTTCTGTCTGCTTCTCTTCTTCAGTCTTTCTCTGTGTGTCTCTCTTTGTCCCTCACTCGGTCACTTTTCTCTGTCTCTTTCTTTCTCAGTTTTCTCTCTCTGTTTCTGTGTGTGTGTGTGCGTGCGTGTGTCTCTCTCTCTCTCTTCTCTCTCTCTCCCCCCCCCCCTCTCTCTCTCTCTCTCTCTCTCTCTCTCTCTCTCTCTCTCTCTCTCTCTCTCTCTCTGTGTTTCTCTGAATCTTCGTCTCGGCCTTTCTGTCTGCCTATCTGTGTTTGTCTGTGTAACTCTCCAGCTGTCTCCCTGTCTTGGTCTGTCTCTGCTTGTCTCTCTATGTTTGTCTGTCTTCTTGGCCCTGTACTTATGTCGCTGTTTCTCCGTTTGCTTCTCTTCTGTCTCTCTCTCAGTCTCTGTGTATTCTTCCTTCTCGATCTGCCTCTCCCTTTCTCAGTTTTTTTTCTCACTGTCTCTCCCTAAGGACCCTCTGTCTCTGGCTCCCTGAGTCTTTGTGTCTGTCTCTCCTTTTGTCATTCATTATGTGCGTCCCTCTGTTTCTGTCTCGGTCTTTCTGGGTCTGATTGTCTGTCTCTGTCTGTGCTTTGTCTGTGCTTTGTCTCTTTCTCTCTGAGTCTGTGTCTCTGTCTGTCGCTCTTTATGCGCAGCATCCCTCCGTTTCTGTCTTTCTGTGTCTGTCTGTCTGTCTCTATCTCTCTACCAGCCGCTGTTCTACACATAATAGAGAGGTTCTGCAGAACGAAAATGTGTACGAACTTTCGCTCTACGTCACGAAGTGAGAAACTTCGCACGAACTTTCGCAACTTTGGACGCGAAACTTGCAGGGAACGCGAAATGAACTTTCGTAGGAAGTTTCGTGAGATTGGGTCATGTCGTACGTGCACTTGGCGCGTGCAAACTACGAAAATGTGCAGAACACAAAGTTCGTGCGAAACTTCGTACACATTTTCGCAAGGCCTGTCGCGAAACTTCGTTCGAATTTTCGTTGTGCAGAACCTCTCTATTGAAATTGTGTGGCACCGCGCACGTGGCTATGCGTGGGACATTCACACGCACACACACACATCCGTACGCTCGATCATACAAGTACATGTAGTAGTGAAGAATTCACCTCAGACACATTATTAAAACGTATCTCTCTTTCTCTCTCTCTCTGTCTCTCTCTCTATGCCTGCCACTGTGCTGCATATACAGTTAGTGAAATTGAATGGCACAGAACACGTACATGACTGTATATTTACGCACACATGGGGCATTCACGGATGCACCCACACACACCATGTATACGCCCGTCGCAAGAGAAGCACCAAATCTGCAAATGCACACCCACACACACACACACACACTTGTACCCTCGATCATACAAGTACACACACACACACACTCATACGCTCGATCATACAAGTACAATGTAGATTATGTAGTAGTGAAGAATTAACATCAGAGACATTAAAACGTCTCTCTCTCGCTCTCTCTCTCTATGCCTGCCACTGTGCTGCATAATATTATACAGATAGCGAAATTGGTGTGGCATATAACATATACATGACTGTATATTTACCCACGGGCCAAGCGTGGGACATTCACGGATGCACACACACACACACACCACACCACACACATGGCCTGCAGCAAATAACATTTCATAGCTACAAGACCTTCAAAGAAAGTCATGGTGTCAAGAAGATAGACACGTACAAGGATAATTGTAAAGTATAAATTATATTATACATGTACATGTAGCAGGGATATTCTCAGAGAGTCAAACTACCGGATGAAATGGCAAACGAAAGTCTCAACTTCAGAGAGTAGAGTGGGTGGGTGTGCAGACCAGCGAAGGTCATAACAAATTGATAATAACGTGTAACCAATGCCGGCAATGGATAATGTGTGAGCGACCAAAGAGGCGTACATAGCATTACCTGTACCACCATAAACACACCTTGACCTTGCCCATTGCGTAGCAATGATACCGCATTGTTATCTCTCCAGTCCACGACAGAATGACTGATGGCGTTTCAGGTCGCCGCTTCGACGGAACATGCGGCCGCAGGCGCAACCGTAGCCAGCAGCAGAGGGTGCCTTGTGTGGTCGATGGGCAATGGCACGCCACTCCGGATGGTTCTGGGCTGCATCGTACCATCCACATGTTGGTACCGGTGGCTCAACCGGCTCAAAGTCATGCATAACAACGTCCCTCCACCTCTTGCGTGGATCACGCGCGGGGCGCGGGGCAGGCAGTTCACCGAAGAGAACACACTTCGGCAACCGGTGATCTTCCCTCCGTGCCACGTGTCCAAGCCAGCGCAAACGTCATTCCCGTATGATGTGACCAATGTCCTCAGGCACTCCAAGGGCCTTTGCAAGGGCTGAGGACGTTGCGTGGGTCTCCCATTGCTGCCGTCGCGACACTCCAACGATAGATCTGACACATTGATGGTGGAAAAGGTTGAGGTGTCGTAGGTCCGGAGCCTTCGTTGTCCAGGTTGAGGCGCCGTACAGGAGGGTAGAGAGCACCACGGCAACATACACGCGACGACGACACTGCAAACTCAGTGACCGGTTCTCGGATACGGCTTGCTTCAATTGCAAGGAACTAAATACGGCAAGCAAATCGAGGGACATTAGGTGCAAACCTCGTTGTTCTAGTTGTCTAGACTGCACGGGGTCTTGAAAATACTGAGCCTCCACGTTGTATCTGTGTGGCATGTGGCATCCGTTGATCTCGTTTGAGTAGTAGTAGGCATGCACTGCATTATGTTTTGATGAAAGGTTCGATAGCTGATGAATGGGTTTAACATTTGGCTTCCTGTGTGGGTATTGCTTCTGTGGATTGGTTTGGAGCAATGTTCAGATAGTCCAGGCATCAGGCAAATTTATAATGGCGGTCCAAGCTAGTTGAATATCCGGTTCACTTTTTCTCATCTGGTCTACACTCCATCCGCTTGCATCCGTAAGCAATGCAAACGCATTGTCCCTTGCACAGGCACGTGACTCCTGCAGGCAATTTTGGGAGAGCGTAAAGTGGCAGGACGGATATTCCCGTGAAGTTACAACATGATCTGAGTATAATCGTAGGACATCAAGTCTTGACACTACTTGTGACATGATCAATTCTGCTATGCTCTAATGCAGACTAGCAATAAGAGGCATTTGTCAGATACTAGTAACCATGAGGTACTGAGACGATTCTCTTTAGCAAACCACCCACTCCGCTATAAATGCTCAAATAATCTGTCATCTGCCTGCTCCAACTTGACTGTCCTCTTGACAAGTGAAAATCGCTGGCGTTGTCTGGGCCATAAAACCATTATTGGCATTAGTCCAACGCCTCCCTTGCTCCTCATCTCTGCATCTCGTAACGATAGGTCTGGCACATCGAAATCTAAAACTAAAATACTTGGAGCTCTTATTTGTTCAAGCTATATTTTCAGAGCCAGGAAGTTGCAAATGGCAAGAAACCCAGCTTCTCTTCACCATTGGTATCACGAGCTATGATCATTATCAGTGAGCAACGTTACTAGAGGAAAGTCGCTGGAGTGAACAGAAAGCTTTCCAAGCAGCAACGTTTCTTTCTCAGCAAGAACAAATAAAAATGAAAGGAGCAACACCAAGGATTTGTCTATCCCGGTATAGGTACCCGGGTGTGTGTAGCCTCTGGCATGGCAAGGTTCTGCCACAGATTTCCAGTACAACGGCCACGGACAAGTGTCCCACTGAGAGAGAGATGCGGTCGCTCGTCCGGACCGCTCCGACGCGGACACCTGCGAAGAGCAGCCTGTGACGTTTATTTTTTTATGACAGAAAACTGAAAAAAAAGTTGGGCTTGTCCCTTTAGGGGGTGATTATATGGAGGTATATTATGTATCAGATTGCAACGACCAGGAGGCTCTTAGTAGTGGCTGCAAATGACCGATATCCGTCACTTGCGGCTCTGTATCAGAGACCTGTAGCTGGCCTGAAGAGTTGTAAAATTACTCCTTCGTAGCCGGGGGAGTCAGAGCGAGGGCGATTCACGGCTTGGTCAAAAAACTGTCGGCCTGGAACGTAAACGTGGATCTGCCGACACAGTTCACCTGGTTCACACGCCTGACCTGGCATGCTGCCTTGCGTGAAAGGAACATTTTTCCGAAAGCAAGCTTCTTCTCCAAAATTCGAAATTTCTTTCCAAAAATGCCGTCGTCCTTGACCTCCAAGCTGAATGTTGTTAGGATAGAAAATTAGCGAAGATGTAGCCGACCCATTCTGGCAAGCCGTGTGCCCTCTGGATATGCAGTTGTTCGCCATGGTCAACAATCTTCTTCTCCTTCGTTCGTACTTTCACTTTCCTGACCACGAATACAAGCGGTACCCATGCTCAGGTTAGTGTTTATTTGTCTGTCTATGCACATACATGTAATACAATGTACTGTTCGTGCTGCAGGCACTGGCCGACCATGGAAATAGAGGAAGCAGCCAGCTTTCTTTGAATTCTCATCCTTTCAACAAAAATAATAATGTACACACTGTCCTTGGCTCCTTTTTCCCACCGCCACCATGCATGCACTTCTTTTCGAATTCGTGTTTGCTTTGACAGTGGTTTCATGGGTGTCCTTCAGCCTTCCCTGGCATTCAAAATTCAGAATAGTTTCCACCCAGGTGCTAGTGCCTCTGTTCTGCTTAGCACATTGTAGTAAAATTATTTGCAACTGCCCACCACTGCACTCTTGGCTCACATTCACTACACCATAGCGAGGAAGTAACTAGTTTGTTCTTGGATAGATGTCTGGAGGGTGTAGAGCATCTATCCAAGAACGAACTTCCTCGCTATGGTGTGGTAAATGTGGGCCAAGAGCAGTGAGGAGAGGTGGACATTTTCAAATTATTTAGCCACATCCGATCCTTTCTCCGATAATTATGGACATGTTTTACTATACCGGTATATTGAATGGCCACTCATGCTTCTATTGAGAGGTAACACCATTCAGGAAACTGAGGAAAGCCAACCGGTGTTGCACAGGATTTGAGGTTGGGAAGAAAAGATGTTCCGATAAAAGAACTGCGAGTACATGGGAAACGTATTATGGAAAGGGCAGTCTGAGTCGAACTAGGATCTCCTGTTCCAGAGCGTGAATATGAATACCGTAAAGTCGCGGTTAAAAGCCGGGTTTGCATACAAGCACATCGCAGATAGAAGCCTGAAAATCAAACGGGTCGAATGCATATGAGCCCGTCGAGCGTAGAAGCCTTGCTCTATGCAAGCGCGGATCGGGTGGGTCAAGAGTGCATGCGCTATGTACGGTGCATAGTAAAACTGCTGCCATACCGGTAGTCAGTGGTAGATCTACGCGTGTCGCACGTAGAAGCCTGGCATACAAGACTGGCAAAAATATCAGTGGTGCATAATAAGCATGGTTTGCATTAAAACCTGATGGAGAAAGCGGCTTATGTGCTTATAAGCCCGGCTTTTATCCGCGACTTTACGGTACAGTAGAATGCCGATATTCCGAACAATCACTTATTCGAAATGCCAGTTTTCATATTGAGGAGCTAGAGTGTGTCTAGTTCCTGTGAAGAGAATGTGAGAACTGATGGAAACGTGAAGGAATGTGCAAGTCTTAGATGGATGTGTGACTGCTCCGTTATCCGAATTTTCCCCATCCGAACCCCCTGGAGAAAGCGTGCGCCCGAGGGGTGCGGATAATCTACACTCTGCTGTAACAGTTATGTACAATGCGTGCCGATGCACATTGGACAACGTTGCAAATGTAGAATTGTAGGTGGACTGTGGTTCACATTAGACGATCGGAGTACCCCCACCAAACGAAGAGAGCTCAACATCACAAGGTAGAGCTTGCATGTACAATCGAAAAAGAGTACATAATAATACCATTAGCTGATGTTGTTAGTGTGCGTTACGAAGTCTGAAGAAAATGTTGAACGATCTCGGCTGGGATGACGGCTTCACCTTAGCTCAGTGATTAGAGCATCGCTGGCCTCAAGCGAAGGTCCCTGGTTCGAATCCTGGTGGTGACAGTCAATTTTTTCTTCAGACCTTTCCCGTTTGTGTCTTTCCCTCTAACCAGTGAATATTACTGTTAGCTTCGTACTTTGAGTGATTATCACTTACAGTTACATATACAATGTACTTGATAATTTCTTAGCGCATGATAATCGGAGTCAGTACCACAATATTCCTCCCTCACTATATGAGTCTAGATACTTTGAATGTGGAACAGGGTCCAGGACAGGATCGTCTGCTCTATCCGAATTATGGCCTGGTTGCAATTTGTCTATTTACCAGCAGGTACATCGCACCAGGGAGTCATAGCACCTACACTGTAGGGAGACTACACAATACTTTATAGAATTTTGGTTCAGGATTTGGAGGTTCTCCGTGATCTGTGCAACCCGCGATCACGGCCTTGACCTACTGACCCTGAGAACGGCTCAGGTTAGCAATACCATGTACGAGCGTGTATAGATCTGCCCAATGGTGCCCCAAGGGTGGCTGAAACAGGAACCCCTGGGTCGAACCCCATGTCATTTAGCTTTACAGTCGCCTGTGCCGTCTACCTAGATGCTACAACTCCCTGCGTTGCACCCAGTAAATGCAGCACATCAAGTATACAGCCATGTAGTGTTGGATGTCACCTGTTCTGATCGTGTGATATCACAAACAATCTTCTACGGTCCATTCATTTTTAACCTGGCACGTTAGGGGCCGTCCATAATTATCTATCTTTAACAGATTGAGTATCTTTGAAACGAGAAAAAAAATCGTTCATGGGCGGGTGGGTCAAGAAGGGTTTCGTAATGAAAAATATTGATAGCTGAAACACTAGTCCATTCCAGCTATTTTTCGTTGAGGGGTGAGTAGGTGGGGGTGGGGGACGGTCACAAGTTACTCATAACTAAACTTTTCATTTCGTGAAAATTATCGATAATGCCGGGTCCATAATTGTCGATCTTTTACACGAAGAGAAAAAGTTTCGTTTGTGGGTGGGTCAAGGGGAGTTTCGTTTCGAAAAAATATTGATATTACAGACATCAATCGGGGGGGGGGGGGGGGTGGAGGAGGGTCCTTCTTTCATTTCGTGAAAATTATGGATAATGCTGGATAGCTCCTTTAGTCTATGCAATAAAATAGTTGTTTTCTTCACACAGTACCGTAAAGTTTAAACAATATCCGGCCATGTTTGTACCGAACATTTTTTCGAAAGGTAATTTCTCAAATGTTGCCTTGAGTACGTTCTCAGCAACATAGCGGGCCAGTTTCAAATAATTGGACTGCAAACTTGCATCGCTGGTTGTTGCAGCTCCATCACAGGTCGTATCACGGGAAATTGAGTCCAGCTTCACTTCTAGGTTGGGTGACACGTAATGGGCATCACTTCCTGCATGCTGGTGCATGTGACTCAAGAGCTCTGGCTGGCAAGCAGTTTTAGACTGCAGGTGCAATACAAGATTTTTCTGCGATGTGCTATGCATTGTGCATTGCATTTCTCGAGAGACACTTCACGCTATGTGAAAAAAAGAATTTCGCTCCATGTGGTATTGTGCATCATGCAGTGCAACTTTACCACAAAACTGGACTCAAAGCACCTTATAGCTAGCTGTGGTTCACAGCAAAGATTTTCCTATTTGCGACTCTTGGTTTAATGGGTGCAGTAGCATGCATGTGCCTGGTGATATTGTTGCAATGGATCATAGTGAGGGCGTAGCAGTACTTGTGCACTGATAGTTGGTAATGGCATGAGTACATTACCAAGAGTGGGCAACTCGATGATCCCTCTGCCCACGGCAGAAAGTTTCATCACTTCGGTTTTTGTGGGCCATTGGGCTCATTAATACCATCATGCGTAGCCAGAGATCAAAACTTGTACATCACAGCTACGGTAGTTGAAGCAGAACAATGAACTGTGGATCCATGCCTACTGAACCTGATGAAACACTCTATCTACATGGCACATGTAGAAATATATGCGCGCTTGCTCATAATCATTGGATTTCGAAGCCGATCGCACCTTATGTTAGTAGTTGCACATTCTTAGCAGTTATGTAGTTTGATAATAACGTTACGATAGATTATCAATACTGGTGGAAACGTTATGCTGGTTGCATATTTTGTACCCGGTGTGCCATGACCAGGCATGCTAATTCATCGGATATTAGCAAGTTTGCCTGCCTGCTGGGTGTTGCATCTTAGCTTCACTGTACTACAAATACGATAGGCTTAGTTTTCCTAAATTGCTTCTTTATAACATCCAGTTTGTTTTGCTGCAATCTTTTCACGTGTTTTGCAGGATTGTAGACAAGGGTGAATACCATTATCATGAGCGAAGGTCTCTGAGAACTCATGTCTGAAGGCTGGTCATGTTGGCCCAACGATGACTTTCATTGCCTGTATCCGCCACCTTCATACTGGAATGAACTGGAACATGTTCACTCTCTGTTTCTCATGTGGAAGGACGGAACAGATTGTTTGTCTGTCTCTGTGGATCACCGAAGGCTGAACAGTACAGTTGGAAGAATATTGGATCTCACGAAGTGACTGAATCTGAAGCGGCTGACATGCATCTGCACAGCGCTTTCTTTCTGAGATTTGCTTCAAGGCAGGTTATTGTGTACAATTTTGTCCACAGTATTCCTATATTTGCCAAACGTATTTCTCTGATAGTATTGTGACTACACACGCGCAATGATCTCTCCGTCATCAGTCTTTCGCAATGATGTGGCTCACTGACGACAGCATGCATAGCCATAGATCAAATGAGCAGCTGAGGTAGTTGAATCAGAAGAATGGATCAATGCATCCTGAACCTGGTGTCCTGCCTATATGCACCCTCAGTAGTATTTGTAACGTGTTAACTATGAAGTATCAACATTGCTTCTCTTCTATGTGGGTGGTGTGAGTGAATGTCAGATGGTCTGTACTGCCATGGCCGATGGTGTTCACTGGAAGATGTTGGGTTGGACCATTGTGCCCTCTTGCAATATGCTGTTCCAGCCTGAAGGCAATGAAAAAGTTCGAATGCTGATCTGCTTTCAAGCGTAGAATGTTACATTATGTGCATTACATATTTGCATAATTATGTTTTGTACTGGAGTGTGAATGTGCGGCAAGGGCATGCACATGTAAGTATATCGCGCTGCAAACAGCCTAAGAGTTCACGTGGTGTGTGATAAGTACACTTTTGGAAAGTGCGTGCACAGTCGAATCATGTAATGTTAAAACAGCCTTCGTGCTCCTCCCTGAATGGCTGCACAAGTAGAAATCTCCGTCTTCCTTTGCTTCTTTTTGCTTGAGCTGGCATGGTGGTCGTAGAGTTGGAAATTGTCAAGTATGATAACAATCGTTGTTTGGTCTGGAGACAAGATTGCATTTGGATATTTGTCCCAGGACTGCATGGCTTCCCAAACTGCATGTTGAATGCCATAGATGATTATTGTTCGGTTCAAGAAAGGACTCGTGGGTCTGTCTGGCTATTGTGAGCTCTCGCTAGTCCATTTCCATAGCACTTGCTCTGGATTCACTCACTGGAATATTCTCCAGTATAGAACAAGAAGTTTAGAAAACCTACTGGTGATATTAGTATGTTATACTAGTTTCTCCGCACTGTACCGCAGCTTTTGTTATCACACACATGCGGGTTATATAGTTTATCTACAATCCAGCATGATGTTCTTCCAAGAACACCCCCGACCTAGGCCCTCGGAACGACGTTCTTTGGTGTGCAACATCACTTATAGTTCTAAATCTTAGAATTACCGGTAAGCGCAGGATTTTAGTGATCACGGTTCCAAATGCATGTCATTGCACTCCACCTTTGGGACTTATTAAACATGTCATTGCACTCCACCTTTGGGATTTATTAAGAGCTGCATGCATGCCAAAGCTTGTCATAAAAGAAGAGCAGACTTAAATAGGCATCTTGTACGCATGATTTCTAACATGTAACATCCCTGCCGAAGAGTGTTCTTCCATACTACAGTAGATTGAGCGTCCAAGAACGTTGTGTCCAAGAGGTTAGCCTGGGGTGTTCTTATTTTTCAGCCATCCGGCTGCGCTCTTGTAGCATGTTCTTAGAAACAATCATGTTAGGATCATAATTATGTATCCCGAAACCTACCGAAAAACCAACACCGCCATTCTTTTAAACTTAAGGCGGTGGTGTTCTTAGCATTTCAGGCTGGACATTCTTGGGCAACACGTTCTTCGGCGCCTGACTCTACTGTAGTACTGTACATGAAATACAGCTGCTACAACTGTAGTAATATAGAATGCTGATTATCCGAATGATTGATTGTCCGAACTGCTCAGGCTGCATGGCAGCAGGCTGTCATCAACATGCACCATGATAATTTCGAGGAGCTGGAGTGTGTGCCAAAAAGAATGAGAAATGAAAGTATGCATGAGAAAATGAGTATGTTTTAGATGAGTGTTTTCCCACGCCCTTATCCGAACATACATGCACTCGATCGCCATAACCCCTGGCACACAGCACACAGCTTCAGAACCTGACAGAGTATGATATGGGTATGTCACAAGTACTCCCAGGTCCCGAAGCTTTCGTCTCAACAAAGGATCATAATCGACGACTTGTAATGAACTACATTTTGGTGGTATAAAACCGTACTTGTTTACGAATGAGTTTAAAAGCATGAGAACTATCCACAGCAGACATTCTCACTGTTCGGAGTTGCCTAAAAAGTGGTGCATGTACAAATCAGGGATGGGTAAAATACAGTGTACCAACATCTGAGGTGAGTCTATCAGGAAAGTGAATGTCGTCCACTCTATAAAATGGGGTCCCTCAAGAAAGATGGGATTTTGCAGCCATGGACGTTTCCAGCCAGGTGACTGTATATACAGTGATCTAAGTTATGCAAAGCTTGACATGAATGATTGGCTGGACACGTCGAAGAGAAGGAAGAGAGAAGCAGACCAACCTTACACCAGCTGAGTGTAGTGGCCCAAAACAACAAACTAATTCTGTGTGGCCTTAGAGGAGCTGGGCAAGATGTGTACAGTGAATTAAACAATACAGTAAACGTGGGAGAAGAAGTGACAAGACTGAGTATGATACACTGTGCCAGCACAGTGCACATACTAGTGCAACTGTTGGTGTAATTACAGTTAGCCCACACAAGCAGGTCACTCGATTGTAGATACACAGAGCGCATTCTACATCATACAAAACATGTTGAGCTAGGCAGCAGTGGCTGGCATTTACCGACATACACCAATGCCAATGCGCGGCTTGAGCAAATATTACAAGCCTCAGAACACCCATACGCCATTTTAGAGACAGAACAAGGCGATGAGTAAGCACCAAAGGATTATATGAATAGCGGCCAGGCAATAATTCAGACCACTGCTGCTAATCAAGGACTAGTTCCTAGTACTAGTATGTTGTCAGTGTACCCTGAAACGATGCAATCACAGCGAACGTGATACATGCACATCATGTTGCCTGGTTCTTGGTTAAAAGTTGTATCCTCAATGCTTGAGGTTTGTGGGGTCCCTCCAGCTTCTCAGAGTCCTGCATAAAAAAGATAAAAGCAAGTGCAGGTAGAATAATAGTAAGCTCACATAAAACCTCTTCGTCTTGCTAACAAATTTCGTGATTAAATCCACAGCATGGGAACGAAGCTACAGGAAAAAAGTTCAACCATAATAATGCAAAAAGGCAACTTTAGCTAATCATATTTTTGGCAGCAACACTATACTGTTTGTATAGGAGAGTTGGCTTGGTGCATTCATGCCAAAATGAACTCCCTATAGTATTGTATTACTGTACTTCATCATTTTACTTGAGCATTCATTCCCAGTAGCCCTAATGTCTTCTAACAGAGTGCGCAAGGTACTGCATATTCGGCGCATATTTTATTTTTGGCTAATATCGGCCTGTGCATTTTTAATTCGGAAAGTGGTGGACATCACGCAACTGAATTGTAAATAAAAGGAGGTTTGTCAACTGACAACCGCATACTTTTTCGACATCACTAATAAAAGAATTTTGCGTCCAGTGCATGTGCCAGGAGTGAATAGCAACTGAATAGAGCGGTTGTCATTTATTTACTAGAGGAAACGCAAAAGGTAACAAGATTACGTAACCAAAGGTGAGAAGGCACTGAACAAACTGTCAACCTACGAATACAACCTCAGTGCAACAACGTGCTCTTTCTGCTTACACAAGCAGAAAGAGAAAGAGCATGTTGTTGCACTGAGGTTGTATTCGTAGGTTGTATTCGTAGGTTAACACTTCGTTCATTGCCTTCTCCCCTTTTATGTACTGGGCATTTGTAGCCTAAAATTTGTTTCGCAAGGTTCAATGTGACAGTGTATACAGGTATCAGCAGTACAGGCTGAAATTTCAATGTGGCCGAGATGTGCTTTTGCCCTGGGGAGGCTGCAATTTAAAAGCGTCGAAAATTTGCATACTTTACAACACAGTACTGAGCATGCGGTGAGCTGATGACGAAATGAATTGGAGGTACTAATAATGCTAAGGGATTCGGGGGCGCATCAAAGGGGTCAGCACCAAGGAATGGGATAGATTTGTGCCCAGTTCAGGTATGTATATTGGGTATAGAACGGAAATTAATGGCTTAGCCTCGGGCGACTCCTACCAGTATTGCCACCAATGGCCCATGGCTGCTGATCTCTGTGATAGAAATGAGACGTGTATGTGAAACCAAAATACGGCTTTTCAAGATATACTGTAAGACATGTTATTATAATGAGTCGCTAATTTAACGATTGTCCAAAATTCATAGGTTAACGATCTTGCAGTATTCTGCCATATCCACACACAGCATATATGAAGCAGTAAGGCCTCAACGGATCTTATTATAACGAAGAAATGTCATCCGTTAAAACGTTAGATTTGCTTCCTCGTTATATAATATATACTGTAAGACATGATTGTATATTATAAAATCATGTCTTACAGTATGTGCATTTTGTGAAGATCTGATGTAAGTCATTAGGGACACCTTGTTGGGTCTTGCCAACATTCAATTATTATGATGTTCATATCTATGCAATAACGTTAATGGAATTATCAGCAAGAATCAATAATCCCAAGAGTATGCAGCTTTGCACATGGAGTCTGCCACAACACGTTTACCAAAGTACATGAATCTAGACACGAGCTGAGGAATCAGCTGAGCTGCTGCATCATTTATGATCTGCTATAGTTTCCAGTCTCCATGGAGGTTTTTCTTGGAGACGTCGAATCTACAGTATTAGGTGTGAAACTGTTGTACTAAACTGCAGGAGATAGACTCTATTCAGCTCGGACAACATTTCACAAGCACGCCGATCAAAGCTTGCTACACTCCCGTTTAGTCAACTTAACGGCCCAAATAATGCTTGGGTCATGAACTCATCGCTGTTGGTCTTTCGAGGGTGCCTGACAATGGTTGTTAGTGCACAGCACCTGCCGGGCCAAATGACAAGATCAGAGACATAGATCTTCCTAGTTCAATTGCTGAAAGGTGACTTGTGCAAACGTTATGTAGCAAAAGGAACTGTACTATGGTACTACACGCCATTCACAATAATCAAAAATGCCCACTTGACAAAACAGAATTTCATCAACGGAGTCCCGGGATTTTTTATTCTGTACATATGCATTATGGAGTCATAGCATAAGGGAGACGGCACGGTAGACTTTCAGCCTAAATCATAACGAGGGCCAGCTGGGCAGCTCGAAAGAGAGCTCTATGCACTATTGGCAGAGTGGTATACATGAATAGAGAGTGACCACCCAGTGCATGAAGCTTTTCGTGTCACCCTAGAAAATTTCAAAAATTAATAACGTGGGTTCAACCCTGGGCTGCCAGTGACAGTTGCCCTAACTGCCTTAGGGGCAAGTGCGATACATACATGCTCGCATATAGCATCGCTTGACTGACCCATGCTTGGGGCCAGTGAGTCAAGTCCGCAATCACGAGTTGCATAAACGACAGATCATGTAGAATCTCCATGGATCCAATCTGTGTACTGTAAAAGCAGAAATTTTCGGTAGTGTAATATTTTCGGAATTCTCCAAAATCGGCGATTCGGTGGAGGGAAATTTTCGGTAATACCCGCTTTCCAGGTAAGGGTGCTAGTACCACTAAGTAGTACCGAAAAAGTTCGGTGCATTTTTTCGGTAAAAATTGTCGGCACCGAAGTTACCGAAAATAAAACACCACTGAAAATTTCCGCTTTTACAGTACATCATTTTGGGTATCATGATCTCGTGTTGTTTCCTTGGGTGCTACGACTCCCTGACATCCATGGAACGGTATGAATTGGGCGATTTCAGCCAATCAGTAGACGTTCTGAGAGGGGTATATTCAACGATACACCCCGCTCAGTTCACAAGGGTCGCGCCAAGAGTGAATATTGGAAGGAGTCTTGGGAAAGTGCCCTGGGAGAAATGGATTGCACCATTCTATACATGTACTGCATTCCCCATAATTTCCTCGTGCTATGTCCTCAGGAAAATATTTAACGTATACCCTTCATATACTCATAGAATAATCCAAACGTATCTGCAGTCAACCACGGGTATAACAACCCACGGATAGTGACACTATCTTCAGACCTAGTAACAATATAGCCGTATATTTTCAACCCCGTGAATGACGACAACTCCCAAATACCAACACTTTTCTCATGCCCGATCAAGGGTCGTTCGTTACTGGCAAAGTTAGCTGGATATCATGTCATGTAGTCATTATTACTTCAGGCAGGGACAATGAAATACACCCCCCCCCCCCCCCCCCGCCCCTTTCCTGCAGAGGGAACAGTGCTGTGTCCAGGTCCGCATGCAGCATGGAGGTGCTAGTAAGTCACTGGCATCATTTTCTCTTGTGGATCGATGTACAGTGTGTGACAATGCTTCCATAACGTTAGTGGTGGTGGTGGTGGCGGGAGCATACTGCACTGCAGGGCATTACAGCACTGGCATACTATTATTTTCTCTTGCAGACGTGCCGTGCACGACAATGCTTCTATAGTGGTGGTCACGGTGATGGTAGTGGTGGTGGTGTGGTGGTGGTGGTGGTCACAGTGGTGGTGTGGTGGTGGTGGTGGTGTGGTGGTGGTGGTGGTCACAGTGGTGGTGGTGGAGGTGGTGGTGGCGGTGGTGGTGGCGGCGGTGGTGGCGGCGGTGGTGGCGGCGGTGGTGGTGGCGGTGGTGGTGGCGGTGGCGGTGGTGCTGCTGGTAGTGGTGGCGGCGGTGGTAGTTGCGGTGGTGGGAGCATTCTGCACTGCAGGGCATTAAAGCAAGCTCGATTGTGCATGCATGGTGGCGGTGGGAAAGAGGAGCTAAGGAAAGTGTGTACATATTTTTGTTGAAAGCACGAGAATTCAAAGAAAGCTGGCTGCTTCCTCTATTTCCATGGTCGGCCAGTGCCTGCAGCACGAACAGTACATTGTATTACATGTATGTGCATAGACAGACAAATAAACACTAACCTGAGCATGGGTACCGCTTGTATTCGTGGTCAGGAAAGTGAAAGTACGAACGAAGGAGAAGAAGATTGTTGACCATGGCGAACAACTGCATATCCAGAGGGCACACGGCTTGCCAGAATGGGTCGGCTACATCTTCGCTAATTTTCTATCCTAACAACATTCAGCTTCGAGATCAAGGACGACGGCATTTTTGGAAAGAAATTTCGAATTTTGGAGAAGAAGCTTGCTTTCGGAAAAATGTTCCTTTCACGCAAGGCAGCATGCCAGGTCTGGTCAGGCGTGTGAACCAGGTGAACTGTGTCGGCAGCTCCACGTTTACGTTCCAGGCCGACAGTTTTTTGACCAAGCCGTGAATCGCCCTCGCTCTGACTCCCCCGGCTACGAAGGAGTAATTTTACAACTCTTCAGGCCAGCTACAGGTCTCTGATACAGAGCCGCAAGTGACGGATATCGGTCATTTGCAGCCACTACTAAGAGCCTCCTGGTCGTTGCAATCTGATACATAATATACCTCTTATATGAGGTATATTATGTATCAGATTGCAACGACCAGGAGGCTCTTAGTAGTGGCTGCAAATGACCGATATCCGTCACTTGCAGCTCTGCATCAGAGACCTGTAGCTGGCCTGAAGAGTTGTAAAATTACTCCTTCGTAGCCGGGCGAGTCAGAGCGAGGGCGATTCACGGCTTGGTCAAAAAAACTGTCGGCCTGGAACGTAAACGTGGATCTGCCGACACAGTTCACCTGGTTCACACGCCTGACCTGGCATGCTGCCTTGCGTGAAAGGAACATTTTTCCGAAAGCAAGCTTCTTCTCCAAAATTCGAAATTTCCTTCCAAAAATGCCGTCGTCCTTGACCTCCAAGCTGAATGTTGTTAGGATAGAAAATTAGCGAAGATGTAGCCGACCCATTCTGGCAAGCCGTGTGCCCTCTGGATATGCAGTTGTTCGCCATGGTCAACAATCTTCTTCTCCTTCGTTCGTACTTTCACTTTCCTGACCACGAATACAAGCGGTACCCATGCTCAGGTTAGTGTTTATTTGTCTGTCTATGCACATACATGTACATGTAATACAATGTACTGTTCGTGCTGCAGGCACTGGCCGATCATGGAAATAGAGGAAGCAGCCAGCTTTCTTTGAATTCTCATCCTTTCAACAAAAATATGTACACACTTTCCTTGGCTCCTTTTTCCCACCGCAACCATGCATGCACTGCTTTTCAAATTTGTGTTTGCTTTGGCAGTGGTTTCATGGGCATC
Source organism: Sycon ciliatum (assembly GCF_964019385.1). Classification (NCBI taxonomy): domain Eukaryota; kingdom Metazoa; phylum Porifera; class Calcarea; order Leucosolenida; family Sycettidae; genus Sycon; species Sycon ciliatum. Next base: position 26,755,128 of record NC_088655.1, on the reverse strand, counting down.
CTTCAGCCTTCCCTGGCATTCAAAATTCAGAATAGTTTCCACCCAGGTGCTAGTGCCTCTGTTCTGCTTAGCACATTGTAGTAATATTATTTGCAACTGTCCACCACTGCACTCTTGGCTCACATTCACCACACCATAGCGAGGAAGTTTGTTCTTGGATAGATGTCTGGAGGATGTAGAGCATCTATCCAAGAACGAACTTCCTCGCTATGGTGTGGTAAATGTGGGCCAAGAGCGCAGTGAGGAGAGGTGGACAGTTTCAAATTATTTAGCCACATCCGATCCTTTCTCCGATAATTATGGACATGTTTTACTATACCGGTATATTGAATGTCCACTCATGCTTCTATTGAGAGGTAACACTATTCAGGAAACTGAGGAAAGCCAACCGGTGTTGCACAGGATTTGAGGTTGGAAAGAAAAGATGTTCCGATAAAAGAACTGCGAGTACATGGGAAACGTATTATGGAAAGGGCAGTCTGAGTCGAACTAGGATCTCCTGTTCCAGAGCGTGAATATGAATAACGTGAAGTCGCGGATAAAAGCCGGGTTTGCATACAAGCACATCGCAGATAGGAGCCTGAAAATCAAACGGGTCGAATGCATATAAGCCCGTCGCGCGTAGAAGCCTTGCTCTATGCAAGCGCGGATCGGGTGGGTCAAGAGTGCATGCGCTATGTATGGTGCATAGTCAAACTGCCGCCATACCGGTAGTCAGTGGTAGATCTACGCGTGTCGCACGTAGAAGCCTGGCATACAAGTCTGGCAAAAATATCAGTGGTGCATAATAAGCATGGTTTGCATTAAAACCTGATGGAGAAAGCGGCTTATGTGCTTATAAGCCCGGCTTTTATCCGCGACTTTACGGTACAGTAGAATGCCGATATTCCGAACAATCACTTATTCGAAATGCCAGTTTTCATATTGAGGAGCTAGAGTGTGTCTAGTTCCTGTGAAGAGAATGTGAGAAATGATGGAAACGTGAAGGAGTGTGCAAGTCTTAGATGGATGTGTGACTGTTCCGTTATCCGAATTTTTCCCCATCCGAACCCCCTGGAGAAAGCGTGCGCCCGAGGGGTGCGGATAATCTACACTCTGCTGTAACAGTTATGTACAATGCGTGCCGATGCACATTGGACAACGTTGCAAATGTATAATTGTAGGTGGACTGTGGTTCACATTAGACGATCGGAGTACTCCCACCAAACGAAGAGAGCTCAACATCACAAGGTAGAGCTTGCATGTACAATCGAAAAAGAGTACATATACCATTTTAATAGCTGATGTTGTTAGTGTGCGTTACGAAGTCTGAAGAAAATGTTGAACGATCTCGGCTGGGATGACGGCTACACCTTAGCTCAGTGATTAGAGCATCGCTGGCCTCAAGCGAAGGTCCCTGGTTCGAATCCTGGTGGTGACAGTCAATTTTTCTTCAGACCTTTCCCGTTTGTGCCTTTCCCTCTAACCAGTGAATATTACTGTTAGCTTCGTACTTTGAGTGATTATCACTTACAGTTACATATACAATGTACTTGATAATTTCTTAGCGCATGATAATCGGAGTCAGTACCACAATATTCCTCCCTCACTATATGAGTCTAGATACTTTGAATGTGGAACAGGGTCCAGGACAGGATCGTCTGCTCTATCCAAATTATGGCCTGGTTGCAATTTGTCTATTTACCAGCAGGTACATACTAGGGAGTCATAGCACCTACACTGTAGGGAGACTACACAATACTTTATAGAATTTTGGGTCAGGATTTGGAGGTTCTCCGTGATCTGTGCAACCCGCGATCACGGCCTTGACCTACTGACCCTGAGAACGGCCCAGGTTAGCAATACCATGTACGAGCGTGTATAGATCTGCCCAATGGTGCCCCAAGGGTGGCTGAAACAGGAACCCCTGGGTCGAACCCCATGTCATTTAGCTTTACGGTCGCCTGTGTCGTCTACCTAGATGCTACAACTCCTTGCGTTGCACCCAGTAAATGCAGCACATCAAGTATACAGCCATGTAGTGTTGGTTGTCACCTGTTCTGATCGTGTGATATCACAAACAATCTTCTACGGTCCATTCATTTTTAACTTGGCACGTTAGGGGCCGTCCATAATTATCTATCTTTAACAGATTGAGTATCTTTAACACAAAACGAGAAAAAAATCGTTCATGGGCAAGAAGTCAAGAAGGGTTTCGTAATGAAAAATATTGATAGCTGAAACACTAGTCCATTCCAGCTATTTTTCGTTGAGGGGTGAGTAGGTGGGGGTGGGGGACGGTCACAAGTTACTCACAACTAAACTTTTCATTTCGTGAAAATTATCGATAATGCCGGGTCCATAATTGTCGATCTTTTACACGAAGAGAAAAAGTTTCGTTTGTGGGTGGGTCAAGGGGAGTTTCGTTTCGAAAAAATATTGATATTACAGACATCAATCGGGGGGGGGGGGGGTCCTTCTTTCATTTCGTGAAAATTATGGATAATGCTGGATAGCTCCTTTAGTCTATGCAATAAAATAGTTGTTTTCTTCACACAGTACCGTAAAGTTTAAACAATATCCGGCCATGTTTGTACCGAACGTTTTTTCGAAAGGTAATTTCTCAAATGTTGCCTTGAGTACATTCTCAGCAACATAGCAGGCCAGTTTCAAATAATTGGACTGCAAACTTGCATCGCTGGTTGTTGCAGCTCCATCACAGGTCGTATCACGGGAAATTGAGTCCAGCTTCACTTCTAGGTTGGGTGACACGTGATGGGCATCACTTCCTGCATGCTGGTGCATGTGACTCAAGAGCTCTGGCTGGCAAGCAGTTTTAGACTGCAGGTGCAATACAAGATTTTTCTGCGATGTGCTATGCATTGTGCATTGCATTTCTCGAGAGACACTTCACGCTATGTGAAAAAAAGAATTTCGCTCAATGTGGTATTGTGCATCATGCAGTGCAACTTTCCCACAAAACTGGACTCAAAGCACCTTATAGCTGTGGTTCACAGCAAAGATTTTCCTATTTGCGACTCTTGGTTTAATGGGTGCAGTAGCATGCATGTGCCTGGTGATAGTGTTGCAATGGATCATAGTGAGGGCGTAGCAGTACTTGTGCACTGATAGTTGGTAATGGCATGAGTACATAACCAAGAGTGGGCAACTCGATGATCCCTCTGCCCACGGCAGAAAGTTTCATCACTTCGGTTTTTGTGGGCCATTGGGCTCACTAATACCATCATGCGTAGCCAGAGATCAAAACTTGTACATCACAGCTACGGTAGTTGAAGCAGAACAATGAACTGTGGATCCATGCCTACTGAACCTGATGAAACACTCTATCTACATGGCACATGTAGAAATATATGCGCGCTTGCTCATAATCATTGGATTTCGAAGCCGATCGCACCTTATGTTAGTAGTTGCACATTCTTAGCAGTTATGTAGTTTGATAATAAAGTTACGATAGATTATCAATACTGGTGGAAACGTTATGCTGGTTGCATATTTTGTACCCGGTGTGCCGTGACCAGGTATGCTAATCCATCGGATATTAGCAAGTTTGCCTGCCTGCTGGGTGTTGTATCTTAGCTTCACTGTACTACAAATACAATAGGCTTAGTTTTCCTAAATTGCTTCTTTATAACATCCAGTTTGTTTTGCTGCAACCTTTTCATGTGTTTTGCAGGATTGTAGCCAAGGGTGAATACCATTATCATGAGCGAAGGTCTCTGAGAACTCATGTCTGAAGGCTGGTCATGTTGGCCCAACGATGACTTTCATTGCCTGTGTCCGCCACCTTCATACTGGAATGAACTGGAACATGTTCACTCTCTGTTTCTCATGTGGAAGGACGGAACAGATTGTTTGTCTGTCTCTGTGGATCACCGAAGGCTGAACAGTACAGTTGGAAGAATATTGGATCTCACGAAGTGACTGAATCTGAAGCGGCTGACATGCATCTGCACAGCGCTTTCTTTCTGAGATTTGCTTCAAGGCAGGTTATTGTGTACAATTTTGTCCACAGTATTCCTATATTTGCCAAACATATTTCTCTGATAGTATTGTGACTACACACGCGCAATGATCTCTCCGTCATCAGTCTTTCGCAATGATGTGGCTCACTGACGACAGCGTGCATAGCCATAGATCAAATGAGCAGCTAAGGTAGTTGAAGCAGAAGAATGGATCAATGCATCCTGAACCTGGTGTACTGCCTATATGCACCCTCAGTAGTATTTGTAACGTGTTAACTATGAAGTATCAACATTGCTTCTCTTCTATGTGGGTGGTGTGAGTGAATGTCAGATGGTCTGTACTGCCATGGCCGATGGTGTTCACTGGAAGATGTTGGGTTTGGCCATCGTGCCCTCTTGCAATATGCTGTTGCAGCCTGAAGGCAATGAAAAAGTTCGAATGCTGATCTGCTTTCAAGCGTAGAATGTTACATTATGTGCATTACATATTTGCATAATTATGTTTTGTACTGGAGTGTGAATGTGCGGCAAGTGCATGCACATGTAAGTATATCGCACTGCAAACAGCCTAAGAGTTCACGTGCACTTTTACAAAGTGCGTGCACAGTCGAATCATGTAATGTTAAAACAGCCTTCGTGCTCCTCCCTGAATGGCTGCACAAGTAGAAATCTCCATCTTCCTTTGCTTCTTTTTGCTTGAGCTGGCATGGTGGTCGTAGAGTTGGAAATTGTCAAGTATGATAACAATTGTTGTTTGGTCTGGAGACAAGACTGCATTTGGATATTTGTCCCAGGACTGCATGGCTTCCCAAACTGCATGTTGAATGCCATAGATGATTATTGTTCGGTTCAAGAAAGGACTCGTGGGTCTGTCTGGCTATTGTGAGCTCTCGCTAGTCCATTTCCATAGCACTTGCTCTGGATTCACTCGCTGGAATATTCTCCAGTATAGAACAAGAAGTTTAGAAAACCTACTGGTGATATTAGTATGTTATATACTAGTTTCTCCGCACTGTACCGCAGCTTTTGTTATCACACACATCCGGGTTATATACAGTTGTTTATCTACAATCCAGCATGATGTTCTTCCAAGAACGCCCCCGACCTAGGCCCTCGGAACGACGTTCTTGGGTGTGCAACATCACTTATAGTTCTAAATCTTAGAATTAAGCGCAGGATTTTAGTGATCACGGTTCCAAATGCATGTCATTGCACTCCGCCTTTGGGACTTATTAAACATGTCATTGCACTCCACCTTTGGGATTAATTAAGACCTGCATGCATGCCAAAGCCATAAAAGAAGAGCAGACTTAAATAGGCATCTTGTACGCATGATTTCTAACATGTAACATCCCTGCCGAAGAGCGTTCTTCCATACTACAGTAGAGTCGAGCGTCCAAGAACGTTGTGTCCAAGAGGTTAGCCTTGGGTGTTCGTATTTTTCAGCCATCCGGCTGCGCTCTTGTAGCATGTTCTTAGAAACAATCATGTTAAGATCATAATTATGTATCCCGAAAGCTGCCGGAAAACCAACACCGCCATTCTTTTAAACTTAAGGCGGTGGCGTTCTTAGCATTTCAGGCTGGACATTCTTGGGCAACACGTTCTTCGGCGCCCGACTCTACTGTAGTACTGTACATGAAATACAGCTACTACAACTGTAGTAATATAGAATGCCGATTATCCGAATGATTGACTGTCCGAACTGCTCAGGCTGCATGGCAGCAGGCTGTCATCAACATGCATCCCATGATAATTTCGAGGAGCTGGAGTGTGTGCCAAAAAGAATGAGAAATGAAAGTATGCATGAGGAAATGAGTATGTTTTAGATGAGTGTTTTCCCACGCCCTTATCCGAACATACATGCACTCGATCGCCATAACCCCTGGCACACAGCACACAGCTTCAGAACCTGAGAGAGTATGATATGGGTATGTCACAAGTACTCCCAGGTCCCGAAGCTTTCGTCTCAACAAAGGATCATAATCGACGACTTGTAATGAACTACATGTTGGTGGTATTATACCGTACTTGTTTACATTCAATTTAGGAATGAGTTTAAAGCATGAGAACTATCCACAGCAGACATTCTCACTGTTCGGAGTTGGCAAAAACGTGGTGCATGTACAAATCAGGGATGGGTACAATACCAACATCTGAGGTGAGTCTATCAGGAAAGTGAATGTCGTCCACTCTATAAAATGGGGTCCCTCAAGAAAGATGCGATTTTGCAGCCATGGACGTTTCCAGCCAGGTGACTGTATATACAGTGATCTAAGTTATGCAAAGCTTGACATGAATGATTGGCTGGACACGTCAAAGAGAAGGAAGAGAGAAGCAGACCAACCTTACACCAGCTGAGTGTAGTGGCCCAAAACAACAAACTAATTCTGTGTGGCCTTAGAGGAGCTGGGCAAGATGTGTACAGTGAATTAAACAATACAGTAAACGTGGGAGAAGAAGTGACAAGACTGAGTATGATACACTGTGCCAGCACAGTGCACATACTAGTGCAACTGTTGGTGTAGTTGCAGTTGGCTCACACAAGCAGGTCACTCGATTGTAGATACACAGAGCGCATTCTACATCATACAAAACATGTTGAGCTAGGCAGCAGTGGCTGGCATTTACCGACATACACCAATGCCAATGCGCGGCTTGAGCAAATATTACAAGCCTCGGAACACCCATACGCCATTTTAGAGACAGAACAAGGCGATGAGTAAGCACCAAAGGATTATATGAATAGCGGCCAGGCAATAATTCAGGCCACTGCTGCTAATCAAGGACTAGTTACTAGTACTAGTATGTTGTCAGTGTACCCTGAAACGATGCAATCACAGCGAACGTGATACATGCACATCATGTTGCCTGGTTCTTGGTTAAAAGTTGTATCCTCAATGCTTGAGGTTTGTGGGGTCCCTCCAGCTTCTCAGAGTCCTGCACAAAAAAAGATAAAAGCAAGTGCAGGTAGAATAATAGTAAGCTCACATAAAACCTCTTCGTCTTGCTAACAAATTTCGTGATTAAATCCACAGCATGGGAACGAGGCTACAGGAAAAAAAAGTTCAACCATAATAATGCAAAAAGGCAACTTTAGCTAATCATATTTTTGGCAGCAACACTATACTGTTTGTATAGGAGAGTTGGCTTGGTGCATTCATGGCAAATGCACTCCCTATAGTATTGTATTACTGTACTTCATCATTTTACTTGGGCATTCATTCCCAGTGGCCCTAATGTCTTCTAACAGAGTGCGCAAGGTACTGCATATTTGGCGCATATTTTATTTTCGACTATTAACGGCCTGTGCATTTTTAATTCGGAAAGTGGTGGACATCACGCAACTGAATTGTAAATAAAAGGGGGTTTGTCAACTGACAACCGCATACTTTTTCGACATCACTAATAAAAGAATTTTTCGTCCAGCGCATGCGCCAGGAGTGAATAGCAACTGAATAGAGCGGTTGTCATTTGACAACCCCCCTTTTATCTACTAGAGGAAACGCAAAAGGTAACAAGATTACGTAACCCAAGGTGAGAAGGCACTGAACGAACTGTCAACCTACGAATACAACCTCAGTGTAACAACGTGCTCTTTCTGTTTACACAAGCAGAAAGAGAAAGAGCACGTGGTTGCACTGAGGTTGTATTCGTAGGTTGACGCTTCGTTCAGTGCCTTCTCCCCTTTTATTTACTGGGTATTTGTAGCCTAAAATTCGTTTTGCAAGGTTCAACGTGACAGTGCATACAGGCATCAGCAGTACAGGCTGAAATTTCAATGTGGCCGAGATGTGTTTTTGCCCTGGGGAGGCTGCAATTTAAAAGCGTCGGAAATTTGCATACTTTACAACACAGTACTGAGCATGCGGTGAGCTGATCACGAAATGAATTGGACGTACTAATAATGCTAAGGGATTCGGGGGCGCATCAAAGGGGTCAGCACCAAGGAATGGGATAGATTTGTGCCCAGTTCGGGTATGTATATTGGGTATAGAACGGAAATTATTGGCTAAGCCTCGGGCGACTCCTACCAGTATTGCCACCAATGGCCCATGGCTGCTGATCTCTGTGATAGAAATGAGATGTGTATGTGAAACCAAAATACGGCTTTTCAAGATGTACTGTAAGACATGTTATTATAACGAGTCGCACATTTAACGATTGTCCAAAATTCATAGGTTAACGAGAAGATATGTTAACAATCTTGCAGTATTCTGGCATATACACACACAGCATATATGAAGCAGTACGGCCTCAATGGATCTATTATAACGAAGAAATGTCATCCGTTAAAACGTTAGATTTGCTTCCTCGTTATATATACATGTCTTACAGTATGTGCATTTTGTGAAGATCTGATCTAAGGGACACCTTGTTGGGTCTTGCCAACACTCAATTATTATGATGTTCATATCTATGCATGAATTATAAGCAAGAATCAATAACCCCAAGAGTATGCAGCTTTGCACATGGAGTCTGCCACAACACGTTGACCAAAGTACATGCACCTAGACACGAGCTAGGGAATCAGCTGAGCTGCTGCTTCATTTATGATCTGCTATAGTTTCCAGTCTCCATGGAGATTTTTCTTGGAGACGTCGAATCTACAGTATTAGGTGTGGAACTATTGTACTAAACCGCAGGAGATAGAATCTATTCAGCTCGGACAACATTTCACTACGTACGGAAGGAAGTACGCCGATCAAAGCTTGCTACACTCCCGTTTAGTCAACTTAACGGCCCAAATAATGCTTGGGTCATGAACTCATCGCTGTTGGTCTTTCGAGGGTGCCTGACAATGGTTGTTAATGCACAGTACCAGCCGGGCCAAATGACAAGATCAGAGACATAGATCTTCCTAGTTCAATTGCTGAAACGTGACTTGTGCAAACGTTACGTAGCAAAAGGAACTGTACTATGGCACTACACGCCATTCACAATAATCAAAAATGCCCACTTGACAAAACAGAATTTCATCAACGGAGCCCCGGGATTTTTTTCTTCTGTACATAATATCAAGAGTACATAACCCCCCAGAGTGTGCAACGCCTGATCCAGCTCTGTATACAGGTATAGGGTCTTGGTCGAGCGGAATCGGATCTTTGCGTCATAATACCGTACACATCTGAGGGGAACCCGGGGAGTCGCGGGTACTCTTGGATCAAAAACAATGGTGCCCTGCCTCGAGACCGGCCTTGAGCTGGTGTGGAGTGTACGCATGACATCAGAAGATCCGATTCCGCTCGACCAAGACCCTATGCAGAGCTGGATCGGCGTTGCACACTCTGGGGGGTAATGTACTCTTGATAATAATTATGCATTATGGAGTCGTAGCATAAATAATAATAAGGGAGACGGCACGGTAGACTTTCAGCCTAAATCATAACGAGGGCCAGCTGGGCAGCTCAAAAGAGAGCTCTATGCACTATTGGCAGAGTGGTATACATGAATAGAGAGTGACCACCCAGTGCGTGAAGCTTTTCGTGTCACCCTAGAAAATTTCAAAAATTAATAATGTGGTTTCAACCCCGGGCTGCCAGTGACAGTTGCCCTTACTGCCTTAGGGGCAAGTGCGATACATACATGCTCGCATATAGCATCGCTTGACTGACCCATGCTTGGGGCCAGTGGGTCAAGTCCGCGATCACGAGTTGCATAAACCACGGATCATGTAGAATCTCCATGGATCCAATCTGTGTACTGTAAAAGCAGACATTTTTGATGGTGTAATATTTTCGGAATTCTCCAAAATCGGTGGTTCGGTGGAGGGAAATTTTCGGTAATACCCGCTTTCCAGGTAAGGGTGCTAGCACTACTAAGTAGTACCGAAAAATTTCGGTGCATTTTTTCGGTAAAAATTGTCGGCACCGAAGTTACCGAAAATAAAACACCACTGAAAATTTCCGCTTTTACAGTACATCATTTTGGGTATCATGATCTCGTGTTGTTTCCTTGGGTGCTACGACTCCCTGACATGCATTGATCCATGGCACGGTATGATTTGGGCGATTTCAGCCAATCAGTAGACGTTCTGAGAGGGGTATATTCAACGATACACCCCGCTCAGTTCACATGGGTCGCGCCAAGAGTGAATATTGGAAGGAGTCTTGGGAAAGTGCCCTGGGAGAAATGGATTGCACCATTCTATACATGTACTGCATTCCCCATAATTTCCTCGTGCTATATCCTCGGGAAAATATTTAACGTATACCCTTCACATACTCATAGAATAATCCAAACGTATCTTCAGTCAACCACGGGTATAACAACCCACGGATAGTGAGACTATCTTCAGACCTAGTAACAATATAGCCGTATATTTTCAACCCCGTGAATGACGCCAACTCCCAAATAGCAACACTTTTCTCATGCCCGATCAAGGGTCGTTCGTTACTGGCAAAGTTAGCAGGATATCATGTCATGTAGTCATTATTACTTCAAGCAGGGACAATGAAATACACCCCGCCCCCTTTCCTGGAGAGGGAACAGTGCTGTGTCCAGGTCCGCATGCAGCATGGAGGTGCTACTGCTAGTAAGTCACTGGCATATTTTCTCTTGTGGATCGATGTACAGTGCGTGACAATGCTTCCATAACGTTAGTGGTGGTGGTGGTGGTGGTGGTGGCGGGAGCACACTGCACTGCAGGGCATTACAGCACTGGCGTACTATTATTTTCTCTTGCAGACGTGCTCTGCACGACAATGCTTCTATAGTGATGGACTGATGGTCACGGTGATGGTAGTGGTGGTGGTGTGGTGGTGGTGGTGTGGTGGTGGTGGTGTGGTGGTGGTGGTGGTGGTGGTGGTGTGGTGGTGGTGGTGGTGGTGTGGTGGTGGTGGTGGTCACAGTGGTGGTGGTGGTGGTGGTCACAGTGGTGGTGGTGGTGGTGGTGGTGGTGGTGGTGGTGGTGGTGGTGGTGGTGGTGGTGGTGGTGGTGGTGGTGCTGCTGCTGGTAGTGGTGGCGGCGGTGGTAGTTGCGGTGGTGGAAGCATTCTGCACTGCAGGGCATTAAAGCAAGCTCGATTGTGCATGCATGGTGGCGGTGGGAAAGAGGAGCCAAGGAAAGTGTGTACATATTTTTGTTGAAAGCACGAGAATTCAAAGAAAGCTGGCTGCTTCCTCTATTTCCATGATCGGCCAGTGCCTACAGCACGAACAGTACATTGTAATACATGTATGTGCATAGACAGACAAATAAACACTAACCTGAGCATGGGTACCGCTTGTATTCGTGGTCAGGAAAGTGAAAGTACGAACGAAGGAGAAGAAGATTGTTGACCATGGCGAACAACTGCATATCCAGAGGGCACACGGCTTGCCAGAATGGGTCGGCTACATCTTCGCTAATTTTCTATCCTAACAACATTCAGCTTCGAGGTCAAGGACGACGGCATTTTTGGAAGGAAATTTCGAATTTTGGAGAAGAAGCTTGCTTTCGGAAAAATGTTCCTTTCACGCAAGGCAGCATGCCAGGTCAGGCGTGTGAACCAGGTGAACTGTGTCGGCAGATCCACGTTTACGTTCCAGGCCGACAGTTTTTTGACCAAGCCGTGAATCGCCCTCGCTCTGACTCGCCCGGCTACGAAGGAGTAATTTTACAACTCTTCAGGCCAGCTACAGGTCTCTGATGCAGAGCTGCAAGTGACGGATATCGGTCATTTGCAGCGACTACTAAGAGCCTCCTGGTCGTCGCAATCTGATACATAATATACCTCCTTATATGTGCAGCTCCAGCCCGGGCTGGTCGACAGGCGGGCCAGCCCGCCTGCAACGGGATCTCGGGGTTGTACACAAATCCACACAAAACCTGTGGTGCGTTTACATGGCAAGCGGGCTGGCCCGGCGAGGCGGGATCCCGCCTCGAGGCACCCGGGATCCCGGCTAGGCGGGCCAGAAAAAGCACATATAAACAGACCAGCCCGGGCCAGAGTTGTATTATTATGGTGTCGACACTGTGTTCATACTACAAAATAGGTACTTTTACCTTTTGAGGGAAGTTCCCGATATTGTCTTGAAAATCTATGAAGCTTTTTGTACAGCAACAAGAAGGACGTGCAGTGAGCACTGTTTATTTGTCGACATGCAGGATTTACATTAAAATGGAAGGGGAACTACTTGCAAAATACTTTGATATCATGGGACAGCTAAAAATGTGAAAAACAGGGAAAAGAAACGAGGTGATACAACACACCAAACATGTGCCACAGCGCGAAAAGAAATCAGCAGAAGAATACATTGTGTGAGAAAAAAAGTTGTTAGGTTTATAACCTGAGTATGGCTTGCAGCCCTGCGTTTCAGCCCGGTCCAGCACACTACATTCGTAGTGTGTTTGCTGCATACTCACAAAGGGGCTGGCGTGTGCTCAGTGCATATAAACTCACTGCGGGCTGGCGACCAGCCCGGCCTTGCACATGTAAACACCCTTGGCGGGCTGGCCTGCTCGCTCCAGCCCGGGCTGGAGTTGCACATATAGTCCTACCCGTTTCGCATTGCTAAACCTCACAAGTTTTCTTTTTCGAAATAGATTTTCGCGAAATATCGCCACCACCAAAAGTTCGAATTTTCGCATTGCTAAACGTCCCTGAACAGGGAGTCGTCAAATACGGTATTTGACGACTCCCTGATAGTGAATGAAGCACCAGCAAGATTTGCTCCAGCCATGTTCACGATGATTAGCGTTGAGCTGGCAGATTGTGCAGCCTGAACCGGTGGCATTTCGTGGTCCAAGGATGCCAACACCTCCTCCACCTCAGCTGCTGATATCATGATAGCTCTGGCAAGCCAGGAATGGATAAGTCGCTTGGAGGTGCCAGGACTTGCTGCTGCTCCAGTGCTGCAACAGATGCTGAGATGGCAGGATTGCTGCTGCTGCTGCTGCTGCTGCTGCTGCTGCTGCTCCAGTGCTGGGTTGGCCGGGCGTGGTGTCATGCTAGGTGGGCCGCTGACTAACTTCGAGTCTAGCACTGAGGCCATCGTGCTTTGCTGGTCGGCTGATGGGCGGCTGTAGCTCGTCAAGCTTCGGGCATTGCGGTGAGTTAGTGCTGTGATGACGGTAGCTCTTAGACAGTGATTAGTATACGTAAAATCTGTCTCTGCCTTGTCGCATATGTCTTTAAGCATCGTGTCCATCTTGTTCTTACCAACGGGCGAGTTAAAATACCATGGTCGTTTGCCACACTGATCAATGTTGGGGCCGCGAAACAGCCGGTCGCACGACGGATTCAGCTTGCCGAGATACATTTTGATGCTGAACACTTGATGGCTGTCCTGAATACGACCGGCTGTTTGAGCACTCGAATCATTCTGATGGTTCTTCGTTACGAAGCCCGTCGAGAGGGCAAAATATTCCTTGCCGTTGGCATCACGGCACAGAACAAGGTCACCCTTTCTCATGCTGGCTTGTACTTCACGGGCAAAAACGACGTTTTGGACTCGGAGAAGACATCACAACTAGAAGATCGATTAAAAGACTGCACTACACGGATAGACCTCGGCAAATAAGGTAAGTTTAGTCTTTTCCCATGTTTTTCGTCCTGTGCAGCATGCGTAGTGCCTAAAATTTCTTTGCCTACAATTCCATTTAAGCCTAGTTCACATTCGACGCAACGCCGACGGTACGGGACGTAAGGGCTTGTCGGGAGGGCTGGGGTGAGCTGTAAAATCCTGTACGATTCGTACGACACGACATGCAGCAGTCGTTGCGACGTTCAACGTCGAATGGCGCGAGTCATAAGGCACGGTCCGTGACGGGGTGACTTTCGGACCTAATTTCTCGTTTTTCGGGACTTCTCTTCAATTATTTCCCCTTGAAAGAAGCGGACTCAAGTTCACAATACCAGTTTTTCATGAAGACCAAAAAATTAGCCCTGAAAATTGTGGCATTCAAATAATAGCCCCAGGAAATGATAGAATAGTTCGTCTGTCACGCTTCTGAACTATCCCTAAATACAAAAGGTGACATGAGATCTTATATTGCTAAAATTCAACTCAAGTCGTGCTAGCCATTCTGTGAGTTATCATGGGAAGCGCAGTGTTCGAAATGCTAAAAATTTCCAAGTACGAATCGGGAGTAGTCGGCGCACGACGCCGTCTCCTGTTCACACTCGAATTGCAGCCGTTTTGTACGCTTGCGTCCCCGTCTACGCCCGTCTACGGTATGAAAAGTTGGATCGATCCAACTCTTCCCGTCGCTTCCCGATCTGTACGGTAGTACGGTTGCATTCTCGTTCCTGGTGTTCACATTGGACGCCGTCAGTCCGTCCCATCGCTTCCCGTCGATCCTTACGTCGCGTCCCGTCGCGCCCGTCGAATGTGAACTAGGCTTTATGGATTGTACGATCCGCATGCGGAATGGCAAGCAAGGAAATTTTAGGCAGTGCGCATGCTCCATAGTACGTGCGTACGCCTGGGGTCATTCCTAACGGGCATGGGTACGCCGTACCAGGGCATTATCGTCTGATAATGCCCTGGTACGGGCAAGATTAAAAATGAAAAGCAACACAATGATGAGAAAACAAGAGGGGTAAACACAATAACTTTATCAAAGCTGTTGACTCACGCATACACACATACACATACACACAAGATAACAATGATATTCAGTACCTAGACTGCAGGAGTTGCAAAGAAAGTTAAATCAATGCAGCCTCCGCGTTTGCGAGGACAGCAGACTGATCATTGACGCGGCGCATCCGCCGGGCACCGCGAAGGCAGGCAACACTGGCACGCAGGAGACCAAAACCAAGACGACAACGCAGCAACGCCATCACCATTGCATATGGCTCTCCGGATTTCTCTGCAGACAGAGCAGCAATTCGCTTGAGAAGAGCGGAAGCAGCTCGACCGGCTCCACCTGTGGCTGAGAATACGACAGGTACGAAGGAGGCTCGCTCAACTTCTTGCACCCTCTGACCATACCTGCGACGCTTCTCTCGCTCATGGCTCTGGTAGCGAGCAGCGAGAGAAGAGGAACGGTTTGAAGGAGCGAAAGGGTTAAACACCCGTACATCAAGATAAACGCGTTCAAACCGTCCTCCCCACACGCCACTCGCCGCCACATCCAGACGGGCCTGATCCTCGGTGGACGCCGTCCGGTAGCGGAAAAGCTCGCCGGTGAGGGGTTGGAGATGAGGCTCCACTTCTACGCTGTGTGCCACCTTCTTCAGTTGGCCAGCGATGATGTCCCGTACCTCATTGTGGCGAAGCGTCGGGAAACCACCAGTGGGGCAAGAGAGAGCATGCTCAACAGAGAAGGTGGCACCACAGACACAAGTAGAAGGGAGCCGTGCAGGGTGCCAGCCATACCGCAATGCCAGACCATCGCGAAATTCACATTTTGACAAGCTGAACCCATGCCGACTGAGGGGCGACACGTGAGCCAGCTGGACGCACCCGCCTCACTGCCAAGGTTGATGGAGTGCTGGAGGGCAGAGGAGGCTCGGGCGGTGAATTGGCGAAGGGCTTCCGTGGCAGCTGCCTTCACATCCTTGCGGTTAGAGGCCTTCAGGCTGGCGACCTCTGCCAAAGAGTCGCCCAGGTTGAAACTCTGGGTGAGGATGTTGGCAACCATAGGAGCAGTGATGGCATGCGAGGATTGGTACTGGGCCGACAGAGAGGTGGGATCCAATATTCCTAGACCACCGTTCCGGCAGGGGAAGGAGAAAAGGGTGCGGAGCTCAGGGCTGATTTCCTGGCCTGTGAGAGCTGGGAGGAGCTTCGTGGCAATGACCCGCTCCAGTGAAGCAAGGCCAGCAGACGCACTTTCGAGTACCCGGCAGAGGAAAGACCAGCGGCTGGAGAGGCCTCGGGTGAAAGCAGAATAGGCTGCTTGTGGCTGAGGCAGGGCGGTTGATGTCAGTGATTCGACCTGCCCACACCAGTCCCGGGCTTTCTCGTGTACGTAGTCTTCGACAAACGCAGGTGTGCCTATGGCTGAACCCAGGTAGCGGTTGCCTGTGGCGGTGATGTGGATGCCTGTGCCGTCGAACAGCTGGACAGCCGCATCGTAGTCGTCAGGCTTCACCACGAGCACGGACTTTGCTGGGTTGAGAAAGTATCCGAAATCAGGCCCTGCTCTAGTACGGTGCTGCTCTGATTGGCCAAATGCTAGCAACGACCTGACAACAGGCACGTGACATGTATGAAAGCTATATAAAAGCAAACCGTCAACAAACAACTATTTTTAGTTTGACAGCATGTGGTGGAACACCGTGTTTGGAAACCGTGTGCCGTACCTACTACAACCGGAAGTACAGAAGGCGAGCCGATCCGAGTATGACCTTTCGGACTGGACTGGACTGAACTATTCCAAAAACAACAACGAGGGGTTACGGGTGCGAGTCAACCCCTGTGACACGGATTTCTGTGCCGTGTCACCTCCCTACGTAGAGGATATAACCCGAGTCAGAGGGTTATACCGGCTGAATATAAATCCCGACTGCGATAGCAGGAGGGATTTATGTATAGAATAAACACCGATGTCGTAGTGTTTATGGGAATATAAACACTGCTATAAAAACCGAGGCGTAGCCGAGTTTTTTATAGACAGTGTTTATATTCCCATAAACACAAGACAGAGGTGTTTATTCTATTTATACCTAGCTTCGTTTTTGGCCTGAAATACTGGTCCGAAATAGCTATTTTAGTATCCCAGTATACTATAGTATGCTATTATGTGTAGGTAGCATTGCGTGTTCCAGACCTGTAAGACCTATCGTTCAACCAACCTCTGCATCAATACCCTGGTGGCTGGGTGATCAAGATAGGTGCTTGGGAATCTTATGGTTGCGGGTTCAGTTCCTGCTGAAACTTCTTTCTTCTCTTCAATTTTTTCTTTTTCAATTGGAGAGAAAATTTCAAAGTCCCTTGAAAGTTGAAAAGTTACAACCTCTAAGTGGGTAATATAGCAAAGTATATACCCCATGTTAAAGTGGTGAATATGGAGATTTATCACTCTTCTATATCGACCTCCACTAATTCTCGTGATCCTTGACTGGTCCTATATTACCAAGAGTACATAACCCCCCAGAGTGTGCAACGCCGATCCAGCTCTGTGTAGGGTCTTGGTCGAGCGGAATCGGATCTTCTGATGTCATGCGTACACTTCACACCAGCGCAAGGCCGGTCTCGAGGCAGGGCACCATTGTTTTTGATCCAAGAGTACCCGCGACTCCCCGGGTTCCCCTCAGATGTGTACGGTATTATGACGCAAAGATCCGATTCCGCTCGACCAAGACCCTATGCAGAGCTGGATCAGGCGTTGCACACTCTGGGGGGTTATGTACTCTTGATATTACCCATATCGCCGCAATATCGACCGCTTGTATCGACCACTTAGGCATTGTAATCTTTCGACTTTGGAGGGACTTAGAATTTTTCTCTCCACTTCAAAAAGAAAAATTGAAAGAAAGAAGACAAAGGAAGAGAACAAGCAGGATTCGAACCCACAACAGTATGAATCTCAAGCAACCCCTTATACCACCCAGCCACTGTGCTGCAGATGCTGAACTCTGTTGTTCTTACAGTCTTGTACCCAAAATAGGCAACATCCTATGTACACTATAGTACAAATGCTATACTAAAAAGGTTAGAATAGCTCCTAAAGGTTCAAATTTTGGGGTTATGACAAAGGAATCGTGATAAATAGGATATTGACCTCGACTTCGGTCTATATGGGAAATATAGGCCTCGTAAAAGACCTCGGCGGACCTCGGTCTTTTACTCGGCCTATATTTCCCATATAGACCTCGTCTTGGTCAATATCCTATACATATTCACCAGTTAGGGCCCGGTCACACATGCACCCGAAAGTAGCGTATACGCTGAAGCGAGGTCGCAGGAGCGAAAAATGGCATGGCAACGGCGAAAAGCGGAACTTCCGCTTCAGCGGAAACTCCAATCCACTTCCTCCAAAATTTTCGAAGCGAGACTGTCGCTTCTGCGGATTCGCTTCAGCGGAAAACACCACGGTCTACTTTATTATGGACTTGCTACGAGAAATTTGTATGCGTATGATGTCCATGCAACAAAAATGCGTGCAAGACAGTCATTGACCTCGTTTATTCTCCGTACCGTATGCACCACAGTCCACTTTTCTCTCATTTTCCGCCAAAGTACGAGTTGTGCCCTGTTTGTATGTGTGACCACACACACGTGGTTCCGCTGGAGCGACACCAGGCTCGCTGCCGCAGAACCTCGTCGCCGAAGCGAAACCCCAGTGCATGTGTGACCGGGCCCTTAGGGTTGGTTCACATAAGCAAAATCGGCGCCGCAAGACATCGGCGGTGAGCCAGCTCCCGATCCGTTGCGCCTACGGTTCGAGTACCAAATCTACTACAAAGTAGTACAGAATGTGCCAAAATGCTACGACAGGTTTGCCAATTGAAGTTTGAATTCTTTGTTTCTTCAGTAGTTCAAGGTCTTTCGGTGATGGCCACTCGGTGCTACCTTTTACTGGAGATCATGAAACTACTTCTACACATTTTATTGCAGTCTAGTAAGCGATTGTGTCGAAATTATGCTTGCAAACGTTGATGAAGTCACAAGAACTTGCCAATGTATCCATTATAATTTTATATTTGTTTCAATTGTATTTGTCTCATAAGTTGCACAATGGTCTAGCAGATCATCCGAGAAGGACGGGCTGGTATCCTGACTTATTTGCCGCCTTGAAGCGACTACAAGAATGGCGAACGGACCTCCTCTCTAGCTTCAATTTAGGAAAATTTAGGACAAGTATTGGTTTGATATTTTGACAAAGTCTGGCTCCCGGAAGCCGGCGATCACCGGCGCGAACGGTTCACAAACCACTTTTGGTCAAAATCGTACGGGATCGGCGCCGGGGCAGATCGCAAGAGTTGGGCACTGTCCAACTAATATTATTACTTTGCCGGCGGTCCCTTGCGATATTTTACCGTATGATTTTGTTACGACTGCACTGGTTCACACCAGGGAGTAGTACAATACTACTCCCTGGTTCACACAATCGGAATGCGCCGGGAGAGGTTGCAAGAAGCCCACCGCCGGTGACTCCCGGCGCGTACCGGCGATATGTGAACCAACCCTTATAGACCACAGGAATTAGTGGGGGTTAATAGGCCATTCACACGACGGGCAAACTTACTTTTATCGTACCGTTTCCAAGGATATTTACTCGGATACGATAAACTTGGACACACGCGAGCAACAGATTTTTTATCTTGGCCGAGGCCCTTTTGCTCGCAATTATCTTTGCACGCCAGGAAAAGTGTCGGTTGTTGAAAGTGCGTACTGCAAATGCAGTGCTTGAACAAAGGAAAATTCAAAATTTAACATTTCCCGGCATTTTCGGGGGGTCACTATGGATACATTGACGGTTGCAAAGTTTGCCCAGCACCGTGTGAACTGGATCACGGTTTTCCCGTGTTATCTTGGTCACACGCATGCAAATGTTTGCACGTCGTGTGAATTTTTTTTTTTTCTATTTTCATCAATTTTTTTTCAGTGTATAAAACAATTTTACAAATATCCACGCGAAACGAAAGCAGAACGGTAGCCAAAAATAATAATTTAGTGCGAAAATAAGAAAAATAAATAATAACACCCGAAAGCGCTAAATACAAAATCAAGAAAAAGGGAAATTATAAACCATGTAGCGCTAATGTGCACCAAATAAAAAGTTAAATGATAATAAAGCCGAGTGAAAAACACAAGAAATCATAACAAAAGAAACAAACTAATAATACGAAAAAAGAGGAATAATATTAATGGGAGAACTCTCATAACATCGATTGCAGGAGTCTGTTCAAGGAGGATCATTCAGTTATCGGAGCCTAGCCTCGGCAACCACGAGATCTACCGAAGCAGCTGTGACGGAGGGAGTGAAGATCGGACGACGAGCTCCACGTAGGCAGGCAATGCAGGCACGAAGAAGCGCAAAGCTTACCCGGCAGCGGATCCATGCCATTACCCTGGAGTAGGGGTCCTGGCACTTTTCCGATAGCATGTCAGCAATGCGCTTGTATAGCGATGTCGCTGACTTCCCTATGCCTCCAGATGTGGAGAGAACGACGGGGCAGAAGGAGCCATGCTCGACTTCACAGACTCGCTCCTCATAGCAACGCCGTTTCTCTCGCTCGTGACGCTGGTAGCTGGAGGGGACTGAAGTGGTACGGTTTGAGCTCGCAAACGGGTTAAAAACCCTTTTAATACATCAAAAAAGGTGCGATCAAACCGTCCACCCCAGACACCACTCGCAGCTATATCCAGCCGCGCTTGAGGGTTGGTGATGGCAGAACGATGCCTGAAGGATTCGCCAGTGATAGGTTGCAGGTGTGGCTCGAGCACGACACTGTGGGCAACACGCTTGAGGAGAGACGCCGTCACATCACGAACCTCATTATGCCGGAGCGAGGGAAATCCTCCTCGAGAGCACGACAGAGCATGGCAAATGGTGAAGGATTCACCACAGGCACAATGTGTTGGAAGATGAGATGGAGTCCAACCATACCGAAGTGCCAGGCCGTCCCGAAATTCGCCCTTCGACAGAGCGAATGCGTGCGCCTTCAGGGGGCGACATGTGAGCCAGGAGGAGGCACCTTTCTCGCTGGCTAGCCTCATGCAATGCTGAAGACCCGACGGGAGTGACAGCAGAAATTCAGTGGCAGCTCTTCCTGTGGCCAGTCTGGTGTCACTAGCCAGTTTCCGCTTGGTCTGGCGGACAGTGTCGAGGGTGTCACCTAGGGCTGGGTCCTGGCAGCTGATCTTTGACACCAGCGCAGCGGTGATGGTGCATGACGCCTTGTACTGACCAGAGAGTGCAGTGGGATCGAGGAGTCCAAGGCCACCATCTCTGCAAGGGAAGCTTAGCAACTTCCGTTCAACGGTGCCCACCGAGCGACCACAAAGCGAGGGGATGAGGCGGGAGGCAATTGCTTCCTCCAGCGTGCCTAAAGCTGAAGCGGCCCTCTCCATCACACGGCACAGAAACGACCAACGGTGCTTCAGGCCATGCGTAAAGGCAGAGAAGGCAGCTTGCGGCTGGGAGTCGGCGATCTCAGCGAGGGTTAGGACCTCCTTCCTCCAGGACTCTGCTTTTTGGCTGAGGTAGCCATCCACAAAGCCAGAGGTGCCAATAGCTGCTCCAAGAAAGCGGTGACCGTCGTCGGTGATGGTGACACCAGTACTCTCGAAGATTCTGCTGGCTTCTTCGAGGTGCGGTGGCTTGACGACCAGCACAGACTTTGATGGATTCGGCTTGTATCCGTACAACGGACCCCGCTGGCAGAGAAGGTCCCACCATGCTCGCAGGCGGATGATCCTCCCCGCAGCTGACGAGTCGTCCGCATACCAGAGCTGAGTGGCCTTCGCTGCTGACAGGGAACGGATCAGTGGAAGAATGGCAACGGCGTACATGGGCATGGCTAAAGGATCACCCTGGGTTGTTCCTTCAGCCGACATGATAAAAGTCGTGTGAATGGCCTATTATATGAGCTGGGTATAAATGAGGGTACGGTATAACCCGACTACGAGGATCATATCCTACTTATGCCAGGTACCCCTACACATTTCCAGAACAACGAACCTATTTGGAGATCTCCTACATCATCATGCAATACATGAACATCTTCTGATGGTTATCAGTTGTCAATTGAAAGAATGGTCGAGCAAGATCAGAAGGAGATTCCTCCGTGGATGTTTGGCATAAGATTTCCTTTCAGTTCCAGTGCATATTGTAGCATCTTCATGATCTTGTCTTGAGTCGTGAGCGGTGCGGAAGTCGACTGAATTGCTGCGGTGCTGGAGTTTGTCGTTGAATCAAACTACCGTCACTAGTTAGATTACAGCTTGGACTCTTTGGGAGTAAGTGTTACTATAATTATGGTACAGTGCTGATTTTCACATGCGGCATCTCATAATCAGTTTTGCTTGCAAGTAGATGCATTTGCATACACTGTTTTGTATCACATTTCAATCCAATCTATTGTAGCATTTTCCAATCGGGTTGAAGTACATGTACACTGGTATTATAAACTTATTTACGAAGGAGACAGTCTGTTGATGATCTTCAACTCTTCGAAGTACAATGTACATTGCTGGCCCATTCGGGATACTTCGTGGTTATTCGACGTTCTTTATCCTCAGATTCAGTATAACAGAATACTCTGTAGACAAATTCCAGCCTTTCCAGGTCATTCTTCTTTTCCATTGTGTACTGTTCCTCGTCAGTGTGCCGTTCTGTGTGGAGTGTACACGTACACGTGCATGTGGTGTCTGTTTATGTATGGTCCGTGCGCTGGAGTACTGCCGCCGTACAAGTAACTATTAGTTCACTGCCTTTCAGGCGGTGTTTACATGAGGCGTTTCAACCCGGGTTGAGTTCAACCCGGGTCAGATTTCAACCCGCCATGTGCATAAAATGAATGGCGCGTTTACATGACGCATTGCGCTTGACCCGGGTTGAAATTTCGCCCCGGGTTGATTTCAACCCTCCCCCCAGGGCGAGGGTTGAAATCAACCCGGGTCAAGAAAATCGTACAAACGTACTTCTGTGCGTATCTCGCGCCAGGTTTGAACGGCACTGCAGATGCAAATTTCGCGCGAACGGATTCACGTGACCATACAGGGCTGTAGAAGTGGACTTTTGGCGGCATATCAGTATTTGACCCGGGTCAACTGCCTTCATGTAAACGCTCACCTCTTTTGTCTATCGTACAGACTTTCAACCCGGGCTGAACTCGACCCGGGTTGAAATTTCTCATGTAAACACAGCCTAAGGCAGTGAACATGTACGGTGGCAGTGCCCTAGCGTACGTACCGTGCGCCGGGATTTATCATTTTGGTCATCTTTTGTATTTTCATGACATGATTGTATCGGTTTATTAATTTTGCCCGTACAAGAGGCTTCGTAGCTGGCAAAAAAAAAAAGGATTTATATTAGAGAGGTTAAGTTTCACGTAAAAGTCTTACATCCGTGAACTTTTACGTCAAAAAGTGAAAAAACTCACGTAAAATTTGACGTGTTTTACGTGAGTTGACTGTCCCGCACGTAAGTTCATGACGTGAGTTTTTGGAGGTTTCGCTTGGTTATTCCGACCGAATTTGTGTGAGTTTCCGGAATTTTATCGAGTTTGTTGGAAGATTTGATATTCGTGCGAACTAAACCCGAATCCTGCCAGGCAAAATTTCACGTCACGTCGCACGTGTAACTTAACCTCTCAAAATTACACGTAACGTGAGATTTGCACCGCATTTTGAAAAAGGGCAAAATATATAGGAGAACTGGCAAAATGAGACAGTTGAACACGTACTTTCGTTGTCGGTGTTATTCAGCCTGATCTAGAATATGCTCTCCCTGTATACCTTTCGTTTATATCCGCTAAAAATAGAAACAAGCTAGCCTCACTCCACCGGCGCGCTGTACGAGTTGCTTGTGGCGCATCACCCCAAGCTAATATCACGCCACTTCTTCACCACCTCAATGTTTCCTCTTTCCAATATCGATCAGTATTTTTGTTCCTTGTATTCATTTTCCACTGTTACTGTATTAAGCCGGCTGTTTGCTTGCAGTCCCTCTTTCCCATCTGTACGTCTACCCGAACTACTCGCGGCTCTACAACTCATAACATGAGTATCAATCGCTATAGATCTATGTCTGGCTTTCTGTCCTTTTCAAGTAAATCGGCTCTTGTTTGGAATTATTTACCAGACGACCTGAAGTCCTGCACTACTATCGCAGATTTCCGCGTCAAATTGGCTATTTGGCTAAAAGACAGCTTAACTCTTAATCATTGTTGTGATTTGCTTTCAAGCAATGTGCATAAGGCCACCCTTTGTTAATTCATTGTTTAACGTCCTTTTTTTCGCGAAAAGGTACGCGGGAGGGCGGAAAAAAAACAAAAGCCCATCCCAAAAACTGGAAACCCCAATCAAACATTTCGACCAGTAAAGCATGTGGTATATACAATATTTCTGGGTCTAACGGCACTTGCAGGCATAGAACAACACTCTTTGATGGTACATTGGAGCACATGCCTGATGAATCCAACAAAACAGGTACATAGCATATGGAGTTAGCATGTCATGAATTCATTACATCTGGATTTTTACTAGGACACACACCGTACGATATTTAAAAGCCAACAAAAAAAGAAAAAGAACACAAGACAAAGGCATGCCCGGGAGGCAAGATTATAAGTTTAATTAAGGTCATGATCGGCACACTGTGAAACTACACAATCATGTATTTACAACTTCGCCTATTATTGGTACTACTACTTTCTTGTTTTTTTTCCGGTCGGAGGCAAAAAGGTACGCGGGCGCGGACGTTAAACAACGAAAAAAGAAAGGGTGGCCTAATCAGTAACTTGATGTTGCTGTTTTTGTTTTTTTTGGTTTCCCGTTCTCGGGGCCTTCTATTCGGTACTCTTTGTAGTTGTACTTCTGTACTGTTGAGCTATCCGAATTCAAATAAACATTTAAAAAAACAAAACAAAAAACATGCTTAAGCGGGACTGCTGGGTATGGCGTTTCCATGATACACTGGAAAATGCCCGGTTTGCTGCTATGATACGTGCATCAATGTCCTCCGCTGACCCCAGACGAGAACCCAACAATATAACCATGGCTAAACGAGCGCTGAAAGCCTCTGATTGGCTGAAAACAGGCCCTCCGTACCGTACCATGGTATAACAGGCTTCGTTACCAACAAGGGCTTGGCAGACGAGCTGAAGCAGCTGGATGCATGTCGTGTCGCCATAGTGTCGCAGTATTATTATCTGTGTCCTGTGCTAGTCGTTTTTAATTGACTGTCACCCTTTTCTCCCTTCTTGTCTCCGACTTGAAGGGCACCTGTACATATGGTGTATCCTCGATACATAGAGACATTTTTACTGTATAATCAGGCACTCTGCGAGATGCCTGTTCCTTCACTCCACATGCGCGCTTCTCCTTCGCGCATAATGCTTGGCTACGCCCTTGCCTTGGTTGAGGTGGTGGATCACTTTAAAAGTCACACTGTCACATTCGAAGCCGAAGCTCCGAAGTGTAATCGTAGATTCCGCTAGGACCCGCAGGGTCCGACGTGGAATCGGGGTTACACGAGGAGTGAAGGTGAAGAATGTGACAGTGTGTTCCCGCCCATTGTGCTGGTGTCACCCACCCCTCACTGCCACTACTCTTGATTGCACTATCAGTTTGGTCGCTCAGAAAAGGCCAAAGAAAGCAAGAGGTGCTAGGTGCAATCAAGGCGTGCATTTGCATTTTTATCTTTAAACCGCTGGAGATTTATGGAAAACTAGAGCGAATTGAGGCCAAACACAAAGGCCGCACTGTCACATTCTTCGCCTTCACTCCTCGTGTAACCCCAATTCCACGTCGGACCCTGCGGGTCCTAGCGGAATCTACGATTATCTAGACGTCCAGGACCAGACGCATGGCATATGGGCTGGGCTCATAATTATTATTATGACAATATGAGTGGTCTGTGACCAGTGGGCAGCACATCGCGTCATGATTATGACGTACATGTGCATTGTACAGACATGTCTACTGCGACGATACGGGATTTGAGGAGACTGAGCAGTGAGGATACGTTCTGGTGCGATTACAAGAAGAGGTGGTCATAGCCATGTCTGCCAGTAACGCCTGAATGGGCTGCAAGGCTTCTGATAAAAATAATAGCGTACAGATACTCAATCCGCTGCTGCGGACAGAAAGGTGTCGTCCTAAAACCTTTGTGGACTCATCAGCGCAGCACAGAGAAAATGAGGCCGAACCTGTACATATTAATAGCAATGAAAAAATTAATTTTTCCAAAGCCAGATTTAAACCAGGCCCGAACATGTTACACGTACATCTAGAGTAAAACCTGTAACTAACGACCGCCGTGACTAGCGACCAGCCTGGTACTACCGACCACTTCGCCAGGCGAGGACGGTCTCACATTCATGGTTGTGCGGTGCAAACCTCTAACTAAAGACCGCCTGCCACTAAAGACCACTTTCTCTGGCCCCAAGGGGTGGTCGTTAGTCACAGGTTTGACTGTATGGTTGTGCAATGCAAACCTCTAACTAAAGACCACCTGCCACTAAAGACCGCTTTCTCTGGCCCCAAGGGGTGGTCGTTAGTCACAGGTTTCACTGTATGGTTGTGCAATGCAAACCTCTAACTAAAGACCACCTGCCACTAAAGACCGCTTTCTCTGGCCCCAAGGGGTGGTCGTTAGTCACAGGTTTCACTGTATGGTTGTGCAATGCAAACCTCTAACTAAAGACCACCTGCCACTAAAGACCGCTTTCTCTGGCCCCAAGGGGTGGTCGTTAGTCACAGGTTTCACTGTACAGTTTAAAGTACAGTGCTGGCAACTGAAATCCGACCCCCTGAGCGGTGCGCTCACATCGCAAAGAATGTGAACCCACCGCTCAAGGGGGTCGGATTTCAGTTGTCAGCACTGTACAGTCATGTACAGTATGTACATGACTGTACAATCGTCCCTCTCTAATCCGGCACTTTATAATCCAGCACCCTCGATAAACCAGCACAATTTTCAGTAGCCAAAATGTCCTCTTCATGCACATTGCAGCAGTAAATCAGATTTGTTAATCCAGCACCCTCCCTAATCCAGCAGATTTTCGTGGCACAAATGGTGCCGGATTATAGAGGGACCACTGTACTAGATAAGCCTTGCAATGTTTACCAACAACATGTACAATGGCAATAAATAAGATAAATTGTGCACTCATAACAACAGCAAAATGAAGAAAGTCAAGTTCCATAACGTTTTCTTGTGACTGTCATCAGTGTTTTTTCATTTTTGCTATTGTTATATGAGTGCACAATTTATCTTATTTATTGCCATTTTACGACTATTGTCTCCTCGTCGATTGTTTAAACAACATGTACAATATTTATTTACATGACACAGTACTCAAATCTGTGGACAGCAACTGTTTCGCTCTGTTAGAGCTCCTCAGCACAGCTCAGAGGACCGAAGCGCAGCTCTTCGCAATGAAGTACGTTTCCGTGAAGCAAAGCATTTTTTTAAAGAGCTGCAAATCCCGCCAGGAGTGCTCGAAATGCTCCAAGAGCAGTGAGCGTTGCACAAGGCGAGCGGCAAGGGTTCGCGCTAAGGTATTAGAGTGATGACGCAGTACATGTACTGTCGGGCGCCGAAGAACGACCAGGCTAGAACTTCACCAATCACAGCATACCAATGTATACACGGTGACTCAACTATGCATACTAATACTAGAATGTAATACATGAAAATAAGAACGGCCTAGGCTAGGAGGCTGACCCCCTAGTTCTTTGGCGACCGACAGTAATGAATATAAATATGCACACGTGTACTAGGGACACACAGCTGCAGGGTGGACCGTCGTTGTAATACCGTCCCCCGGCCCGGGCTTCCCCGCGTCTAGGTATCATCATTAGTCAAGGAGGGGAGGAGGGGGGGGGGGAGGAGGGGAGTCAAGGATGGCTAAAAAGATGCTGGAATGGGGCGCTACAATACGATGCAATGTGAAAGAAAACACTAGGAATCACGGTGGGAAAAAAATCCATCCATCTGGAGGCAGCTGGGTCTAAGAAACAGAACAAGAGTCCAGTCTTTTCTTGCCAAAATAATATTAGAAGATATTTGGAAATAGCAGCATAAACACGTCGGCCCCTACGTTCCTCGGAGCACAGGCTATTCAGTAGATAGGTGATACAAGTGACCACTTTACCAGCTGCCGTGGTTACCGTGTAGCCTATCCTAGATCACCATGGAAACGCACTCTTTCCCTCTCACGCACACACACACGCAGTAGGCTAAAAAAATTAACGGTTCGTTTGAGGCTCGTCTGGAGGCCGAGTTTCCGCATCCGCCGTGGGAACGCCACCACCCTTTAGGATCATGCCGCAGATACAGCTCCTAAGCCGCGGTCGCAGGTGAGTGGAATAACAAGGCGAAGCAAAAAAAAAATGGCAGTCATGCAACGAACCGCCATGCACCATGATTGCCCAGTGCTGCATCCCCGCGTACTGACCGGCAGCCACAAGTTTTCACAAGCAAAATAGAAAGAAAGTGGAGGCAGAACGGCACGAGCATGGCAAAGCGCTAGTAACATACATCAGATAGCCAAGGGAGAAGCGACAACTAAATGCTCTATTGAACGCAAGCAATATGATGATTTAAAAAAATAACTAGAACTTTCAATATCCTCAACCTACGCTTTGAAGCATGCATACTGCAGCTGGCATTCCGTGTAGCAGTGATTTGGACCTGTGTGAGCCCGTCACTGAGCGACGACAGGCCGCTATGCCGTATGCGTGCCCTGAAAAGCATCCAATTCAGCTGCTCAAGTCAAGAAGCGCTCCTCAGATCAACATACTGTGCATGGGGCTGCTGATGATCGGCTGCGAGTACGGAGTTACCGTATTGGCTGCGAGCAGGCAGCGGGCTGATTGGCTGCAAGTAGGCAGCGAGCCGATTGGCTGCAAGTACAGAGTGAGCGATGGGCTACACGGTGGGATGACGGGTGGCACTTGCACTCGCTAGGAGAAGTCATCGTCCTTCAATTTTCTGCATCCATAGCACGAACAACCGCGTGCATTCAATCAT
>NC_088655.1:26709083-26724083 GCF_964019385.1 Sycon ciliatum | reverse complement strand
CGAAACGTGTAACTAAAGACCACCGTGACTAGCGACCAGCCTGGTACTACAGACCACTTCGCCAGGCACGGACGGTCTCACATTCATATATGGTTGTGCGGTGCACACCTCTAACTAAAGACCACCTGCCGCTAAAGACCGCTTTCTCTGGCCCCGATGGATGGTCGTTAGTCACAGGTCTCACTGTACTGCAAAACCAGTCAGGGCGACGGCTCTGATAAGGCCTGTTCAAGAGGATCACTACAACCAGGACCGAGGGATGATAATTATCTTCAGTCACATGACCCTGGATCCGGGGGAGAGGGGGAAGCACGACGTTCTACAAAAAATGCCCAGGTTGTCCTTCACTCAGAGCTGACAACACGCACTGGCTTCGCGCTAGTACAAGGCAATGATGAATTCCAGTACATGTGCATGAAAAGTAGTGGAATGACACCATAATTATATGCATTGTCTGCATAAGGGGCTGTAGTGCTGGTCGATTCACCTCCAGCATGAGAAGCCTAAGCCGAAGTGGCGAACTTCGAGGTTTTTTTTAGGTGTTTCAAAATGTGGCTAACACCACAGAAAAAACGGTAACCAACGTGCCGGATGACTAACCGCTGGATACGCAACATGCAAATGTAGACAGTCATAATAATTATTTCAAGCAATCTGCACGATCAAACGGATGCCCATTAAAGTGAGTCTCGCAAGGAACGCGAGGTGAGTGTGGTGGGTTGGTTGTCGTGAGGGATGAGAAGAAAGAGCACATGGCAGAAAAGAGTTTGACTTGTTAATTAAAACAAGAAGGATTTGGAGAGACTGAGGCATATTTGTTTGTGCATCCAAGGACTTAGTGCGGCTGCATGCGCAGGAAGAAGTTGCTATCATTGTTAAAAACAAGGTATCTTTTAAACAGGGTCGAACAAAAGGGCGTTTGTGCTTCAAAGACATTGCCTTCCAGCAACCAGCTTCAACAATAGATAGAGAGAGAGAGAGAGAGAGAGAGAGAGAGAGAGAGAGAGAGAGAGAGAGAGAGAGAGAGAGAGAGAGAGAGAGAGAGAGAGAGAGAGGGGGGGGGAGGGAGAGAGAGAGAGAGAGAGAGAGAGGAGAGAGAGAGAGAGAGAGAGAGAGAGAGAGAGAGAGAGAGAGAGAGAGAGAGAGAGAGAGAGAGAGAGAGAGAAAGAGAGAGAGAGAGAGAGAGAGAGAGAGAGAAAGAGAGAGAGAGAGAGAGAGAGAGAGAGAGAGAGAGAGAGAGAGAGAGAGAGAGAGAGAGAGAGAGAGAGAGAGAGGGAGATAGAGAGAGAGAGAGTTTGTGTGGGAGACCAACTCACTAATTCAGCCCCCCCCCCCGCGCCCGTCCTCTCCTCCCGTGCAACTCAAGGTGAAGAAACATTGAAGTACGCTGAATACAAGTTCTCATAGCGACCGGTGCACTCACGTTCATCGTGGCCTCGGGTATCCCGTACCGGCGTGGACACTCCCACCGAGACACTGTCAACACTTCTGTCGCTCTCCTGGCAGCAAAAATGCAGAGCAAAGCGTATAGCTATGGAGGTCACACAATTACTTAAAGAAGTGCGTCAGCAGCTGAGATGCATTGGCAGAGTCTCGGCACAGCCATTTACTAAAGTTTATCAATCTATTCGAAACTGGCAACCTAACTTTCGTGTTTTCTTCTTAGTAGATGTATTACGTCACAAGAGAAGCAAGCAGATCTGCAAATGCACTGGATGTGCACCCACAGATTTTTTCTTATAGCAACAACAGCGGACAAGATCTGAATGAGACAGATCAAGACTAGCGCCAGATAACTGACCAATCCACACAACCTGAAAAGCCATGTGAATCGACCACCAATGCACACCTGGTCTACTCCATACGGAGTACATCGGCATAAAACGACCAAGACAGTTACCTATGCATACACACCCTACACTTGCTGGGGTAACCAGTATAGACAGCACGCTGCTTTGATAGAAGCAGACACAAATGCAAAACCATGCTTTGAAGTGCTTACCACAGTTAGTTGGTATGGCGGCTGCTGCTGCTTCTGCTGCTGCTCCGGCTGTTTCTGTAGGTACGATGATGGCAGGCCCTGAGGATTTGTCGACTCTTCACAAGGTGTCGCGTACCGCATTGACTGGGCTGGATCAAATCATACCAGCATATACATATGTATGTAATGTAAATGAACAAAAACTGCCTTGTAACTGAATTCTTCAGCCCTGCATTATATAATTATAAACTTGGGAATTTATTCCTTTTTTGTTGATTGTCTAAAAATTGTGGGGTGGGGGGGGGGGGGGGCACCGAGAAGTTTGGCAAAGTGCTCGGTGTTTACTTTGGAGGGGCGCCGATACATGACTTGAATTTCGCCATTTTCTACAGGAAGACCATTGGTCGGGGGAGCGCACTTCACCTCACCGGCACAGCTCAATAGCACCTACACGCCCTTTGTAGTCCCCTATGTTCTCTTGATGTTGTTGTTGTTGTTGTTGTTGTTGTTGTTGTTGTTGTTGTTGTTGTTGTTGTTGTTGTTGTTGTTGTTGTTGTTGTTCTCTTCCATTCTATGTAGGCATGTGCACTTTCATAAAATAAAAAAATAAAATAAATAAAATAAAAAAAAGATGCTGAGACTAGATAAGAAAGGGACACCCACATCGTTTCACATTTCACTACTCAATATTCGCGTTGCGGAGCTCATCCACGTTATCCGCCACTACAACCAAGCATTTCAGCGTCGGCCATCGCTTTGCGATACGCCGGGGTACTTGCTGCTAACTGCGCAGCCCGCTCCGCCTTCTACTGAAAACGAAACACCTCCCAGCCTCAAACGAATGAAACGGAGAGTGCGACAAACGTCTATGCAAATGTGATAGCACGGACGCTTTAAGTGTCTGAAAAGTGCGTGCTGTAAATGCAGAAATTCTCGGCGGTGTTATATTTTCGGTATTCTCCAAACTCGGCGGTTCGGCGGAGGGAAATTTTCGGTAAACCAGTTTTCCAGGTAAGTGTACCAGTACAGTACCGACATTTTCGGTGCGTTTTATTTTCGGTGAAATTTCGGCACCGAAGTTACCCAAAATGAAACACCAGCGAAAATTTCTGCTTTTACAGTGTCGTATTTTCTGGAGTATGAGCCGGACTTAAAACACCAGTACTTCACCCAAAAAAGTCGGTGCGGCTTATACATGTACATGTGCATGTGCTACCATGCTCAAATCAGCGGTGGTAACAGGGGCAGATGTCTGCGATTCCGTGGCAACAAAAAAATCTGGGTGCGGCTTATACTCCAGTGCGGGGGTTTTTCTCTCCGCAAAAAAAATACGGTCCGCAAACATGGTGGATGCAGATCTACCGACGCTAGTACGACATCGGTTGCACGGCAAACCTCATTAGTAGACAACAATCAAAAATCGCCTGACACCTGAAACGCGTACATTCACGTCCGGGTAGCACAGTAAAAACCTGGTTTAATTTAAGCGACCACCACCCCACGATGCGAGCAAAAGCGGCCGTAAAAGCCAGGTGGCCTTTAGAACCAGGTCCCACAGTGTCTGTGCAGAACTGTCGGTGCATGGAAAAACGGCCGTTAAGAGCAGGTGGTCGCTAAACACAGAGGTCGCTTATACCAGATTTTACTGTAGATACTAGATAATAGTCGTTATATGACAAATAATTTGAAACCCTAGGGTTGTCTACCATCGAGGGAAGATCTGTTGTCAAACACAACTACTCACCGAGGTGATTCACTAAGCTGTTGGCATCACCCGACATGATGGCGATAGTGGTGGTCACAGCAGCAGAGTTCCCGGAGTACCGCCACCAACACGATCAGTCTGCACACATCGGAGCAACATCAAAGAGACAGGGTGTTTGCCCCTCGGTAGCAGAGCTCTCATTGTCCATCTCGGCCCGGACCAGATTCCGCCCACCCCTTCCTCATTATCTAATATCTTCTGCTTTTAAGTCACCTCGTGCATCTTGGCACCTTCATTCGCTCCCTCGTTATTGAGCACCTCTGCTCGTTTGGTCACTGCGGATTAAAATAAAATCCAGGGAGTCGTAAAATTACGATTCCCTGATAAAATCAACAACAACAGACAGGGCTTGAGAGTCAGTGCTACTGCACTGCACTGCCAGGGCAACGCTGACAATTTCGAATCCACTTCGACCCAGTGTGTTTGCATGGATGCATGCGCGTCTGTGTCCAGTAAGCTGCCGTGTACCACACCGCCACAACTGCTGCGTGGTACCCACGGGGACTGCAGAGGTAGAGAATTACGGGTGAGACGAGTATATCGAGGGCTCGAAAATTTGAAATGAGCGAGTACTCGTTTCGCTGAAAATACTCGAAGCATACTATGCACTACAGTACGCATGTACATGAAGTACTTCTGTTACCCTGACCAGTACTTACAGCCCAGGCAAGTGCGCTTACTGCGGCGCCGCAGCCTACAGTGCATTTCAAAACTATAGACGCGTAGGGTTTTTGAAATATTTCAAATTTGGCTGGAACTTTTTGAGAATAGTTTTCGGAATATTGCTCAGGATCGCTCCACAATTACTCTCATATAGTTTCTAAAGGATTGAATAACAGACGCCCAATTTGGAAAAATTTATGCACAAAGTGATCACAGATTTTATGTGGTATAGATGCTGGCATAACGGTTTTTGCCTAGGTACGCGTCTATAGTTTTGAAATGGAGTGTAGCACCTCCGGATCTGAATCTTGTGAAAGTTCAGTGATTTTTGTACATGTAGTTGTTAGAAGTGCTTCCACGAGTTAGTGTTTATATCGTTGAAGAATGCGTTCTCTCCGGTAGCCTTCTTCATCCATTCCACCGGCAAAATTTGCCGTGGAACAGATGCAGACTGGCAATATAATTCACGTTAGTATCGTGGCTTGTCCCTACTTGCCAGCAACAGATAATGTTGGACTATATCTTGCACTAGGCTGCAGGTAAGACTTTATGCATCGGGTGTAGTACGTTGGGTGTTGCAAGAATGTGTGCAGAGCATGGTTTATGTTGTCAGTAAAAAAATTACCGACGACTGTGTAAAATACTCGTACTCGCTCGAATACTCGCTCGTTTTTTCAAAGAGTACTGGAGTCCTCGATTTTGAACTCGTTTCACCCCTAGAGAGAATGTTTCCAAGTTAGTGGTCAGTGGAAGCAGAGAAAAAGAAGTTTCTTTCTTGTTTTCCAAGTGCACTCACATAATAGCAGAACCAGCGAGGTGCCTACATGTGAAAGTCGAAATGCAGTTCGCTTTTCTTTAGGAAAGGTCTGGTTGGAAGGCTGTTGGTGTGCGCATGGAAGATGCTATGCTGTGTTGGAGCAAGGTGTTAGATCATCGAATGCCCCAGTACTTTGCCAGTGTGGTGTCTGGTTGTCCCACGCTCTGGTCGTCTGTTATCTACCCGTAGTTACAGTGGTGGGCAGTCGCTCATAACTAATGTACGCATCTTATATCCGTTCTCCTCCCTACATTATCATTAATGCTCACTCATCTCTCATTACTCCCATAGACGTAGGTCACCTGTCTGCAAAGTTCAAACGTGTTTTTTTTTGTATTAATTTTTTCCTAGTGAAATACGTGCGCGTGGACGAGAATCAACACATTCTATCACCAACCGTAATTATGATTTATTCGCTATGTTCTTCTGTCACTCAGTCACTATCCATCAAACTTCAGAGTCAAAATGATGGAATGATTTAGTCCGAGTTGTTCGCATTATGACAAATCGAGCTGAAATCGGGCAGCAAAGCAAACACGCTTCTGCGCGAGGGGAAAGGGAGGGTAATGCACGATAGAGAAGTGGCAACACCCGATGCATCGATAGAAGTTCGGCCCATGGTCCTCTTTATTCGCCTTGCCAAGTCATAATCACTCGTGGCCTGGGCTAACATCCAACTCATGGTGCTCCGCTGTGCTGAGCTGTCTGCCAAGACTGCAACTCGCAACCGCTCACCCAGTGTTTGCAAGCTGGTGCGCTTTCACAGGCGTAGACAAAGTCGGACAATGCAGAACAAGGGAGTAGTAATCTACGAGCCGTTGTTACACTTTGGTACTCCAATAAAATAGCTACTGTACTTACATTACTGCACTTTTCGCTAACAGCGCAATCACAGCTCTGCTCCTCTACTGCTCTTGGCTGTGAGTCTGGGGGAATGGAAGGAACTGATACTACACTAGCTCGCTAACTAATACTTGAGTGCGTGAAAGAGATCACAAGATAGACAACAGTAGCACGAACATTGCTGCAACGAATGTAACAAACAACCTCCTGTTTAGATCGCAGCTAGCCAGCTGCTGCGGCAGCCTCAACTCGACGCCAGTGCACTTGCTATGCATATAGAAACTTACAGAGCTAGAGAGAGAAAAAACTTCAAAAAAGACTAGACAACCACGGTTTGGGTCATGTCGTCCGAGGCAGCTCTGATGTACCGTGCAAGTGCTGCTCAATGAAATCCAGTCGCGAGAGTCAAGCAATACTCACTAATACTAGTAGTAGTTGGCGCCGGGCATTATTTCGCAGCCCAGTGTTCGCAGGTTTAGGGCCGCGCAACGCCCGGCGCGTCCTTGAGAAACTCGACTGGATCGGATTTCATTCAGAGCATGCACTGGCTGTACTGAGTATGTCTTTGCATGCAGACAAACTGAGTTTGTCTGCATGAAGTATAGTTCGTCTGCATGAAGCGCTGGCATGCTAGCAGTAGTACTAGCAGCAGGGATAGGACTTGAGTTACTACGGCCGTAGATCTACGACCCTACTCCCTGGCCCTAGGATAGTCTAGAGCTAGATGAAGGCTCGGGCGCCTGCACCTGCACGCACTAACTCGAGTACGGCCCGCGGCCCGGTGCATACAATCGATCGCATGTATGTGCACGAAGCTTCCTCAGCTCTCTCGACAGTCTCGTCCCTCTTTTTGTTGTGCCTGGGTAGGGACGACACGCGCTCGCAGTACAGCCTCGAGCAGGGGAACCCCCTCCATTTGTTCTCTTTTTTTTACATTCATCATTCATCACCATGATCACACAGACTGCTAAAAGCAAGACTACATTGTACAGTCATCATGATTGTATGATGTTGTGCTGAATGTCGCCATACTGATTACACTCAACTTTGCATAATAAGTAAAATAACGACGCTCGGCGGGCCGGGGCATCAGAAAAGTGAACGACTGCGGGCAACGTTGTAACGACAATTCGCGAACAACAACAGAATTTCCATGCCCAGAGCAAAGTCCCATCTACAATGTTGCCATGTGTAATACCAAGAGTACATAACCCCGGGGGTAATACCCCCATAACCCCGGGGGTAATACTGTCTGTCCCTCCAGGAAATCGCGATTCCACGGACGCAACAAATTTCGCGATTTTGGCCCAAACCCGCGATTTTCTGAAAAATCCGCGATTTCCCGCGTTTTTTGCTGTTTTCTGCACTTCTTTTGACATTTTTCTGCACTTTTCACGCGGTATACAGTGCTTTCCATGAAAGGCATGATCCTGCTCGTAGGTTATTTCCACAGTACGCAAA
Source organism: Sycon ciliatum (assembly GCF_964019385.1). NCBI lineage: Eukaryota > Metazoa > Porifera > Calcarea > Leucosolenida > Sycettidae > Sycon > Sycon ciliatum. The sequence continues at coordinate 26,716,553 of NC_088655.1, read as the reverse complement.
TAGCGATTCTAAGGATACAACAAATTTCGTGATTTGGCCCAAATCCGCAATTTTCTGCCAATAATTCCGCGAGTTCCTGGCAAGTTCCGCACTTTTCGCCGCATTTTTTGTTGTTTTCTGCCGCAATTTCTTGCGCAAGTTTTCTAGGATTTTTTCCGCAAATTCCCGCAGGGACAGGTAATACATTAAAATGAGACTTCGGGTATAAGGACACTTCGCGAATAAGGACAAGGTAACTGGTTGGCTGAATGTGAACTCGCTGCGTTTTAAGAACATGACATTGTATAATTATGTAGTAGTGCTGGATACACCCGTACCCTACTACTAGTACTAGTACTAGCAGGGGTATAGCAGGCTGATGAGTAGCAGTGGGATGTCAGGCGGTCCAGCAAACATTGAAATGGGATACATGTACTGATTTAGCGGTATGAAGGTGACGGCTTGGCCTGGTAATCTTTCTAGATGGTTTCCAAACACACACTCACACACCCACGCATGCACACCACATACACACACGCTCGCACACACACACACACACGCGCGCACACACACACACACACACACCAAGAGCCAATGGACCATGCCGGCATCATACCGGTAGTTAATTAATTTGGACACTTCGATTCACATTAAAAAAAAAGAAAAAATTAATTCCAATAAATAATAATTAGAAGAGAGTGAAGGCTGGGAGAAATAACATACACTCTAAGCTATTATACAACAGGTAAGTAGTCTGTGTTCTGGTGATTGTAATATCTTGAAACTTTGAGCTACGACGAATCCAAAAAGGTAAGCTTTTGTAAGAAATTCAAACCAGAGCATATCCTAGAAAACTGGACTACGAGTAGGTACGGAGTCAAAAAGCCAAAAAAATACAAAACAAACCAAAATATCGGAAGGCTGGCGTAAAGGCAATGGCCTCAAAACAGAGGCAAGGAGGAAAGACAGCAGGGAGGTTAGTGCAGAGTGAAAGAGGGAAGCAATTCCGCAGCATGGAGCAAGGAAAACCAAATACTTTATCGGAATAAATTAGAGAAAAACATTACAAAAACAGGACCCATCTGGTACCCGGTTCAATTTGACAGCGAAAATGTCCAAACTAATTTTAATGGTAGCATATTTGGCAATGCATTGTCACCAGGGGTAACGGAATATACATCTGGAAATTGAAATAGGCCAGAGCTTCAGATTCAAATATTCGAAAATACTAAATGTCCAAAACTCCCATCGCAAAACAAAAAGGAAGGAAGAGAGAGAGAGAGAGAGAGAGAGAGAGAGAGAGAGAGAGAGAGAGAGAGAGAGAGAGAGAGAGAGAGTGAGAGAGAGAGAGACAGAGAGAGAGAAACGAGAATAGGCTGGCAAGTACTACACAACTAGCGGGTCTTTCAAAGCGTGCAATAATCATTAAATTTGGTAAAACTAATTGAAAAACACTCGCGATCAGCAACAATAACAAAACACTAAAAAGTCAGTTCACTAACTTACAACAAGAGGTGAACAAACAACGACACCAAAACACAGCACAACGAATCCGTTGCGAAAGCAAATCCTCCTTCGAATTGACGGGCAGCAGCAGCAGCAGCATGTGTGCATCACTCTGCTGGCAGCATTGTCTTCTTGCCGTAGTTGAGCTCCGCTCCGCCGGACAGCAGGTGATCAACGCCGGTGGTGAACGTGGCCTCGGCGGCCAGGTACAGGCACAGCTCACCGCTCTCCTCCAGCGAACCCATGCGGCCCAGCAACTGCAGAGCAACACACCACAACACACCAATCAAGCACACCAACACGATGATGAACAGACGATTGGCACGCCAGGGGCATAGCTGGTCCCCCTTTCAGCGAGGTGCACGGTCGCATAAGAGCAGGATGGCTGGTGCATGACATTCATGGTCATTACGTGCATGCTGAACCAAGGTCCAAATTTTTAGGGGGGGGGGGGGGGGGGGGGGGGGTGCACGTGAAGTGGTAAGAATGCAGCTGTACAGTAAAACTTGTCAAGGCAACCACTCGGATAAGGCGACCACTCGGATAAGGCGACCACTCGGATAAGGGCGCGTTCAGACTGGCGTAAAAAGCCAGCGGAATGTAAAAGTTGTCAAGGTGAATCGCTCACGTGACGTTCCCGCCAGCGTAAACACGGAAAAGGTTTCCCACCACTCTGCAGGCCGGTGGAATGCAGATTCCGGCGGCACGCGGAGCGCTTTTGATATCCTTGCAGCGCATGTTCCGTCTTTTCATTTTATTTCAGCCTCTACTCTTTCAGTCTGACTGCATGCTTTTGAGTTTTGACTTCTAGACTGCCAACTTCTCCCATCATGCCGAAATCTTTGTTCGACTCAGCAATGGAGAGGGAGTGCATGGAGCTATACGTGGTGATTTTTGCGGGCCGCTCTGCAGGCAAAACGCTTACTGCGAACGAGAAGCATACTCTGATCGCGGAGCGGATGAATGCCACCCAAGCACCAAACACTCCGGACATAGTATTCTTTTCGTCTACAAGCACAAGCAAAAGCACAATGATCCGGAATCTCAACAGACTGAATTAGTTTATTTTGATATCCAACTCAAACTGAGTCAACTCAAATTTTTCAAATGTCGAAGCTTCACGGCATGTACTGGCCATTCCAGCGGGATACACGTGCAGTGTGATTGCGATTCCCGGGATTACGCTGTAGCTTTCCGGCGGCTATTCACGCCAGTCTGAACGCGCCCTAAGGTGACCACCCGTCCCAGAAGACCACTGCAGCCAGGACCAACGGATGCCATTTCCAGTCATATGACCCCGGATAAGGAGACCACCTGGTTACCGAGACCACATTTTGAAGGTCCCGTGAGCGGTCGTCTTAGACAGGTATCACTGTACATAAGTTTAGGTAGGAGTCTATGTATACAGAAACACACGGACACAGATGAACACACGGACAGACGGACACACGCACGCACATGTCCGCAGCAGAAAGCCCCAGCAGACACAAAGCCACTCGCAAGACACCACCAACCTGCGCCTCTTCGCCAGCCTTGATGTTGGCCGTGCGCTGCTCATCAGTTCCCGCCGAGGCAAAGCTGTCCCACAGAGGAGTCCAGATGTTGCCTGGCGACACGCTAGCAGAGGCAGAAGAATACATACACACGTACAAAGAAAAAGAAATTTAGAATCCGGAATCCATCCCAGCGGTGCCCACGCCCACTTCATTCCTGATCATGGCTATTTTATGACCGAAACGTTGAAATACATAAAAAAAACCTGTAACTAAAGACCACCGTGACCAGCAATCAGCCTGGTACTAAAGACAACATCGCCAGGCACGAATGGTCTCACATTCATATATTATTATGGTTGTGCGGTGCAAAGGTCCAACTATTAACCCTTTCCGTGCTAATGACGTCTATAGCCGTCATGCGCGCTGTACGCCAAACGACTAATGACGTCTATGGACGTCATGAGATTTGCGCAGTACATCGCAGTGCAAGGATCAGTGTACAAACTTTCGTAATTCCGTCAAAAATAAGTCTATCGCGACAATCAATACACCGTTGGAAAGGTATTGAGCTCAGCTTTCCAGCAGTATAAAGTTCTTCGCGATAGGAAAAAGATTGACGGAGCGGCGACGGCGTGCACACGGAATTCACGGCACTGAGCGATCGTGAATTTTTTGTTCATGCATTCGCAGTTTTCTGTTGCGCGCCAGGGGATTTCCCTTTGGCACAGCGCATGCGTAATGGACACCAGCAGAAGCACGTGGATCTCAGCTTTGCAGCGCAGTTTGAATCGTGAAAATCGGCTGAACAGGAACAAGAAACCGAAATAGAATGTGAGATTCAGTTGCTGTGCCTTTCCGAGGCATCGTGGAGTAGTTTCGAGTGGACATAGAAGTTGCACCGCCATGTATATTGAGATGAGAGCTACCAGGATGGATTCGCTTGGTCCTGATCTTTCCAACAAGCCCAGGATGACGAAAATCCATCAAGGTGAACTGAATTGAGAGAAAAATGTGTTCGGACCTGTGCGCGAAAACGACACCAGGAGAGTCAGTGGGCTGGAAAGGCAGTTTGCTGTAGTAAAAGGGATTAGCACAGAAAGGGTTAAAGGACCAGCTGCCACTAAAGACCGCTTTCTCCGGCCCCAAGGGGTGGTAGTTAGCCACAGGTTTCACTGTATGTTTTTCCGAAATGAATTTGTGAAAAGAAGTGACTGAGCGCGAGCAAGTGTTGCTCACAATCCATTTCTAAAGAAATAGAATTACAACCAAACGATTAGCACTCAAAGCATTACACCGGTGACAAACATTTCTCATCAGACATGCAGACATACTGAGCAGGGCAAGAATAGCACAGCCTCCGGATACAACACTTCGTGACTTCCACCGCACCATCAGGTCAGGGGAACCGAGCTCTCTCTCTCTCTCTGTCTCTCTCTCTCTCTCTCTCTCTCTGTCTGTCTGTCTCTCTCTCTCTCTGACGAATGGAGCGACAGTGACTCTGAACGACACTCACACGGTACAACCTCCTTTGGTATAAAATGCCTAACTTCAAAGAAGTTAATCATCGATTCATTGTCGTAAAGTGTTTTTGTTGCGCTGAACCAAATTTCTTCAGCACACTAACTCCGTGTGAGTAAAACAGTCGTGAAGTTTTGTTTCGGGAAGAATATGCTGCAAGGAAATTTACGGAGAGAGAGAGAGAGAGAGAGAGAGAGAGAGAGAGAGAGTGAGAGTGAGTGAGAGAGAGAGGGAGCGAGATAGAGAGAGAGATAGAGAGCGAGAGAGAGAGAGAGTCACACAGGCAGTGAGATACAGAGAGAGGACTGATGACTCACACATTGACACGGACTCCATGTCTTGCTTCCTCAACGGCAAGGGCTTTGGTCATGGACGTGATTGCACCCTATGCAAACCAACACGAGAGAGATAGATAGAGAGAGAGAGACCATGTGAGTGCGCACGCGCGCGTGCGCACACACACACACACAGGTGTGAGAGGGAGGCTTCAACAGAACTTTCAAATGCGCTTTTCTCAACACCGCAAAAACTTAAAAAAACTACATACTGTAGTACTGAAGTATGACAAAGGAGTTGCTGTCTAATGATCGGTTAAAACTCAGTTTAATACTGCAGAAACGCTTTTGATTCCTTTCAAGTGTGTGTAGTAAGTATGATAAATAACCTTCTTTTTTTTTCGGATCCGAAGGCTCACTTTATAGCTGAGGCGTTCAGGTCAGCAGCGAACCAAGACTGCTACAGTCCATTCACAAAATTTAATCAATCACCGGCTTTTTCTTCAAATCAATGCTTCCATCCATCCATCCGTGGATGCAGCGAATGGGATTTTTGGTCTTTGACCAATTTGGTGGTGGGCGTGATCTACTCACCTCCCACCGCTTTGGGAGCTGCATATGCGCCGTCATCCTTGAGGATGATGGCGTTCCTGCGGATGCGGAAAACTCGGCCTCCAGCCGAGTATCACGTGAGCCGTGAATTTCGTTTTTCATTTTTTTTCAAATTCGATTTGAACGCGCAGTGGCTATACTGAATACTGACCTTAGTGGCAACGTAGGACACGGCGTCACTCTGACCAATAACGGCCGTCAGGCTAGACATGTTGATGATGCTGCCCTTGACCTTGCGCAGGTGCGGCAGGGCGAACTGGACACACACAAGCGCGCGCGGCACGCAGCAACGCAGGACAAACGCAAACGCACAAAGCACGAACATGAAAATATACGGTGACACCATTACCACTAGTGCAGCAGCAGCAGCAGGAGAAGCAGAAGCAAGCAGAAATAACGACAAAGAGGATAAACAAGAGCATGACAAGAATGAACAAGAAGACCACCAGCAGCAGCAGCACCACCACCACCACCACCAGCAGCAGCGCCACCACCACCACCACCACCACCACCACCAGCAGCAGCAGCAGCAGCAGTAGCAGCGCCACCACCACCACCAGCAGCAGCAGCACCACCACCACCACAAGCAGCAACAGCACCGCCATCACGAGCAGCAGCAGCAGCAGCACCAACAGAAACAGCAGCAGCAGCAGCACCGCCACCACCAGCACCACCAACATCATCACCAACAATGACCTACTTTCATTGTGAAGAAATAGCTGACAAGATTGAAGTCCAACAGGCTGCGGAAATCCTCAACGCTAATGTCATCAATCTTAGTCGGAGGCGGGTCTGTATATTGCACACGTAGAAACACGAAAAACTCCAAATACTGTAAAAGCAGAAATGTTCGGTGGTGTAATATTTTCGGTACTCTCCAAAATCGGCGGTGCGGTGAAGGGAAATTTTCGGTAAAACCAGTTTTCCAGGTAAGTGTACTAGTACTACATGTATACGGTATCGGTTGTACCAAAAATTTCGGTGCGTTTTATTTTCGGCAAAAATTGTCGGCACCGAAAATGTCTGATTTTACAGTAAGACAAAACACTCATATAAAGCACAGCGCGTTCCAGCACAAACACTTCTGATCTGAACTGTACGGCCCTTGATGCCCTGCATGCACAGTTTGAATACGACTAGACGTACACATGTACAAATACAGTGATGGAATTGGAACTGTTCCAGGGGGGGGGGGGGGGGGGGGGGGGCAAGCTTTGCACGTTGGGTCGGACTTCACCCCAGCTACTGTAACTACGGTTGCTCTCACTGAAATCCAATTAAAAGTGCAAACACACACACACACACACGCACACACACACACACACACACACACACACACACACACACACACACACACACGTGTACACACTTACGCCAGCCAGCATTGTTGATGAGGCAATCCAGCCTGCCGAACGTCTCCACCGTCCTCTCCACCATTGCCTGCAGACACAGCCACCACACCAGTACGACATTTATATATTTTACTTATGTATTCACAACAACGTGACACTAGTACGAAAGATGAGTCAGTCAAGTGTCAAGTCAATCGGCAGGAAGCGCAAGCTCCGACGTTCGGAGCAAACACTAGGGACCTTTCGCATTTGCTACGAATCGAATGCGAAACGAAAGTTTGATTCGGCTCGTAATCGTTTCGTTGAAAACAGATTCAGGTTTCGCAAGTCGTCTGCAAATGTGCATGGCAACTACGAATACGGCCGGCAGCTTGGCGTACGGGCGTTTACATGCACACGTGCATGGATCATGAAATCAAGGGAAAAATGTGTACCTGGCGAAACATGTGTACCTCGCCAAATAAACGTGTACCTGACGGATTCGGAGCGTGCCACGAATGAAGAGGCTTCCATTCGTGAAAACGAGCTCTCCGCAGGGACTCTGACGAATCCTCGAACCCAGGTGACGAATCAGCATTCGTTTCGTATCCGTACGCTGGGTGCTAAAGGTCCCTAATTTCTTTACGTGACACTAGCCAATGAAAAGGTGAAACTCGGAGCTGCAACACAGCTTCCTCTCTCTCTCTCTCTCTCTCTCTCTCTCTCTCTCTCTCTCTCTCTCTCTCTCTGTCT
>NC_088655.1:26629083-26704083 GCF_964019385.1 Sycon ciliatum | reverse complement strand
CTTAGTAAAGTTTTTTGAATCTCAGGGGGTGGTTGACGTTTTTGGTGCTCCTCGGAACAGCTTTCCGGGAGCCCCCCGCAGCAGTTTTACCCTTCTACCTTTGCCCTTGCTGAAACTAAGTATGTCCCTGGACCAGAACCTTGATCTTGCCCTGATCGGGTACCAGGAACTAATCGCCATCGCTGAACGCAAGTCCCTGGACTCCCCTTCGAGCCTCGCCCGGCCAGAGCTGGTGCAGGCACTGCGGAAGCACGGCGTTGGAGGGAAGCCCGTCACTGACACCGGTACGTCGTGGATTAATGACTCTAAGCTAGATAGCCTTGCTAACACTATCCAGGCCTTGGCGGGGGAGATTGCCTCCATGAGGGAGGACAGGGATAGCATAATTTTGTCCTTGAAGCTGGAAATTTCGGAGCTGAAGGGGGAAGTGCAACAGCTTCACCAGCAGCAGTACAATGGTTCATCCAAGCCCGTACACTGCGACACTCCAGACATGCAATCCCGTTGTACTCGTACAGTGAGTACGAATAGCACACAGCCAGAAGAGGATGCACGCACTCTACACAGCAGGTCAACTAGCACTAGCAGGGCCACCGTACCTAACACCAACCACATGGAACGCAGGAACACACCCGTACACACTGGTAGAAATGCAACAACTGGGGGCGCACTTACAACAGCAGGCGCCGGTGGTGCACCAGTACAGCCCACATGTACTCAGGGTGCTGCTGGGAGCACAGAAGGCGATCCCCATCAGAACAACTGGCAAGAACAGCGGCGAAGGAGCAATAAATCAGCGGCCCACAGCGATCCCATTGCCCGGGCAACAAAATCCAAAGTTGTGTCTGTCTACAGAAAAATGGCCACAGAAAACCCCAACCCCAACACACTCACTGGCACACATCTTCCCAAGCGATGTGCCTTCTTTGTCGGGAATGTTAGCCCTGGAAGTAAGGCACAGTCAATTGTCACCTGGTGCGCTGATAGGGGCGTTGATGTATACGCATGCACAATTGCCGAAACCCAATACTTTGGTACCTGCTATGCACGCGTTTCTGTCGCGGAAGAGTTTGAGCAAACGCTGCTTGACAAGGAATTCTGGCCCGACACCATTGCGCACACCGTCCGCAAATGGCGCTATGCCGACTCCGCTAGCAAGTGATGGGTCCTCCGTCACCTAGCCAACAGCTAAATCCTCTTGCCCAACCCTTTGTGCCCCACGCAAGTTCATCACACCCTTCCCCTCATTGCGTTACATATTCTTCTATATCTAGTGGTCATATTCCACTTGCACCACCATTCCTTCCTGATTCTGGACGACAAACTACTAAAACTCCTAATCAACAGCAGCTCCACGACGCCCCCTACCACAAACTAACGTCGGGCTTCACCCCGTTGAGCGCTCATGCTTTCCCGTTTTTCCCGGACCACGCACATTCCATTAACATTGTAACTATCAACTGTCGCTCTGTAACAAACAAACTTCCGGAATTGTACGCAATATGTCATGCCAACAAGCCCACCATAATATGTTTAACAGAAACCTGGCTAAGCCCGTCACTTTTATTCAGTGTTCCAGGCTACACATGCTTCCGTAAAGACAGATCTACACATAAGAACCTGAGATCAAACCTACGTGGCTATGGTGGCGTGGCCATTCTCATACGTGATGGGACATTTCCACATTGCACCCGTCGCCATGACCTTGATTCTCCCCAAAGCGAGGCCTTATGGCTTGAGCTTGGTGCACCGGCAGGTCTCCGGGCCAATCCGCTACTCATTTGCTGTCATTACCGCCCCCCTTCACAATCCCTTCTTGATATCACCTCCTTTTGCGACATACTTACCGACACGCTGTGTTCCTTGGACCTCTCTTTATTTGATGTTTTTCTTACCGGTGACTACAATGCCCACAATTCTGACTGGTGGAGTGGTGACACCACATCGCGTGCTGGTACGGAGCTATCACACGTGTTCTCTAGCTTTGGCCTCCAGCAGCTTGTCAATTTCCCCACCCGTGTCGCTCCGAATGGAAGACTGTCCTGTCTGGACTTGCTTGCTACGAACCGCCCCCTCTCTGTACGCTCTGTTGACGATGCTGCCCCGCTTGCTGCATCGGATCATTTGCAAGTCATTACAACGCTAGCCTACAACATTGCCACTGCTAACACCTCTTACAACTGCTCTCAGACTCCTACCCCTCCGCGACATGCCTTCCGCAAGGTTACACCCTCCACTTGGTCAATCATCAACTCTGCACTTTTTGCCTGTGACTGGCATCTTTTATTCACCTCCACTACTGTTGATGAAGCTGTGGAGAAGTTCACCACAGTTCTTGATGACGTGCTCTCCTTCTATGTGCCACAATACGGAGCAAGACCCGCTACACCCAAACATGGCAGCCACCACCCTCGTCAGTCCAGCCGTAACCCCAAGATCCCTTGGCTCGACAAAGATCTCCAAGGTGCAATTAAACTCAAATACGACTACTATAGCTTAAGTAAGAAGTACTCCACCTATGCTAATATTTCTTTATACAAAAAACAGCGCAATCTGGTGAAGTCATTGTCACGTTCTAAGTATCGAGCATATTTACGTTCGCTCACTACCACCCTATCTCACCCCTCTTCCAGGCCTAACCTGTATACCTTTGTTCGCACTCAAAGGACAACTAGTACACGTCAAGACATACCACCGTTATTAGCTTCCAATGGTTCGATGGTGACTGACCCCAAGTCTATAGCTAATACTCTCAATACGCAATTCACATCAGCTGGTATTCCAGACGACCATTGCTCTCCAATACCACCTCTGCAGCGTTCTGCGACTGTGTCTTCTGATCTGCGCTCTATACATACCACCACATCATCTGTTCGCAGCTACCTAAAAAGACTAAAAAGCAACAAAAGCCCTGGTCCTGATGCCCTACCAAATGAAGTTCTCAAAGTTCTGGCTCCATCTCTGGCGTACCCACTGTGCCTTATATTCAACCTTTCCTACTCCTCCGGCGTATTTCCTGATCGTTGGAAGATCGCTAAGGTCACGCCCATCTACAAGTGTAAAGGCTCCCGATCACAAGCCTCAAACTATCGTCCAATATCTCTTCTCTGCTCCCTTTCAAAAGTATGTGAAAAGGTATTTTACGACCAGTTGTATTGCCACATTTCACCATGCCTTAGCCCTTCCCAATCTGGCTTTCGGCGCAACGACTCAACCTCTGACCAACTAGCTCGTCTAGTACAAGACATTGCCACCCTTCGTGATGCTCGACACCATATTGCTCTCTGTTTCTTTGACTTGGCAAAGGCCTTTGATACTGTCTGGCATCGTGGCCTCCTTGCCAAGCTACATATTGTCTTTGGTGTGTCTGGCCCTGCTCTGTCCTGGCTGGAGTCCTATCTGAGTAGCCGATCACAGTTTGTTTCTGCCCTCTCCATCAACTCTGATCCTCTACCAGTGTCTTCTGGAGTTCCCCAAGGCTCCATACTTGGACCTCTTTTGTTCGTAGCATACGTAAATGATTTACCCTCTATAGACCCAGGTGTCTCGTTATTTGCTGATGATACAACCCTACTGTCAGCATCCTCGTCCCCAGCGGCTCTTGTACCTCGAGTGTCGGCTCAGATATGCAGTGTCCTACGCTGGATGCAAACATGGCGACTTAGACCCAACCTGACTAAAACCGAAATAATGTTCCTTCCCCCAATCTCATCCATGTCACTTTTACACCATCCTGATTTCCCAGAACCCATAAAGGTTGTTTCCAACCATAAACACCTGGGAATAATGCTTGATGATCGTCTCTCTTGGTCTTTCCATATTGATGCTCTTTGCAGCCGTTCAAGCTCTGCCCTAGGTGTTATACGTCCCCATTGTTTCCATCTTCCTTTCAAATGTAAAATTTTGTTTTACAAACTGTACATCCTGCCTCTTTTCATGTACGCTGCTGTTAGCTGGTGTGGCTTGTCCTCGGTTCTCGCTGAGCATCTCGAAATCCACCATAGAAAACTTCTTCGTATCCTGTTTAGTCTACCCCCTCTCTACTCTTCTGCTTCCCTGTATGTCCTTGCAAATGCTTGCCCACTGTCGACCCACCGTCAAAAATTAATTTGCACTTTTGCTCACAAATTTAAACTAGCTCTACATCCTCCTCATCTTAACGTGTATAACTGGTTCCGAATCACAGATGGCTCCCAGACAAGATGCTCTGTTGCCCTCCCCTTGGCTAAAACGTCCTCCCTTGTACGCTCTCCACTCTTTGTTGCTTACTCTGCTTGGCTTGCGCTGCCCGCTACTACGCGCAATGCCAGTACCCTGGACGCATTTAAATCTGCTCACTAGATTCACCATCACCTGTCCCTCCCATGCTTCTCCGTCTTGACCATTACTTTTCTTCTTTTATTCACCATGGTTGGTTAACACCCACATCTCCCGTACTGGCTGATTTTCTTCTCATGCCATGAGGTGTTGTCTATAATAATAATAATAATAGTGGATCCAAAATAGAAATCTGATGTCAATTTACTACTCCCAGGCCGTTTTTGACGTCATCACTTTCAAGCCCTATAATGCGCTAGTATAGTAGTCGACTGTCAACATGGTCAAGCCAGCCACGAGCATTCGGCGTGAAACATGTCTATATATGACATGTGTCACGCCGAATGCTCGTGGCTGGCTTGACAGTCGATATAATTATTATATGGGCGCATATTATGCGCATGTGCGCCGCATGCGCACTTGACGCACGCGTCAAGTACAGTACATTATTATTATTATTATTATTATTAAATTTTTGATAGGGCAATCCCCACAGGCCTAAGGCCTTTTGACAGGGTACATGTATACTACACTGTACGTAGTATTTAAAGGGGAAGTTAAGGCAAAAATTAAAATTTCACCAGTTGTAGTCTTCGGGGTGCTGAGTCGAATGGTCTTGGTCCGAGGAAGCTGAGACGCTCCCTTCCTACTTGAATCCCAATCGAACTCGCGCACTTCCACCGAAACTGGGTGACTGCGCCCTACGAGATGGGGATTTGTATGCAAAATGTCACTAAAAGCGCCATTTCGTTCTTATAAAAGCACGGATGACCGCGATTGGCCCATATGTTGTAGTCTTTTGGACGCTGAGTCGACTGGTTTTGGTCCGAAAAGGCTGCGATGTAGCGTTCCTCCTTTATTCCCAATCGAACATGGTTGAACAAGCGGTCACGTGCTCCTGCGTACACCAGTCACCTGGTCACCGTGCCTGCAGGGTACAACTTACTAGCCTGTTTGACCTTTTTTGGATGCACTCCTGTCACTCGAGTTGAACCTTGGTGTGAAATTTGTCGCCTGCTGGCGTGGTGACCAGGTGATTTGGGCACCCAGGAGCACGTGACCGCTTGTTCAGCCATGTTCGATTGGGAATAAAGGAGGAACGCTGCATCGCAGCCTTTTCGGACCAAAACCAGTCGACTCAGCGTCCAAAAGACTACAACATATGAGCCAATCGCGGTCATCCGTGCTTTTATAAGAACGAAATGGCGCTTTTAGGCCGAGTAAAAAAAATTACTAGATGATCGTCCTTTTTTTTGGAAAAATCGGGGAGGGCGGGAGGATTTTATTTTTATTTTTTTACTTTTTACCCTCTCATGCACACAGTGTACACAACAACATCAAGGTTTTTTTTCTCTTTTTTTCTTTTTTTTTCTTTTTTTCTTTTTCTTTCTTCAGCAGATCGATACTGACGTTGTGATATACTAGTACTGAGTAGTAGTATGTGGTCCATATAGTAAAGAAAGTATTAAAGGGGAAGTATACCCTAAAATCAAATTTTCACCAGTTGTAGTCTTCGGGGTGCTGAGTCGAATGGTCTTGGTCCGAGGAAGCTGCGACGCTCCCTTCCTACTTGAATCCCAATCGAACTCGCGCACTTCCACCGAAACTGGGTGACTGCGCCCTACTAGATGGGGATTTGTATGCAAAATGTCACTAAAAGCGCCATTTCGTTCTTATAAAAGCACGGATGACCGCGATTGGCTCATATGTTGTAGTCTTTTGGACGCTGAGTCGACTGGTTTTGGTCCGAAAAGGCTGCGATGCAGCGTTCCTCCTTTATTCCCAATCGAACATGGTTGAAGAAGCGGTCACGTGGTCCTGGTTGCCCAAATCACCTGGTCACCGCGCCAGCAGGCGACAACTTTCACACCAAGGTTCAACTCGAGTGACAGGACTGCACCCAAAAAAGGTCAAACAGGCTAGTAAGTTGTACCCTGCAGGCACGGTGACCAGGTGACTGGTGTACGCAGGAGCACGTGACCGCTTGTTCAACCATGTTCGATTGGGAATAAAGGAGGAACGCTGCATCGCAGCCTTTTCGGACCAAAACCAGTCGACTCAGCGTCCAAAAGACTACAACATATGGGCCAATCGCGGTCATGCGTGCTTTTATAAGAACGAAATGGCGCTTTTAGTGACATTTTGCATACAAATCCCCATCTAGTAGGGCGCAGTCACCCAGTTTCGGTGGAAGTGCGCGAGTTCGATTGGGATTCAAGTAGGAAGGGAGCGTCTCAGCTTCCTCGGACCAAGACCATTCGACTCAGCACCCCGAAGACTACAACTGGTGAAAATTTGATTTTAGGGTATACTTCCCCTTTAAACAAAGCGTGCACATGTTTCCTGCATCCGCGATCGGTAAAAAACCAACGATTTCGGCAAAAACTCACGATTTAAAAAATAAAATATTTCTTGGGGCGCTGACAAAAACTGGGGCGGACGGGGACGATCATCTAGCTTTTTTTTTTACTTGGCCTTAGTGACATTTTGCATACAAATCCCCATCTCGTAGGGCGCAGTCACCCAGTTTCGGTGGAAGTGCGCGAGTTCGATTGGGATTCAAGTAGGAAGGGAGCGTCTCAGCTTCCTCGGACCAAGACCATTCGACTCAGCACCCCGAAGACTACAACTGGTGAAATTTTAATTTTTGCCTTAACTTCCCCTTTAAAGGGGAAGTATACCCTAAAATCAAATTTTCACCAGTTGTAGTCTTCTGGGTGCTGAGTCAAATGGTCTTGGTCCGAGGAAGCTGCGACGCTCCCATCCTACTTGAATCCCAATCGAACTCGCGCACTTCCACCGAAACTGGGTGACTGCGCCCTACTAGATGGGGATTTGTATGCAAAATGTCACTAAAAGCGCCATTTCGTTCTTATAAAAGCACGGATGACCGCGATTGGCCCATATGTTGTAGTCTTTTGGACGCTGAGTCGACTGGTTTTGGTCCGAAAAGGCTGCGATGCAGCGTTCCTCCTGTATTCCCAATCGAACATGGTTGAACAGGCGGTCACGTGCTCCTGCGTACACCAGTCAGCTGGTCACCGTGCCTGCAGGGTACAACTTACTAGCCTGTTTGACCTTTTTTGGGTGCAGTCCTGTCACTCGAGTTGAACTCGAGTTGAACCTTGGTGTGAAAGTTGTCACCTGCTGGCGCGGTGACCAGGTGATTTGGGCACCCAGGAGCACGTGACCGCTTGTTCAACCATGTTCGATTGGGAATAAAGGAGGAACGCTGCATCGCAGCCTTTTCGGACCAAAACCAGTCGACTCAGCGTCCAAAAGACTACAACATATGGGCCAATCGCGGTCATCCGTGCTTTTATAAGAACGAAATGGCGCTTTTAGTGACATTTTGCATACAAATCCCCATCTAGTAGGGCGCAGTCACCCAGTTTCGGTGGAAGTGCGCGAGTTCGATTGGGATTCAAGTAGGAAGGGAGCGTCGCAGCTTCCTCGGACCAAGACCATTCGACTCAGCGCCCAGAAGACTACAACTGGTGAAAATTTGATTTTAGGGTATACTTCCCCTTTAATAGCGCTATACTAGCCTATAGCCGCTATAAAAAGGGTTTTTTTGCACAGCTCATTTTTTCCAGCAAGACTTCTTCTACGATCATACGTATACGCGTATCAGATGATTGACAAGAATTGAGAAGGATCGCAAGCCGCAAGGTAGACGTAGTATTTTGCCTCTTTACCTTGGCTTTGGAGTTTGCTACTGCTCGTGTTCATTTTGAAGAAACCTTTTATTTGGTCGGTCAACGATCACGGCATTTCGACTTCGGCCAGGACCGCAACCAGCTAGCTCAGATCAGGTGAGCCAACATCGGCGGACCACCGTGACTAGACTGCGACGGGAGCAGAGGACGGAGAGAAACGAGAACAACGTCACTAGCTGCTGCTGCTGCTTCTAGTATTCTGCGCTTGCTGTTGGCGGGTAGCAGTACAGCTCTGTGCGCGCCTGGCTCTCCTCAGACTCAGGTGGACTCCAGTGCGAACTCCAATGATGCCGCCGTTCAAGGGAGTGCGACTGACGGACACTGGAATGAACATCGTCAAATACATACTCATGATCAGCGGTGGATGGAGTGCGACTGTGGGCGGACTGTGGGTGAACCGAGTACGCCAGAGCACTTGTGAGTTGAGACGTTCACTGCAGCACCTAAAACTGTAGTCCATAGGCATAGGGAAAGGACAAATTAAATTAAATTATTTAAAATAATAATATATAATAATTTCTTCAGACTTTTCCCGTTTGTCTCTTTCCCTCAAACCAGTTAATATATAATAAATTTTAAATTAAATAATAATAAATTGAATAAATGTGGAAGAGAAAAGGACATATGGATACGAGTTAAGAGTAACTCTCCATCACTGTAACATGATACTATATACAGTCAGAAAGTGCAATAACTAGGCACAAAACTGACAGAGTACTGAAACATTCGACGTCCTGACATAGTATCATGTTACATTGATGGAGAGTTACTCTTAACTCGTATCCATATCATAGCCAGCAATCGCATGTCATCACGTACATTGAAAATCAACATAATTTTGCGAATCGATCTTTTTTTCAGGATCACTTTTCAACGAGGACGAAGCAAAGTCGGCCGAACGAAGCCTAGAGGAAGAAAATCACCCTCTCCACTTCACCATCACGATACTGACATAGATACGAGATGAAACAACTAAAAAATCCACAAGAAAACTGCACGGTCATCATCGCGCTGACTTTGGTCTGACTTTGGTCTGAGAATTTCTATCATGATCAAAAATGTGCGAGGAGCACTCAAAAATAAGCCACAGACGTACCTTTATCGCTCTCTACTCCTTTTTCAAGGCACAAAAGTCGACTCTCCACTTTCAAACCAGGAGCCAGACATACCAGTGGTCCTTTTCAGCTGCTCCACGAGCGCAGGAAATGTTCACCAAGGGGCGCAGAGCAGCATCCATTCCAGAAAAAGAGCTAAAATACGAGTGAGACTGCATGACTGAGTACATGAGTACATGAATGAGTACATGCAGAAAATAGTCAATTTCAGCGTTTCTGCTCCAAACAGCAACTAGCTTCGACTAGAAACAAAGATTACACCAAAGGATCAAACAACAACCATTTTCTGCAGTTTTTTTGCAGATAGCTTCCTTGTGCTTGGCCCAGCACGCCAAAAATCACACCTCGGAGGAGTACAAAAATTACAACTCTCAGATGTCCTCGATTGCTGGCCATGGTCCTTTTCTCTTCCACATTTATTTTTGGCTCAACATCCGAGTTTCAAATTGAATAAAAGAAAAACTTGATTAAGGAACTACAAGTCAAGCTATAGTGTCCACTAACACCACCAGTTACTAAACGATCAGCTCATGCGACAGCATTGCATTAGTGGTCTTACTGTTAGTGGACATTACAGCGTAACGTGTAGTTCCTTGGTCCTCTTTCTTTTCTATAAATTTATCCTTGGCTCTCCATCCGAGTCAGTAGAGAAAGGAAGGGAACATAATTGATTCTGGATACAGTCAGAAAGTATACTAACTAGGCACTAAACTGACAGCATACTGAGACATTCGCCCCGTTGACCAGCACACGACCAACACTCCAGCACATCTCCGAAGCGCTAACCAACAGCCGTCCAACTCTGAAGGTTCTAGGTTAACGAGAGATAGATCGAAAAGGGGAAGGTAAGCGCAACAGAAATGAGTACAAGCTGAAGTCCCACGGGAACAGAGAATGTCGATTGCTACTGGACGATGACGAGACCAGTAAGATACCTGACAAAGCGGTCTTTCCTTTCTCTATTTATCATGGTTATTGGCTGAACATCCAAGTTTCTTATTGCAACACTATAGTCGTGTAAAATTGTGTGAACGGTACCATTCGGCTGTTCAGTACTGTAAATCCGGAAAAGTTTATTAAACGACCAAAACGTTTAACGTTTTTTTGTAATCTTGGCATGATAACGTGCAGAAAGTTTAACAATGGCTGCCTGGCCACCCATCTGTATGCACATCTTTACACAGACATCTCAAACCGGGTTCGCGATGACGTTTCTTCTTCTTTTTTCACGGTTCGCGTGGGACTCGGCTGGAAGCCGGGTTTTCCGCGTCCGATGACGCCACCACCCTCAAGGATCAAGGCGCAGATGCAGCTCCTAAAGCGGTGGGAGGTGAGTAGATCAGCTCACCAGCAAGTGGTCAAAGACCGAAAATCCCATTCACTGCGTCCATGTTTTCCTCGTGCAGGCAACGAGTTCCCAATTAACTGTGGCTTCAAATAGCGAAAAACAATTGGTCGTTAAAACGTTCGACTTTGTGACTCGCTGGACTTTCCAGATTTACAGTACGTACGATAGTCATGTTCAAAGAAATCCGACCCGCCAGGCAGAACTCAAAAGCAGCGCCGCGTTTTCGTTTCCAATTGCATCGTGCACGATCCAAAAACCTAGCGCCCGAGGGCTGGGCCGCGTGTGTCTTGGCGCTGCTTTCGGCACGTGGGTCGGATTTCAACTGTAGCACTACAGCAGAGTACATTCAAACCGGGCTAAGCCAAAGGCGAACGCTCGGGGACCTTAAAAACTCATGTGATCGCTGTGTACACTACTGGTGGACTCCTTGTCCAGTGGCGTCCGCTGCTTGCATGGCCGTTAACTTGATCAGCAACGTCGTGTCGCATTAAGGCACTGTTGTTGTTGTTGTTGTTGTTTAGGCCATGATAGCTTTCATTCATTCAGATTTGTTGCTGCTGCTGTCGTCGTCGTTTTCTTGCAGATTACCGGTATTGGATGTTCCACAAGCAGCCGAATCTGCTCAAAGGTAGGTAACCCAGCTGTGCAGTGCTTAAACCCCTAATGCAGTGCTCTGTGCTGTGCAAAAAATAAATAAATAAAAAAGTAAAGTGCGCACGTCCGCGTTACTACCGGCCATACAATTGTGTTGAAAAACACAACCAGCTTAGGAAGTTTCGCTTGTGCCAGGCCACCAACATGCCTGTGATGCAGCGCCGAACGGCAAGGGTGAGGTGGTAACTCTCACAACCAATGCCCGACAAGGGGGGCGAACCTCGTTAGCTGCATCCATGTTACCCTCGCTCCGAGTAGTGAGCACCCAGTTGACCGTGGGTGTTGGCACAGTTCATTGCATGTAAAGTGGTTCACGCATACATCACCGCATTCGTTAGCACAGTACACGCTCCCTGCTCCCAGTGCGGGTCGGGGCCTTGTGATTCGCAGGCAAGCCCACAACCGCTCGGTCAAAGCAATGGTCTATGTACTGTGTAACCATTATTATTGTTGCAAAAAACGCTGAGTAACGTTAACTACACGATGTATAAAAACCAGCATTTGCTACTGTGTAGCCATGGCAACGCCTAAACCACATCTCTATGGCGCTACAAGGACTGCACTTGCTCCGGAAATAAAATATAAAATTGCTGTTGAGCCTGTTGTTGCTGCTGCTGTCGTCGTCTTCGTTGTTGCTGTTGTCGTCGTCGTCGTTGTTGTAAGTTAGTTGTCGTTGTTGTTTTTTTTGTGTTTTTTTTAATTCTTTATTCTCACGATTGCACCATCGCCAATAAGAGATGTTGTTGTTGTTGCCATTGCTGCTGCTGTTGTTATTGTATACGTATGTTCTTGCCCTCTCAGCATTCTACACCATCTCAACTGTGGTGAGTGTGGACTATCAGGAGAGCGACTACAAGCGCTGGGGTATCAACGGCTTCACCCACATGCCCTACCTGCCCGTGCCCGACAAGAAGACTCGGCAGCGGCTGGCCGACGATTTCCTGAACTCGGACAGCGAGTAACCATGGCAGCTGGCGCCGCTAGTCAGTCGTGTACCTCCTCTACCTGGCGGTTCGCCCTGACCCCCCCCCCCCCCCCCCCCTCCAAGCCCAGCCATACACTCAGTCCTGCTAGCGCAGCGATTTGCCGAGGACTTCCTGAACTCGGACAGTGAATAACCATGGCAGCTGACACCGATAGTACGTCTTGTACCTGCTCTACCGTGCGTTGACCAGAAGACTGACGAAAGGACCGTCGACTACAACATCGCACAGGCTCATATCACACATATATTATGTACACGCGACTAGATGAAGACAGTTTGGAGAATGTCACCACACAGAAAAACAACACCTCATTTACAGCAGTGTGCCCCTGAAAGCCCCCAGCCGTGTACTCGGCCATGCTAGTAGCACCGCAAGATGACTTGAGTATCAAGTTGGGCAGGCATGGGTGGACAGCGTGCGCACGGTGTGACTGCCGCATTGAACGTAGGTATGCCCTGGACAGCCTCGCCTCGGAGGCTGTGCAAGCGGGGCGCGGGTCAGTCGTGACTAGCCACATGCATTATGCACTCTAACCGTGGAACGGATCAATGCCATCGGTTTGGCAGGCCGTTGACTAGCCAGGCAGGGTCATCGCTGCAGAGCAGAAGAAGAATGGGTACTCGGTTACGGAAACACACGCGCGTGTTATCATGATCAGCTGTTCGCCCATTGGACGCAGGACGGCGTGTCTCGATTGCTACAGACGTAGCAAGCGGTGTGAAGTACAGAATGGACCTCCGTTGCAGCACTCATACTGCTGCACAATCATGCCCTGCCTGACAAAGTCCGGGCCAGGGAGTAGGTATTTTACTACTCCCTGGTCTGAGCGGACTGACTCTGCTGGCACGTCTTATCATAATACGTATAATTATGGTTCACGTACTGTCTGTGGCTGCCAGGGAGTAGTGCATGCAGTATTCGTTACCGTTTTGCTGGTATTTGACGACTTCCTGGTACATGGTGCGACTACATGATTATTGTATGCTACTGCCGGTTGCCCGTATGCACTGATCTATCAAACATTTCTTGTCAACTTGCTTGCTTGGTCTTCAGAACCGCTGTTCTGAATACTACTGCCGGTTGCCCGTATGCACTGATCTATCAAACATTTCTTGTCTGCTTGCTTGGTCTTCAGAACCGCTGTTCTGAATACTGCTGCCGGTTGCCCGTATGCACTGATCTATCAAACATTTCTTGTCTGCTTGCTTGCTTGGTCTTCAGAACCGCTGTTGTCAGGTTTAGAATTCAACAACTTTTCTAGGCAATTCTAGGCCTGTGGCGCGCGCGGAACACTACGCCCCAGTAGCCAGGGAAGTGAATGGTGTCATATTTCATGATGATGCAGGGGGCGTTTTCATATCTCGGGCTAAAGGCCGCCTTAAACTGTCACCTCGTCATTTTAGGGCACGCGTGTACGGTATGGCGGGTTTATTCAGCTTGCCCCAAGCTGAACTACATGTAGCGGCCTTACCGGATCTTTTCCAATCCGCAGGTCTTAAAACGGTCAAGGAAATAAGCCCTTTGGCTTATACTGACGTGTCATGACATTGTGTCTCTTCTTGGCAATTCTTCGCTCAGTGAAGGGTTTGCCTTTTCGAAAAATAAGTGACGATCTGAAAGGCAGTAGAAGCGTAACTGTCGCGGACATGGAAATCCAGTCAATTGACCGGGGCCGGCGCCCTCAGACAGCAGATCAGCGCGTACAGAACGTAAGTCGTTGTATGCAGTGCACAATCATGTTGATCGGATACGACCAGCAGCAGCGCATAATAATACGTGCTACGGCTGCATTAGCAGCGCCATGCGGCCGCTAGACGTGCGACCGGATTTCCATGTCCATGACAGTACTATCCGGACTTGCATGCATGTACGACCAAGAGTACATAAACCAGAGTGTGCAACTGTGCATATCAGATCTGAAACAGCGCAGTTCGTGCACTACGTCACCCTGATGAGATCAGCCAAGCCGCGACTTGCGTAGAGCTCAAATTTTCATGTTTCATAGCCCGGAAATCAGACAAGTTTGCTTGATTTTAGACGTCCTGTTTCAGGATTTCGGTGTTTTGTGTGACTGTGTACGCTGCGTACATCCACCGACAAGTAAAGTCACCAGGCTATCCGTCTCAAAAAACCGAAATCAGGACAAACTCAGTGAACTGCACCACCGCGACTGGTTACGCAACTTTTCACCGTACCTGTGGCTTACCATGCCGTCAGAAATGACGTAGTGCACGAATTACGCTCCCACAGGAACCATCCCGAGTTGCACACTCTGGTTTATGTACTCTTGGTACGACGCATAGGCGTCGGGGAATTTAGGGTCATTGCCCACTAATGGTGTTCGTCTTGCAAGTTGTAAGTAACCGATGTCGTGCTACATTGCACACATTCCTGGTTGAGACACGGCTCGCAGGATTGTGTCCAGCTCCGAAAGCAGCGCAAATAAAATGCAAACTGCTGCGATGCGATCATAATAATTTTTTTTACGAGGATTAGGAGAAATAAATCCGGGGGAAGGGTGCATTCTTGCAACAAGGATAAAATCGAGGTTTTTCACAAAAAATACCACTTTAAAAATCAAGAAAACAAACGATGCCAGCACCGGAGACGAAACATGGAGAAAAATGTGCGTGTGCGTGTGTGTATTTGTATGATGAATAGTATAATAAGAGAGGTCCCAGTGCGGGAATTCGCCCGCAAGTGCCGGCACAAACCAGAGATGCTAGCTCCCGTCTGTAGACACCGCTATCACACGAGCAGCACTGACCACAACAAGAGGTGCAGACTGGCACACACACATAGAACTGACAGACACATCACAGCTGCGGATCATTACGCTAGTTTCGCGTGGCGCGCACCTGCGACAGCTTCTTAGTGGCGTCGAACTTTCGATTGAGCGTGTCGCTTGAGCTAGTAAGTTAAAGAGGGGCCCATGTATAGAGACACCGCTACAACAAAAGCAGCATTCGAACACAATATGCAGACGTACGACAAGACACATCAGCGGCGGATCATTGCTCTACTTTCGTCGCGTTGTGCGCGTACCTGCGAGAGCTTCTTCACGGCCTTGAACTTTCGATTGGCCGTGCGGCTTGAGCTTGAGTATGTGGAGATGCTGCTACGACACAAGCAGCATTGACGACGTGCAGACATACGGCAAGACACATCACAGCTGCGTATCACCATTGCGCTACTTCCGTGCGACGCGTCCCTGCGATAGCTTCTTCGCCTGCTTCTTCATGGCCTCGAACTTTCGATTACCCGTGCTGCTGGAGCTGGAGGGGCGCGACGACGTCGAGCCCGACGTGCTGCTCCGACTGGACTGGCTGAAGAACGCGGGGCGAGAGCTGCCGGTCGGGGTCGTGGCGGGCGGAAACGAACGGCTCGGAGTGTCTGGCGTGTGACTGCCTCCACCACCACCACTGGAGCGTGAACCCAGGCCAAGCGGCTGCATGAAAAAAATACCAGAAGGATGACACACGCACACAGAGGAGAAAGACAGACGCGCGTGAGAATGAGTAAACGGCACAGCATGCCAATTTCCCTGTGCCAGACTTCATTCTTTATCCACCACCTCCACTGAGGAGCTCTGAATCAACGAGAGAAACAACTGCATGCCCGCACCGCACCGTATGCAAGGAGCGGAAAAAATCTGGGTGCGGCGTATACTCCAGAAAATACAGCACTTACTCGGTTTCTTCCCGAGTGGTGGGACGAGAAAATAATATCAAAGTTTGTTTCACTCCGATCAAAACACCCCTAAAAGGCTGTACCACCCTAGTCACACGAAACCCATAAAAACAGGGCTACGCTATTAAACTGTACCTTAGTAGGCAGTCTGTGGGCCGAGTTGGGTCGGACAGACCCTTGCGTGCCGATGCCGCCAGCTTTCGTCGACGACAATGGTCCAGAGCCAGTAGCACTGTCACCGTTGGTCGGCGAGTGAGACCGCGACAACGCCGAATCCTGATCGTCAGCTTCGTCATCGCTGCCACTGCCGCTGCTGCTGATGGTAATACCCTGGACAAAGACAAGATTTACACGTGCTGGTATTGAGTGCCTTCACATCTCTATCATATGTCCATACACGGCAGCCATGTGGGTTCCAACTCCACTCAACCCGTGCCTGCATCTATGGGTCGTACAGAGTCGGCCATACTGGTTCCCCTGCACACATGCCATGATCACCTTCTACACAAATGCAGTCATATGACAAGGATGTGAAGCCACTCGGTACAAGCCACACAACTCCACAGGACACAGACCGGGGCTCGCACCGAGTTGCAAGGCTTCTTTCAGTTCGTTGCAATGATAGGTGGAACAAAATCATGCAGTAACTTTGCATGCCACAAACTTCACCCAACCACATACATTCCCGTAGCAATACAATTTTCGCCCAAGCAGCAGCAACGGAACAACCACCAAAACCAGCAGCAGCAGCAGTAGCCGCACCACTGCCACACCATCAGCAGCAGCACCATCACGCAGAAAGCTCACATCGAACAGCGCAGAATCGGGCGGCTTGCACTTGCGAGGCGGTCGCGCTGTCCGCGACGAAGACGACGAGTTGCTGCTGATCCCGCGTCCATTGCTGATCACACGGCCATTGTCGCTGAACGCATCAGAGTCGTCGTCTTCATCGGACGACGAGAACGCACGGACCCGTTTCCGACCTGCCAGGGAAAGAAAAAAAACAAAGAACAAATGAATACATAGCAAGAGTCAACGAGGAGACACCATTTCTAAAATCCCAGTGAATACGATACACACACTGTGTTCATTCTTAGACAGGGGTCGCACAGTGAAATCAAACACATTTTCCAGACTATTTTTTTCAAAGTTCCAGACAACACGAAGTAGCAAATTTAATTGAAAACGGCAAACCAATGCCAACTGGCGCTCACTGCCTGAGTACACGTGGCAGCAGAATTACATTTCTATGTACGAATAATGCAATCATGCATCTACTCATGCCCACATCATCAAGGAGCAATTTGAACAAACAGCACCTTCATCACTCAGGGTGGTGCATTGCGTTACAAGAGAGGTTAAGTTTCACGTAAAATTCATACGTCCGTGAACTTTTAAGTCAAAAAGTGAAAAACTCACGTTGACGTGTTTTACGTGAGTTGACTGTCCCGTGCGTAAGTTCATGACGTGGGTTTTCGGAAGTTTCGCTTGGTTATCCCGACCGAATTTGTGTGAGTTTCCGGAGTTTTATCGAGTTTGTTGGAAGATTTGACATTTGTGCGAACTAAACCCGAATCCTGCCAGGCAAAATTTCACGTCACGTCGCACGTGTAACTTGACCTCTTAAAATTACACGCAAGGCGAGACCAAAACGAGAGAGCTTGGAAGCTCAGGGCCCTACGCTATGCTTTTTTGCCTTGATGACCTAGACAAAAAAAAAGCATAGGGATGTTATAAATTCTTTAAAAAAATCCTTTTTTTTTTAAGACAACCTGGGATTCGAACCTGCACTATCGCGCGCCCTGCATGCATCCCCCGATACACTTCGCATACACACTAATTCTTCCAAGTTGTTTCACATTGTGATCTTGCATTTGAAAGCCCTATTTGAATATGCTGTATGTGGCCAGCCGTCTTTGATGGCACGGTACGGTAGGGGATAGGTACGGGACAGGTACGATCGAGGGTAATACGACACCGTCTCCCGTACCGTACCATCAAACACAGCTGGCCACATGCAGCCGCCCGCAATATTCAAATAGGGCTTTCAAACGCAAGATAATAACGTGAAGCAACTTGGAAGAATGGGTATGAATGCGAAGTGTATGGGGGAATGCATGTAGGGCGATAGTGCGGGTTCGAATCCCAGGATATGCCTGAAAAAAAGGAGAATTCAAAAATTTACAACATCCTATGCTTTTTTGCCGTCAGATACGGATAGCGCCAGGCGTGACACAAACAAACACACAAACAAACACCAAATTAAAGCTGTGTGGACCCTGGCTAGCGCCAGACGTTACTGAAGTAACGTCTTCTGCATAGCTACGGGAATAAAATCGAGATTCCCGGGCAGGACCCATGTGAAATTGGTGTGGGCGGGCGAATTTTATTTTTTATTTTTTCCCATGTATGTACATGACTATTATGTGTGCATGCCATGTTGAACTTTTTTTACAGCATTTTCCGGTAATTTTTATTCAGTTTTTTACAGAAAACAGGTACGCGGTTTACCCGTTCAATTTTCTATAGTTCGGCCAACGATGGCCCTGATCTGTACATCTGGGAGTCGTACAAGCTCGGGTTTGTGTGACTCCACGTCACAAATCTACTCACACGATCAGTACTGTACATGTATGAACTGTTCAAAAAAAATTGGCTTTGGCTCGATTTTGGTGCGGGAGGGCCCGGGAATCTCTATTTTTTTGGTCTCGCCTAACGTGAGATTTGCACCGCGTTTTGAAAAAGGGCAAAAAACGTGTAACTTAACCTCTCTACTGTGGATGCAAAAAAACCTGCACGCGTGACCCTGGCGCGAGACTTCAACTATTTCTAACAAAATAGAAGAAACGAGCACTGAAACGAAGCAATCCGCACAGTACAAACAACAAGCACCCTATGCATACAGTATTCAGTAGTGCAGCGGGTGGTGGCGTTCCTGCGGACGCGGAAAGCTCAGTCCGACCGAGTCTCGCACGCGAGCCGTGGCATTTACTACGGGATCATACAGTGCTGGCAAATGAAATCCGACCCCTGAGCCCCCCCCCCCCCCCTGAGTTCACATTCTAGCGGTCTCTTTTCCCTAGTATTACAAACCTGTGTTGGGCCTTTGCAGTGGTGTGAGCGCACCACTCAGGGGTCGGATTTCAGTTGCCGGCACTGTACTTCAGCCCGGGTCCCAAAGGATTCAACTCTCAGGGTGGAATTTGGAACGGCATTTCCCCGAGCTAAATCAACGCCACTGCGCTGCCCAAACAAGGGGGAGGCTCTGCTGCATGTGTCCAGGCCAGTGCGACCAAATTTCGGCAAGAATACTGTAGATAATAACGCTGTTTGAAACTCGGATGTTGAGCCAATAATACTAATAATTGTAGAAAGGAGAGAGGAACATACGGACACGAGTTAGGTCGTCGAATGTCCCAGTACACTGTCGGTTTTGTGCCTAGTTGTTGCACTGTCTGACTGTGTATACAATGCAGCTCAATGAAATCCAGTCGTGTCGCTCGAGTTTGCGCCTTGCCCCGTTTCGCAGGCCAGTGTGTGTAGGTCTAGGGCTGCGAAACGCCCGGCGCATACTTGAGTGACCCGACTGGATTTCATTGAGCAGTGCCATAGTAGGTACTTGCAGTGGTGGACAGTCCTTACCGTAATGTCGCGTAAAAAAGCAGGTGCTTGTGGCCGTGTAAGCCGCGGTTCAAACCATGCTTCTATTCGAGTCATGCTTTTATACGCGAGACTACAGTATGTCCTTTTGATAACGCTGTGCTTCTCACCTTTGAAACTGCGGTCAGTGGACGAATGCAGCAGACTGTAATCATCGCTGTCGCTGCTGTCTCCTTCAAGCCGATCAGGGTTGTTAGCGCTGCCGTTAGCGCCATTGCGGCGGTGGTGGTTGTTGTTTGTGCCAGCATCGTCAGTGGCCGTGCGACTCGCCGGAAGAGACGCGTCGCCGAGACTGTTGTTGGAGCCGTGGCAACTGACAGGAGATAACGTCACGGCAACGTCCTCCTCAGACGACGCTCTGGCACTGCCTCCATTGGTCGGCGGCGGGCGCACGCGGCTGCCAAGCGCCTTTGCGTCCTTGGCAACGGCGCTCGGGCGCGGCGGTGTTGGCCCTGCTTGGTGGGCAGATCGCCCGCCACTCCTGGCTATGCCGCGCGGGGCCATTTTGATACGGCTCGTCGGCTTCTGCTCGCCGTCGCGGCCTTCTGGCGCCGGCGCCTTCCGTTTCACGGCCGCTGGCACAGAGAACAAAGCACTGGGTGCGTCCGCTGGCTCTGCGCCGTCCGCGTTGCCAAGCGACCGTACCCCGTCCTGCGGGGGCGACCTGCCCTTGGTCTCGGGGCGCATGTGCAGGTCGGGCAGGAAGAGCTCCTGCTTGGTCTTGGGCCGAGCCTCCTTTCTGCTGCTCGGCTTCGCCGTAACGCCACCACCACTCCCTGCCGAAGCGTATGAAGTGGCAAGAGAGGAAGGCCGCTCATCGTCCAGCGACGGCTGTGCTCCTGCTGACGACTGTGACGCGCACTAGGCACGACAAAAGTACACACACACACACACACATACAAACATACACAGACACACAAAACATGCACAGACACACACGCACACACATGCATACGCATCAGTGTCCGACAGAATTTGCATGCCCAGAGCAAAGTCCCATCCAACTGTGATACATATAATGAGACTTCGGGTATAACGGCACTTCGCGAATAAGGACACTTTTCTGATGCCCCGCCGAGTGTCGTTACAAGCGAAGTTGACCGTACCTGTCTATCCAAATAAAGACTAGTGTACACTTCACGTGGATGTGTACACACCTACCTGTACCTGTGGGTGCCTTATTTGGTGACACTCCGTAAGGACCTGTGACCTTGCTGGCTGGGTATATGATTGGGGGGGGGGGGGGGGGGGGGGGGGGGCGCTAAAGTACAGGTTAGGGCTGGTTCACATAAGCAAAATCGGCGCCGCAAGACATCGGCGGTGAGCCAGCTCCCGAGCTCATGTTTCGTCTCCGGTGCTGGCATCGTTTGTTTTCTTGCGCATACGGTTCGAGTACCAAATATACTACAAAGTACTGTATAGCAGGAAATTTTCGGACGGAAATATTTTCGGACAAAGCCAATTTTCGACCTTTCGCACGGATTTTATTTTCGTACAGTGCTGCATGCTAAATGCACGTGTTCGCATGTATAGTGTACGTACCTTTACAGGGACAAATTTTAGAACGGAATTAATTTTAGTACAAAAGAGGCTGTGTACAAAATCGTACGAAAATAAATTCCGTCCGAAAAATTCCTGCTATACAGTAGTACAGAATGTGCCCAAATGCTACGACAGGTTTGCCAATTGGAGCCTGAATTCTTTGTTTCTTCAGTAGTTCAAGGTCTTTCGGTGATGGCCACTTGGTGCTACCTTTTACTGGAGATCATGAAACTACTTCTACACCTTTTATTGCAGTCTAGTAAAGCGGTTGTGTGCAAATTATGTGTGCAAACGTTGATGAAGTCACACGAACTTGTCTATGCATCCTTCGTATTTTTTATTTATTTCAATTGTATTTGTCTCATAAGTTGCACAACAGTCGAGCAGATCATCCGAGGACGGGTTGGTACGCTGACTTAATTTGCCACCTTGAAACGATTACAAGAATGGCGAACGGACCTCATCTTTAGCTTCAATTTAAGAAAATTGAGGACGAGTCTTGGTTTAAAATTTTGACACAAAGTCTGGCTCCCGGCACCGGCGATCACCGACGCGAACGGTTCGCAAACCACTTTTGGTCAAATTTGTACGGGATCGGCGCCGGGGCAGATCGCAAGAGTTGGGCACTGTCCAACTTTGCCGGCGGTCCCTTGCGATATTTTACCGTGTGATTTTGTTACGACTGCACTGGTTCACATAATCGCGATGCGCCGGGAGAGGTTGCAGGAGGCCCACTCCCGATGACTCCCGGCGCGTACCGGCGATATGTGAACCAACCCTTACCCAAGGGCTCATTGCCAAGCGAGTACGATCCGCGAACGGCAGATATTGTCCTATTATTTCACATTCAGATTTAATTATATACAAATAATTAATTCCCAACTTCCCGTACTAAATATTACAAAACTCGGATATAATAATTTTATCGAGTGTTCAAGACACGATTACAGCGCTAGTGGACTGTTTACTCACCTTCGTCGATGCCACCGGTCTACAGGGAGCATTGCTGCCCTCCTTGGTGAGCCAGACATCAACGAGCGACGCTGCCAAGTCGTTGTGCTCCGCCATCAATTCAAACAGCTGACGAGCCGACTCCGGTGCTTTGGACAGAAGGTGGGACATGCCCCGAAGGACCACGGAATCGATGGGCAACTCCATAGCTTGTAGCAGAGCATGGGCAAACTCTGCTAGAGCAACCCGTTCAACTCCACACGACCCCACTGCAGTGCGGGTCAAACTCCTCCAAACGTGACAATCAAAACATACAGCCATTCATTACTCAAAAGAGAAAAGTGTTGAAAATTGACAAGAAAATCTGCTACCAACTACAAACTGAAACTGATTCATTTCAGGCTGAGCGCCGGCTTTTTCAACTAAAATTTTCACGCCATTTTGCAGTCGTGGCCATGGAAACGTCAATCACCACGCGCACGCGATCAGCACGCGATCTGGCCGGCCTGCGCTATCTAGCGCGCTGTACACCTGGTACACAGTACAGACTCAGTCATGCATGGTTTGCGGCTCTCCGGCCAGCGCCTCGAGCGCGGTCGATCGAGCCTCGATCGTATCGTACACGTGTGCACCATGGTAGATCTACACTGCTGAGTCTGACTGATCTTGCACCTTCTCACGTCAGTGTAGACTGCAGCCTCAGTGTAGCCTGTAGGCGTGCTCGCTACATACGTAGGCGCTAGTAGTATAGGCAGGATGTATAGCCTAGGCGCTATGCCTATGGCCGTATCACTATATCAGGAGTACGTACGTATGTCAAGCCCGCTCGTGCGCGTGCGCAAAAGTAACCAGAGCAAAAATAAGCATTGATTACAGGCGCTGGTCGCGTGAGCCAATTACAGCCAGTACAGGATGTACGTGGATGTACGAGTAGAGCCGGGCGCCGGGCGGCTACGTAAGTCGTTACATGTCCATGACTGTATGTAATGTGTGCACAGAGAGTGACAGAGTGCTTCGAGTACACCTGGTACACTAGAACAGTGCACTGACAGCTGTCTGTTGTATGTAAATAA
Organism: Sycon ciliatum; assembly: GCF_964019385.1. Taxonomy (NCBI): domain Eukaryota; kingdom Metazoa; phylum Porifera; class Calcarea; order Leucosolenida; family Sycettidae; genus Sycon; species Sycon ciliatum. The sequence continues at coordinate 26,681,028 of NC_088655.1, read as the reverse complement.
TAGTCACGTGCGCAAAGAGCACCGGCTAGGCTGCTCTTGCATGAAGCCAAAACAGAAGCCATCAATCAGTCATCATGACATTATGCACTGATCATCACGATCGATCAACGACGATCATGATGCAAGTGAAAGATGGAGCACTACTGCACTGGGCGCGGCCGCCCAGTCGCAGCGGCGCGGTCCGCGCGGAGCATCACTCTCTCAGTTCTGACCTTTTTTTCTGTTTGTCTTTGTATTTTCTTTGCATTTGGTTGACTGAGCTGAGCTGAGGCAGGTACACATGTACATGACGACACACGCAGTTCATCACAATTCACAGGCGTCTCTAGATAGTTATACTGAACACTGGCAGGATGCAGTCAGTGATGCCTTGAATGAGTACTGACCAGTGTGACCTCTAAAGATTGTCAACGCCAAGAAGAGCTATACTCCATCGCCTTGGCTTGGGTAGACGATGAGCTCCGGCAGACTGTATTCAAGAGTAAACGAGCACACCGAGCAATGATAAAACGTCCTGATCGCTCAGACCTGCTGCAACAATTCCGAACTCTACGAAGACAATGTAAACTTTTAACTAGGAAGAAACGGTCTACATACTTCCAGCAACAACTAATCAATCATCGAAACCACTCAAGAGAGCAATGGAGTGTCATGAACAATCTATTTTTGTAGAATTAAAATCAACCAGGAACCTGCTGCCGAAGTAGCCGACATCACAAAGACATTTACAAACGTTGTCAACGATACATCACATTCTGGCAGTACACTACGCACTCCCAATGGCCCTGTATCGGAATACTCACTGACACAGTTCACACCAGTCACTGTTCCACAAGTCCAACTCCATATCCAGAGAATGAACAGTCGTAAAGCCACAGGACCTGATAACATCCCCGCCCACTGCGCCCAGGCCTACAAGCTCATCAAAGATGAGATCGCCTCATCTTTCGCCAAACTATCAAATTTTACCATGTCTCTTACGTCTGGCGATTTCCCATCGACTTACAAACTAGCGAATGTGCGGCCTATCTACAAGCGTGGAGATAAGTCAGTCCCATCCAACTATAGACCAATATCACTCCTGTCCCACATGTCTAAGCTACTTGAACATATTGTACACGACCAACTAATGTACTATAATTTATATATAATGCACCACCATCACTGTTACCCCTACCTGCTGAGCAATTTGCCTACCGCAGAGGCCACTCCTGCGAGGACTTGCTCACTCCCGTGATCAACGACTGGATGCTCTCCTTGGACAAAGGTGATTATGTCGTAGCTGCCTTTCTAGACATGTCAAAGGCATTCGACACAGTTAGTCATGCAGTTCTACCGAGTGAACTTCTGGAGATCGGTGTCGGCGGTACTGCCTTGCAGTGGTTCGGTAGCTACCTTACCCACAGGAAGCAACGTGTGGTCACCAAGACACAGCAAGGCCTGACATATAGTAGCAACAGGGGGTTCCGCAAGGCTCCGTCTTGGGGCCCTCTCTCTTCAATCTGCCAGTCAGAAAGCTTCCCTCTGTACCCCAGCACTGCAAGGCTCGACAGTACGCGGACGATGTCTCCCTTTACAAAGCTGGCAAGAACGTTAAACAGTTGTGCAAGGAGCTGACGGAAGACATTGTCAAAGTGAAGGAGTTCTTGGCGGCTAGAGGCTTACTGCTGAATCCTTCCAAGACCCAGTTTGTCGTGTTCAGGTCAAAGACAGTAAAGTACAAGCCCCTGGACCCTAGCGTCGCTCTACAGACTACAGCTGGGTGAGGTCACAATCAACCCTAGTGCACACATTCGATGCCTTGGTATTGTACTCGACGAACATCTCTCCTTCGGAGAGCACGTTAGGCAACTAGAGCGGAAAGTTGGAAGTAAGTTAGCCATGTTCAGAAAGGTCCGAGATCACATGACGGTAACTGCAAAGCGTGCATTTTACATTTTGTTCCATTCAGACAGTACTCGAGTATGGTAGTAACTCATTTGCTCATTGCTTGTCAGTAACTCTTCATGATCGCCTCGTCCGTCTCTACGCATTGTGTTCAGTATGCCTCGTTTTTCTGATGTACCCCTTATTAATGCACGCCATCACATTCTCCCTTTGTCTGTGCGCTATCAAACTCTATATATTAGTGTTTCGTGTCCTGAATCAGTTAACTACTCCGCTCCTTACTGATTGCTTTTGCCTTCGTTCTACTTCTACTCGTACCAATTCCTGCACTCGCTCTCAGGTATCTTCGTCTGTCACTCTACCAAAAGCTAAAACTCGTTTCCGTCTCTTTTCAGTTTCTTCCATCGGTTCCGACCGTTGGAATGCACTCCCCGCTGCAGTCCGCTTATGCTCTTCACTGCACCTATTCCGTAATTCAGTACTTTCATTTCTAGGGTACCCTGTAAGAAGGCCTTAGGCCTGTGGGTATTGCCCTATCAAAATTTCATAATAATAATAATAATAATAAAACATGTAGATCATGGTAGATCTAGTCTGTACATCATGATTAGACAAAGACAGAAGTAAGTGGCTGAAGTCCTTTGCTGCAAATACCGTAGTGATCAATTATTAGAAGACCTTGAGTCTGTGGGGACTGCCCTATTAAAATTATGAATAAATGATAATAACTAACGTGTTACTTGACTAGTTTGAGGGAAAGACACAAATGGGAAAAGTCTGAAGAAAAAATTGACTGTCACCACCAGGACTCGAACCAGGAACCCTCGCTTGTAGCTAGCGATGCTCTAACCACTATAATAATAATAAATAATTACAACAGCCTCTTTTTTATATACTGGCAAACAAAACACAGCTACACAGACAATTAATTGCACAGTAAGCATTTCATATAATTATGTCGACATGTACATGTATATGTAAAATGTTGTACGATTATCGAAAGGCACACAACGAAAGGGAAAGCGAGGATTCGTTCAGAACTGTTTTCTTGTTACAATCATCTGTGAATCTACGCTTTCCCTTTCGTTGTGTGCCTTGCGATAATCGTACATTTCTCATACCGGTATACATGTCGCAAGGATGCGGCTAGCGAACGAAGTCAAGAAATTTAAGTTGATGTGGTTTGGCCATGTTACGAGACATGACGTTTTCTCCAAGCCCTTCCTGCAAGGATCAACTCCTGGATCTCGACCGAGAGGAAGGCCCGCGACATCATGGATTTCTAACATTAAAAGTTGGACGGGTCTTCCCGTGCATGCTCTCTCTCATGCAGCACACGATAGAGTTGGATTCAGAGACATCATTCACAATTCTCTCGCTGATTAATGCCTCTACGATCACCTTGTGATTATGAGTTATACATACATACATACATACATTACCCATATAAAAACCGCTCTCTGAGCGGTTCTGAAAAACCTCTACTGGTGCGGCCCCGTCGTAAAAGTTAGAAATTAGAACTGGCGCATTGTCCTCCCAAATGTGAACTGATCCACCTGAATCGCGATTGACGGGACCCGAACGCACCAGTAGCACGAGGTTCCTACCTGTGGATGCAGCTGGGGACGCTGGTCCATAGCCAAAGCCCGGGCAAAGGTGGGCTTCGGGGTACTGTAAGTGTTGTATGGTAACTTACTTACTTGATCAGCGACGGTGCCGGCCCATTGCTGTGACCCTGTGCCCTCCCGGCCTCGTGCTACTGGTGCGTTCGGGTCCCGTCAATCGCGATTCAGGTGGATCAGTTCACATTTGGGAGGACAATGCGCCAGTTCTAATTTCTAACTTTTACGACGGGGCCGCACCAGTAGAGGTTTTTCAGAACCGCTCAGAGAGCGGTTTTTATATGGGTAATTTCAGTTCTTTTTCAGTTCCCTCCCCTACCCCGGCCCAGCTCCGAAGACAAACATGATGAGCACGCGCGCGATGCACTGTATGTAGCCATGCGACTGCACACTGATACATTCCAGCCCTCCCCACCTCGCTACCCCGCATACAGACACATTGTGACAAACACGCAAATGCACATGGCACACACACATGGGCACGCACACACACACGTGCAAGCACACACACACACGCGACCCAATCAGGAAATTCTTGATGAACATTGTATAATGCCATGCAAAGCAGTGGCCACCGTACTTCAGGAAGTCAGTTGTGAAACAAAAATAATTCAACTACAATGTGTAGGTATTAAAGCTGGCGGCCAAAGCACAACATTGCAAACCGTGATGATATTTGCCTAAGGATTGCAGTATGCAGACCACATCATGGAAGCAGTGAATACAGAATGATTGTAATTATCATACAAAGACAGCAAATAAGTGACCACCATACACCAGAAACTTGCAGAAAGTCACATATCCAACAGATAGAGAAATGAACAGCATCTGGTACAGCCCACACAAAACCAGGCTGACCTGATACTCGTCCGAAGATCGTAAGTGGCAGATCCTTTTCAACGATAGCATGCAGGTGTACGTTACACGCATGGACAAAATCTGACCGTGTCACCGGCATACATTGTCATCACATGCATACCCCACAAGTTACACACATGCACAGTAGAAGCACAATGAAAGCAATGGAAAAATATGAAGGGGTTGCTGAAGCATCTTCGCACTTCAAATTCAGACTTCGATGTGGTCGTCACGGGATGATGTACCTGCAAGATACAAGTGATGCAGAAAGAAAGCATAAGGTCATGAGGTAGGCTATGAGACACCACAAATGGGTCACCTACATGTATGTCCAGGGCTGGTGTACACACACACGCAGAATTATCATAATCGAGAATTTCCCAAACTGAGAAGAGCAGTGAAATCCACTTGCATGCACAGGAGCAATTTTGCAGTATGATGCGCAGCTCGGGAATACACCTGTTGAAAATCATCGGGGTTACATTCCCATTGGAATTCCCATTCATGTGGGATTCACAGAAGCAATTTGGCAGTGTGCTGCCCAATGCGACATGACCTGCGATTCTGCGTGCGATGCAAACTCGCACAAAATACCATTCACAGAATCACGACAAGACGTCAGCGATGCAACAGCGCCTGCTGACGTGCCTCAAGTCAAAGCTCAATGAGAATGCGTTTGTCGGTTACAACTTACAACTGGTACAAATGTACAAGCAATTTCTGAAAATGCTCCTGTGAATCCTCCTTTAATTTAAGCAGTGCAGGAATGTCCCTCCTCCGCTCTCTCCCCCCCCCCCCCCCCTCCACACCCTCAGGGAACTTGGCAAGGAACGGTGGTCTTTGCGGCTCCCAACATCTATTTGCAGTTTCTGGTCTCCACTATGTCTTTTCAATGGGATTTGTACGTACCATAAAAGCAAGTCTAAAATGAACAGCACATTTGCCGTTCCCCCACTGGGGAGGATGCGTTCCACAGCTATCCTGACAAGATATTCCGAGAAGCGGTGCTGAGTGCAATGCATTAGGGAGGTTCTGCTCTACGTTTTCGGTACGCGACGCAAAGAATCACGCGAACTTTCTTCGCGTTCCCGTAACGTAAAGAAATGCTGTTCTGCTCTACGTTTCACCTAGAGAAGTCACGTGGAATGTGTACTGGGGATTTCCCCTTCCATATTTGGCAGTTTTCTGCATGCAGTTGATCGATACCCAGCAAATCCGTACGCATTTTCTCTGCGTGTGCCAGAGCGTAGAGAACCCCATCTCCGCATAGAAATCTGGAGCCAAAACACGCGAAGCCGTAGACTCTAACCCAGACACCTGCTCTCTACGTGATTTCTCTACGTTTCACGTATAGCAGAACCTCTCTATTATTGTGAAACTGAAAAAGCTGACCAAGCGCATCTAACGTCTAAACCTCTAGTTCGCCAGCTGACTACTTTCAGACTCCATGTAGGTCCGAGTACATCTGGCTTAAAAGTTGACAACAACGGCGCACGCACATAAGCAACGGCCACCTTACCTGTACTGTAGCAGTACTTCCGAGTTCCCGTATGGGAGTTCCCTCACTGTGTGTGCAATAGCAGCCTCATCGGACCAGTTCAATGCGACGCGGACAGTCCGACACTGAGGAAGACATTGAAGAAGTCAGAGACAGGAATCGGCATTGGTCCTCTGCTATTGCCGAGTTGCACAGTTCACTTTAACCAGACTGAGGACGTTCAAGAACTCCCCATCCATACCACCATCATTGGAGTAAGGGGAAAGGTCAGATTGCCTATAATTCCACCCAGCATTCCTGGATGTCAGGATGTGCTGCCCCCCCCCCCCCCCCCCCCCCGTAACTCCCTTCTACTGCCTGGAAAGGGCAACATATGTGACAGCGTTCACCAGTACAGTCGGAGGAGAACATGGGAGAAGGCAAAGAAGGGCAACACACATGAATCCCTTATAAACAAGCAGTGGCAACTCTAGCACCAGTAATGTTGGACTTACATCCCAGCCATTGCCGCCGGATTCAGCGGCTTCTTCTTCTTCGTCTCCCATCTTGGAAGCACTCCTTCCCGTAAGTTCAGTCCTGGGAGTACAGTCGGAGGAGGACGTCGGAAAAGCCAAAAAGGCAACACACATAATCGATTCCCTTATAAGCAAGCAGTGGCAACTCTAGCACCAGCAATGTTGGACTTACATCCCAGCCATTGCCGCCGGATTCCCACGCTTCTTCTTCGTCGTCTTCCAGTTCCCAGGTTCCATCCTGCAAATACTCCTTCCCGTAAGTAAGTGCAGTCCTGGCCTGGGTGGATGCGCAGTACATTGACGATGGCGGAGATGGAGCAGGTCAGGGAGCCCTATAGGGGTCCCGAGAGCAGATTGCGGCCAAATTCGGGACGATGCCGGACGCCAGTCGAGTCTAGTCAGTATGAAGTAGCGAATTGCGGACCGCCACGTAGATTGGGGTCGCGGGGTCATAATCCACGGGCACTACTCGTACGTTGCTCCAAAAAGGGCGCTGCACTGTTCCACAGTTGCTGTTAGCGGTCGCCAAAGGCACTTGGTAGGCCGGTAATTGGGTCACGTGTCAACAAAGTGTCAACAACGTGTCAACAACGTGTCGACTACGTGTCTTTAGCGGTACACTAATTTTGGTGTCCCCAAACTGAAAACATCGAGCACCAGTATGGAAAGGCTTTAGACAGAAAGCCTTTCCAATGTACATACATGTCGACATAATTATATGAAATGCTTACTGTGCTATTAGTTGTCTTTGTAGCTACAGTGTATATTAAAACTACTGTCTCCGAAACGCTTGTAAACAAAACACAACTTGCAATTATTATTAATGGAGGAGTAGAGCACAATTTAAGTGCTGAAAACAATTGTATGAAAGGAAGAAGAGAAATAGACTAGTGCTCAATACCCTAAGAAGGGCAGACCGTGCTACACATGGCAGAACTAGGCATGGGCGGGTAATGCTAGCATTATGGCTGGCATTATACATGTACATGTACATGTAGTCCCTTTTTCCAGGTGGCATAATGCTGGCATCATAACACCATTTCACATGCTAAAATGGCATTACAAGCATAATTGCTGGTCGACAACGGTGTCATGCATGAAGCTGGCTAGGTCCAGTTCCGAAAAATCGTGCATCTGAACCCGTCGGGCTTCGTCCAGAGACTTGACGTTGCAAATCAACCTTCTCAGTGGATTGTTTCAGACAACATGCGCTGCAGCCAAATATATTTTTCTTCTACGCTTTGGCCTTGATCCAAGACGGCCAAATCGATTTTCCAACTTTCCAACTGGCATTATGGTACAGTAGTATGAGCATTATAAGTGGCATTATATCCTCATATTATGAGCATTGCCTTTAGCATTATCGCAGCAAATAACTAGCATTACCCGCCCATGCCTAGGCAGAACAACCTTGTGTAATTATCATGATTATGCAGATACAGTCACTTCGCGAATAACGACTGCGGATGTAACGACAATCCACAAAATTAATGGTTGGCTGGTTGGTATATTTGATTTTACTTCGCCAGAATGAACAGGCATTGCTGCCTTCTTGCCTTGCCCTTGGCGGATTATGCCGGCATAATCTTGGGATTTCGTCAAAAAATTATGCTCCGGCATAATATACGGATTCTAATGTGTAAGGTCGGCATAATCTTTCGGTTTAGACAAAAATTATGCTTAGGGGCATACAGCTTTGTCAGAAAGCCTGCAGATGTTGTTTTTTTTAATACCCCAGTTACGACTCCTTGTCATAGCCCTTGGCGGATTATGCCGGCATAATATTTGGCATAATCTTGGGATTTCGTCAAACAATTAAGCTCCGGCATAATATACGGATTCCAACGTGTAAGGTCGGCATAATCTTTCGGTTTAGACAAAAAATTATGCTTAGGGCATGGCCGTGTGTGTATGCGTGGTTTCTCAATCCTCTATGTACAGCGTGAACACTACAATAGGCCTCGACCAAATATGCTTAAAAAAGAGCATAATTGTGCTCGTCACATATCAGGGAAAACGTCCATAATATGCCAAAGGCTTAGCAAGACATGCAAAAGGATATGCCAAAATATGCCAAAATATGCTCGACATAAGCAGAAAGTGTAGATCATTTCAGTAAAATTACAACCTTGGAATATTCATTGGCTTCACGGCTATCATGCTTATGGTGCAAATCAAAGCACATCCGGAATAGTATGGCTGGGGTGTGTCCCCAGCAACCGTAGCGATAGTGTTCATCCGTGAGGAAATGTAGCAAACGCCTCAACCATTCCAAATCCATCCATATTAAAAAGGCATTTCTGAACTCATTTTGTCCATAATAAATGTTTTGTCCTCGTTTTCTTCAGAATATTTGAATTATATGCTGGCTTCATTCCAATATTCCCTTTGTCGCTCAATATGCCATGATGTGAACTGTCTCACAAAATATGCGGAAATATGCGCAAGCATATTTGGTCGAGGCCTAGTGAACACATAGTGGAACCGAGCATAATTCAGCATAATTCAGCATATTTGTTGGCATAATTGTGGCATAATCAAAAGCATAATTTGACGATTGGCCGAGCATAGTCCACCAATGGCTATTCTTGCCTGGACAAGTGGATTGTCCAAGCTCTCACAAAAAGACGAAGAAAGGAGAGAAATATTACATGAGAGTGTGAAGCATTGCAATCTTAAGAGAAAATTCCAAATAACGACAGAATTTCCGTGCCCAGAGGCCAGAGCAAAGTCCCATGTACATGTATCTGTAATACATAATGAGACTTCGGGTACAGTCAGACCTTGCTTAGCCGCACACATTCGTTTTCCACAAAAATATCCGGATAGGCGAGGGAACCGGATAATCGAACACACATCATGATACTGTATCATTGTAATTTGTAAGTACCCAATGCTGTAGACAGCAAGCTGTTTCGGCCATAAAGGCCTCATCAGTACAGCTACGAGCTAAATAGGCCGAGTTACCAGCAGCACTAGAGCAGCCTTCTGAGAGTGCTCAACAAGGCGAAAGCCGAGGAGCGTGATAATTTGTAAGTACATGTACAATGTATGCATGACATACGCTGTAAATCGGTAACCGGCGATTTCCTCCTGATGGCGACGGATCCTGAAAAGAGGACCGGATAAGCAAGGTCTGACTGTGTTATAACGACACTTCGCGAATAAGGACACCTTTCGGAGTGTCGTGTACTCAGTAGTTGACTGTACAGGGCTGGAGTGGAGAGAGTTCGGCCTTCTGCCTGAAGTGAAGTTCTGGCCAAAACGGCAAAAGGAGTAGCGCCGGGCCGCCGCGTTCGTGCAGTCTACTCAGTGGCTGCGTTCGATTATGCACTTGAATCGATTCATGAATCCATTCGCATGCATTCAAGTCGTTCGATTTCATGTCTGGAGCCCTGGAATCGATTCGGAATCCATTCCCCCTATTCACATGGGGTGATGTGAATAACGCGAATCGATTCATGAATCGATTCAGGAATCGATTCGAGTGTGTAATCGAACGCACTCAGTGTGTGCGATGCTATGGCCGCATGGGCCGCATTGCCATGATTACCATGATTACGCCCGGCGCTAAATAACACTACACTACAGTGTAGTAACACATAACAGGATCTAGGACAGGTACAGTCCGGTGCAGTGTATGTACAGACAGTGGTGTAGGCAGTAGACCTACGCCTGGTAGATCTACATGGTGTAGATCTACACTCAACTGTTACTGAGTCTGTTGTACTTGTAGGTCTTCTCCGAGTCCGGGCCATTTTTAATTTTTTTCTTTCTCTGATCTCAGTCAACACTGGTCAAGCACAGCTGTGCACATAATCATTACAGTCATGTGCTGTCTGTAGTGTAGCTACTATGTAGCTATTGAGTATTGTACTTGTGAATGTAGGCTAGCCAGCTGCGTCATACTCATACTCATAGTCATAGAACCTCTGAGCTGAGCTGAATGAATCAAAGACAAAAAAGGTAGCATGACATCCGCGATCGCGCGAGGATTAGGAACCCAAACTAAAGGGCCAAAGACAAACTGACAATCATTCAGACGTTTTGAATGCTGAAACAGTCTGAGCGCCTAGCTCGTGCACGTCGCTGTGAGCGGTAGTCCGTTGTCGCTGCGCTGTGAGTCGCTCCTCTGCAGCTAGCTAGCTTGTGTGATAGTCCGATTTTCAACGTGAGTGAGATTTTATACGTTTATTCTTATCACAGTAGCGGCTTGTAGTGTCAGATGAGGACGCATCACCGACGAGCCCGTACTGTGCTGGCAAGGCGGTTTCAAAAATAATGCGAGCCGTGGCCGCCAAGAGATGGTGATTGTAATGTGGCGATGGACCCAGCAGAAACATTAGCCTGATTCTGAGTGCCATGATGTCCTGAAGATGAAACTTGTGAGGGAGATGAAGTTTGACGGACGCAAGTGGCTGCAGCCCACCGAATCGTGGTGCACGCCAGAGGCAGGGAAGTCACGGGCGGATGTGCAGCTGGCAGCTAACGGTAGGAACAGGACGACAGCGAGCTGCTTTGCACGCTGCCCGCGAGCCTTCAACGCTAACACATGCAAAGCCAGACGGAGCGCAACAAGGAGCAGGAGTAAATCTGGCAGCACTGGAAACGGAGGCAGCATCAGCTGCATCAGTTCTGCCAATATTGGCAATAATAATATACCCAATGTCACTGCTATCTCCAGCAATAACACCAGCACTCGCAGCAGCAGCAATAACTCCAGCAGCAGCAGCAGCAGCAGCACTCGCAGCTGCAGCAATAACTCCAGCAGCAATAACTCCAGCAGCAATAACTCCAGCAGCATTACATGTAATACCAGAAGTAGCAGCAACAACGGCAACAGTACATGTCATGGCAGCCTCGGCAGAACGAGCAGTAGCGCCATCAGCACCAGGAACAGCAGCAGCGACGTCCACAGCATCAGCAGAGACGTCAGCTACACCAGGAGGAGATTGGCTAGTATTTGCCGTAACCACAGCGACAGCGGCAAGTATTCCGCTGCCAGTACCAGTGTCAGTAATCAGTGTGGCTTGCTCAGGCCCGTGTGGGGTGCTGCGTGGACAGGTTTGCAAGCAGCACGCGCACATCAGCCGTCTCGCGCATGCCTGCGTGGTCGTGCAACACCTCAGGGCACCCGCTGTGCCGACAGACTGACACTGCTCGTGCTGGTGTTGCACGGTGTTGCGTGTGCACACGGTCAAGCACGTTCCGATGAGCAGGCGATAACGACGCCCACTGGCGACCCGTTCCCCAGACCGATAAATAGATATGGTGGGTGTATAAGGTCCTAACGGTTACACACACATACACACGTGCCCGCCCACGCGCGCCCACACACACACACATATACATGTACACGTACACTTCGTAGCTAAGTTTCACTGCATGTGAACGCATTCTGCATCGGTGTTTTTTTTCTGTCTTGTCTCTCAAACATGGATCCAGTGAATGGGATTTTCGGTCTTTGACCATATTCTGGTGAGCTGATCTACTCACCTCGCACCGCTTTAGGAGCTGCATCTGCGCCTTGATCCTTGAAGGGTGGTGGCGTTCCTACGGGTGCGGAAAACTCGGCTTCTATATAGATAAACCGAGTCTCACGCGAACCGTGAAAAAAATTGTCTCTCATTTAGTGTTTTTAGTTAACGGAGTTTCACTTCACATCAATGCATCGTGCATCATCATCGTGCGTCTGTGTTCTGTCTCATTTCGTGTTGTATGCGACGACGTACGTGTATGTGTGCAGGAGAGGATCATATGTTTGGCATCATGCTGGGTCTGATCGTGGCCGTAGGTCTGCTGGTGGTGATCGGCGTCGCTCTCTTCGCCCAGTGCTGCACCGATGACGGGCGGCGACGCGAGCGCCAGCGACGACGCTGGGCGGCCGCCGTCGCCAGGGGCAACGGAGACGACGCGGAGATGCCGCCGCCGCCCGAGTTCCACCTGGTGTCGCCGCGCATGAGGCGCCGCTTTCGTCGAGCGCTGGTGCGCTGGCGACGACGACGACGACAGCGACGTCACTGGTGGCTGCCAGTGTCCGCGGGGCACTCCTTGCACGGCGAGAATGGAGCACCCGGTGGTGCCGCGGGTGTTGACGGTAATGCCGATGATGACAACTGCGATGACTCCAGCAGCATGGGTTCTTCCTTGTCGTCCGATAGCGATCATGACGGTGGTGACTCCGCTGCCATGGCGAGCGCTTCGGCCGTTTCCGCGCACGACCGCCGGCTGCTTGGCAGCTCACGCATCCGCTCGCCCGCCGCACTGGCCGTGCCACCAGCGTATTCCAGTATGCGTGTTGCTACTGCCTCTAGTGATGTGTTGAACACTTCTGCAGCACTACAGGAAGAGACGAGCTTCAGCTCGCCGGCAAGTGTTTCTCTCGGTGTCGCTGCAACAGCGCGTGCGGACTTAAGAGATAGTGAGCTTGTGCGTCACGATGCCAGAGCAGAGGCGGCGCCCGATCCCGCTGCACCCGGTGGTGGCCGCCTGGATCGGTTTTTCGACGGTGACCTCGGCGATGATGGCGCTCGGTCCCAGCGCCGCTCGAGTGCGTCATCCGACGCGGCACCCTCGGCCAGCGATGTTGTCAGGATTCAGAGATCACTGGGTGCGTGCAGAACGACTCGAGATAGCTAGCATTGTACTCACGAGCGTATTCTTTTCCGTTAACCTCGTTAGCCCATTGCGCAATGACGTGATCTGTACCGCAAACACTCCACACAGGCAACTGGGCAGGGTCGTCTGGGGTGTTGAACAGTGCATCCCTGATCGCAGCCTTCTCACGTCATGCATTCATTACTCAATACTCATGCATTCCGTATTTGGCAATATGCAATGGGCTTATTGCACCACAAGTCACATGATGTTGGCCATAGTCCTTGAAGTTTTGTCACGTGACGTTGGTCATAGTTCTTGGCATATTCCGTAGCACTTGAAATCTATCAGATGACGTATTTCTATTTCATTCCACTCGGGCAGTTTGTCACGAAGTACATGTAATTCAAGACACAGTAAATCCATCATCATGACTTAATTTGGACAAATTGAAATTCATCACAAGTCATGACATATTAATTTAATTTATCTTAATAGTTCATATAATTATACCACATAAAGAAATCATTATGATCATGACGTAATTCATAGCCCTTGAAAATCATGACGTGACGTACTTGTGATTCGTTGCACTAGAACATATTCATTCAGTTCTTCTTGATATTGTGCTCTTGTAGCGTTATACTGTCAACTACTTACATCAACTACAAGAACCAGGTCTCCGGACCTGGTGAGAAGGCAGAAATGCCTGTTCACTTGGTGAAGTAAAATAAAATAAACAAACAAATGGAGAAATTAAAAGGAATGGGCAGGTTGAACCTGCTCCAGGCGTAACAGTCATGCATGCATACCTGCAAGAGTACATAACCCCCAAGAATGCCTGTACTCTTGATACCTGCCAACTACCACGATTTGGCCTGGACCATCCCCATATCCAGGACCAGGGTAGTAATCGGCACCCAAAACTTGGCTACATGCATTTGCTGCATGCCTAGCCTCATCAGCTCACAGCTACATTTGCTTCGTATACATTTTCATGCCTAGGTAGTAGGTACAGTATGTCATTGTCCAGGTCTCAGGTTTGCAAAGGTAACTGATTTGGCAGCTACATGTACATGTACATGACTGATTGTACTAACTGTTAGTGCATAACATGTACAGTAAAACCTGTCAAGGCGGCCACTCGGATAAGGCGACCACCTGTCCCAGAAGGCCACTGGAACCAGGACCAAGGGATGCTATTTCCAATCAAATGACCCTGGATAAGGAGACCACCTGGTAACAGAGACCAGATTTTGAAGGTCCCTTGAGCGGTCGTCTTAGACAGGTTTCACTATACATGTATGCTGCGAGTTTCACGACACAACCATCATTTCGGAGAGGTGAACGACCACAGAACTGGCGTGATGCCACCGTGAGCCCACTATACAAGAAATCCAAACGGTCATTGGTAACAAACTACAGGCCCATATCACTTCTCAGCGGTATCAGTAAAGTGCAGGAGAGGATCGTCCACAAACGACTCTACAAGCACGTCACACCCTTCCTCCCAGTGGATCAATCCGGTTTTCGTGCCAATGATAGCACCGAACTCCAGCTCGCCAGACTCGTGCACGAGGTTTCCGAGAGCCGAGATAAAGGTCTTTCCGTCACAGCTTGCTTTTTTGATCTCTCGAAGGCTTTCGACAGAGTCTGGCACGCCGGTCTCCTCAAGAAACTGCAACACCTCGGCCTGAAGGATACCGCCCTGCAATGGATGGTCAACTACCTCACCCATCGCCGTCAACGTGTTCGTGTCGGCGACGCCTTCAGTGAGTGGCAAGCCATACCACAGGGGTGCCCCAAGGATCCGTTCTAGGCCCCCTGCTGTTCTTGGTCTACACCATTGACCTGCCCTCTGCCTGCACCAACTCGAACACAAAGTGCAGCCAATTTGCAGATGACACGGCGCTCATCGCAATACACCAGAGCCGCTTGACATCGGAGTTGTCCCTGCAGTCAGCCGTTTCAGCTGCCGCAACCTGGCTGCGCAGATGGCACCTCCTCGTCAATGCCTCAAAGACCGTTACCTTGTCGTTCACACCAAACCACCAACTCAACATCA
Source organism: Sycon ciliatum (assembly GCF_964019385.1). Classification (NCBI taxonomy): domain Eukaryota; kingdom Metazoa; phylum Porifera; class Calcarea; order Leucosolenida; family Sycettidae; genus Sycon; species Sycon ciliatum. The sequence continues at coordinate 26,665,986 of NC_088655.1, read as the reverse complement.
CTCTTAACGGCACACCCCTAAAGCAAGTCAACGAACACCGTCACCTTGGAATCATACTACAAAACAACCTCCAATGGAACTCACATGTCACGCACATAATAAACAAATCCAAAAAACTCCTTCACCAACTTCGTAAAACACGAGGCCAACTTAACACCCCCAGTCTGCTCGTAATCTACACCGCCTACATTCGCCCGGTTATAAAGTACGGCAGTCTCGTGTTATCCAACACCACCCGCACACAGAAGGACCAATTAGAACGCGTTCAGCGACGAGCAGCCCGTATCTGCTTGGGGATCCCCCTTTTTGCACCAGTCCATCACAGCTCACTTATTCATCATCTCCAACTCCCCCCATTAGTCTCCCGGCAACTCTTACGACAGGTTACTCTTGCCCACAACATCAAGTACATCCGCGCTCCCCTTCACCTGCAACAGCCTCATCTTGCACGACCAATCACAGAGCAGCCATAATGCACTACGACACATGAGAACATACACATTGAGAACATCACACACATACCGACACACCAACTCACCCATCAACCTGTCCCTTCACAATTTCAACCAACTACCCCCCCCCCCGACCTGCGTGAAACAAATAGCAAGCATGCGTTTAAATCAATGGCGTCTAGCCTCATTCTATCATCCATATGCTCCTGTAGTAGCTCACACTGTGCCCCATCGTAACCCCATCCCCCTGCAATGTGTTGGTTTCCTTACTTGCTAGACTGATTTTATATGATTCTGGACTGATTTGAATCATATTATCTTCCATATTGTCCATGGGCCATCGTGGAAATAAAGAATAATAAAAAAACATCATTATCAGGAGAATGACAATGAGTCTTTAGTGACCTTCCACCCCCCCCCCCCCCCTTGACCCAACTGCAGCGAGCAGTTTCGTTTATAACGAACCAAATCTTGTAAGGCTGCATGTAAACCAAGTAGTTGCTGCTTGCAACGTTGTACTTGTAGTGTGAGTGCATTTCTGGTGTAACGAACCTCGGAATTCACCCTTCATCAGTTGAGCTTGGGTAGGCTGAGGAAGATTGCGCCTGAAGAGCATCACGTCTCATTTAGAGCAAATAATTATTGTAGAAGAGAAAAGGACATATGGATACGAGTTAAGAGTAACTCTCCATCACTGTAACATGATACTATGTACAGTCAGAAAGTGCAATAACTAGGCACAAAACTGACAGAGTACTGAGACATTCAGGACGTCAGGACACTCAGGACGTCGAATGTCTCAGTACTCTGTCAGTTTTGTGCCTAGTTATTGCACTTTCTGACTGTACATAGTATCATGTTACAGTGATGGAGAGTTACTCTTAACTCGTATGTCCTTTTCTCTTCTACAATAATTTTATTTATGGCTCAACATCCGAGTTTCAAAGAATTTTTATTATTATTTATTAATTTTTTAATACGACATTCCCACAGGCCTAAGAATAAAATGAAGGTCACAGACATTACCACACAACTACTACATGTACTTCAGTAGTAAGTTACTTGTTTGGAATGTATTTTTTGTTTTTTTTTCTTCTACAAAATCCACATATCTCCAGACACTGGGGTGAATGATGGAGTGTGGTGGTGGGGCCCATTAAGCTCCGCCGACCAGAGGTCTCGGCTTCATAGCTCCATGGACGCACCAAAGGGATATTGGGTGGGGAGGATTAAATTGAAAAAGAAAACAGAAGAAAGAAAATGGAAAGATTGTATTGCTCAGTGAGCAAAAGAATAAGTTGAATATTGATGTGAACGCTGTTAGACTTTTAAATTCAAGAGGAGACTGTCCGTGAGGAGAGATTACATGTATGTCCAAGCAGGGTAGGACACTGTACCCTCTTACTCGCGTATTCTATGAGTGGCCCAGTGCCAGTTCGTTCTGCGGAGATGGTGATAAGCTGCTGTCTTGAACTTTTGGATGTTCTTTGGGTGAAATGGGTGGGGAATGATGGAGGTAGGCAGCTGGTTCCAAATTGGGATGACGGAGTGGGGAAAGGCTCGGCTCACATTGTTCCGGGAATTGGCAGGAAGAACATTCTGTAACTGATGGGGATGCGCGGTGGACAGTCGTACAGCCTGGCGGGTGAGGCGTGTGGTCCTGGGTTGGTGTGTCGGGGGTGGAGCCATTCTCGAGAGAAGAGCGGGAGAATTATCGCAAAGGGCTTTATACAGGAGGCAGAGGGCAGCGATGGTGCGGCGAATTATGAGGCTAGGAAGCCAGCATTGCGGATGTATTGCCTTGATGGCGTCCAGCCGATTCAAGTGGGAAGGAGCTGCCCCCATCCAGACGATTGGGCAGTACTCCATAACCGGCCGGACAAAGGCTTTGTAGGCTCGAAGCCGGGCAGGAATAGTCAGCAAGTGAAATGCCTTGCGCAAGGCTCCAAGTCTCTGCGTTGCTCGGACTACAACAGTTCGGATATGCTGGCTGAATTTTAGCTGATGGTCAAACGTGACGCCGAGTACTTTGATGGAGATACATGCACATGTACATGTACCGGTACATGTACATGTAGAATAAATGTAGAATACGTGTGGTGATGTCTGAGGCCTTCATTGTATTCATAGCACTAATAAAAGTAATGTCTCCCCGAACATTGTTATTATTATTATTATTATTATGCACTTACGCGTCAATGTCAGCGGTGGTAAACCGCCCACAAATTCGCACGTGCTGAATGGACTTGGGAATTGGGAAATGAAAAAATAAAAATAAAAATAAAAAGAGCAACGACAACAGAAATAGAAATACAATACAAGACGTACCTGCTAAGGGGCACATGACAGCATTGCTCAGATAGAACAGAGGACGCAGACACAGGATAAAGGGCATTGTCGACTCCGTTTTGAGAATAATCCAGTAAAATGGTGGCAGGTGGATGCAGATCCACGCACTACGTTAAGAGAGGAATTTTGTTGGTATTTAAAAAAGATGTTAATTATTATTACTGCAGCAGTTATGAAAAGCAGTACTGTGATATTTCGGAGCTATATTATTCGAACATTGTTAGCATACATGTATTGCTAGGATAGGTTTTGTTTGTCTATTTGGGTATTAAAGTTAATTTTGGTTGTGCTAGTTCATAATATTATTGACCTTACGCAGTAGACTGGAACCGGGCCCAATATGAAGAAGACGAATATGGAAGGAAAGAAGCTGAGAAGGAAAGGAAAAGGCAGGAAGCCTGGAGAGACTGCCCCACCGCACACGAAAATCCACTGTGATTAGACGAATCCACAATCACATCCTCCACAGCTACAATGCTGCGAAGAACATCATACCAGTGTCTGGTGTAGGAGTTCAAACCAACCGGGTAGTACTAGGCTCCGGCGGATTATGCTCGCGAAATAATGGAATCATGCTTTCATGGATTCTCGCATTATGCTCGCAAAATCCTCACAGGATACATATTCGCGAGGATACATATTCACTTTGTTGTATTTATGGAGCCTCAAAGTTCGGAAAATTGTGCCTTTTTCGTACTTGCAAGTGGCCATAAGTACAACAAAAATACACGAGTATCCCCATACCAAGGTGTCCATGCATGTTAGAGATCAACATGGAAAAGAGAAACCAATACTTCTTCTATTCATTACTTGACTTCTTTTGTAAAAAGATTTTTTCATTGCCAAATATTAATTACGAACTTAGAAGTTGCGACTTCGGCAGTAATAGTCATGAAGTTGATTGTTCCAACTAGGAACACACGCTTCTTGCCGAACTTGACACTTGACTGACTCACGACTGCCATCCGGAGCACACGAGGAGCACGTCGCACCTTCCACTCGGCAAACCTGCAAGAAAGCACCACTCCCTGCTCAATACACGGTGTTTCGGGGAATTCACCCCTCATCAGTTGAGCTTGAGTAGGCTGAGGAAGATTGTGCCTGAAAAGCACCACTTATATACTGCTCTCCAGGCCAAACCATCACCAGGGATACAAACTTACAGAGACGCTTTGTTTCCAGCGCGACAAACACCTCGTGAAGCTCCAGGTAGCAGCGTGAGTCAGAGTCGCTCATGGAGTTGTGATAAACAGACGTTGAGAGCCAGTATAGCTATTCGCAACGCTGTCACCTCCAACAACTAGTCGCACGTCCGCGTGAGGGACAACGAACTTAGAAGTTGCGACTTCGCGTCTCTGTAAGTTTGTATCCCTGGTGATGGTTTGGCCATCACCAGGATGATGGTTTGGCCATCACCAGCTCAACCGACCAGAGGTCTCGGCGTCAGCGTTGCAACTAGGCATCGAAAAATGTGTGTTGGGGGGGGGGGGCTGCACAAGAACAACTGCAAACAAACAGAAGCTAGAGAATACCACAAAATAATAACTTGGTGCGAAATAATGAGAAGAAAATAATGACGCCCAAAAGCGCTAAATACGAAATTAAGAAAAAGGAAAATAATAAACCACATAGCGCTAAAGCTGCACCAAATAATAATTTAAATTATAACTAAACCGGGTGGAAAACCAAGAAATCATAACAAACAAGACAAACTAAATAAAAAGTGTCCCGGTGTCACGCACTGTGCTAGCCAGCGCGCTGTGTACAACTACTGTACGCACTGCGACCTGAGGTCAGTGAGGACACGTCCGCACTTCAAACATGTGAAAAACGTGCCAAAAATGCAGGGCCTGGTGCATAGTGCAGCGATCGCGTTGGGCTGAAGTCCTGTATGGTGCACGATGCTGTCGACTTCGTCCTTCCTTTTTTTCTTTTTCACTTGTCAGAAACTATTACGCTCTCTCTACTTCGCGTGTAGCCAACGGGTTTACTGTAAAAGCAGAAATTTTCGGTGGTGTAATATTTTCGGTATTCGCCAAAATCGGCGGTTCGGTAGCGGGACATTTTCGGTAAAACCCATTTTCCAGGTAAGTAAGTGTACTAGTACTACATGTATACAGTATCGGGTGTACCGACAATTTCGGTGCGTTTTATTTTCGGTAAAAATTGTCGGCACGGAAGTTACCGAAAATAAAACACCACCGAAAATTTCTGCTTTTACAGTACCTTCAGATATGCGATGAAGAGGAAAGGGTCTGACATCAGGTCGTTCTTCAGTGGACCGGTAGATAAGAGAGTTCGCGTTGAAGAGCCGTCCAAAGGTCCCTCGCAGCCGCTGTCGAGTGGAAATGTTCCAGTGCAGTTTGAAAATGTCGTGAGAATGGAATAAAACTAGGGACCGGCGGATTCTGCTCGAAAAGGTGGCATATTCTGCTCGAAAAGCAGTGAAATTGGCAGAACCATACAAACCTCCATTTTTTTTTATCCACATACCAAACATGCATGAAACTTACCAGAAAAAGTACCGAATTCTGCCAATTTTTCTGCCGGCAGAATCCGCCGGACCCTAAATACAACAGCTCTTCACAACTACTTCAGGACTTTGTTGTTGTTGTATTTGTTGTTTTTTTTGGGAAGGGGGGGGGGGGGGAGGACGGATACCTTGGGCCCCCTCTTCGGCCAAGTCCTGGATCCGCCACTGTGTCATGCATATTGTCCTGCGTGCGGATGAGGCTGTAGAGGGTTGTGTCGTCTGCAAAGGAACTAATTACTTAGTCGCGTCTCGGGAGACAGGCACTGATCCAGGTCAGACACATACAAGAGGAAAAGTGTCGGGCCAAGGATACTGCCTTGGGGCACGCCTGCTGTTATGGGCGCCGGAGAGGATGAGTCGCCGTGGACCAGGACTGATAATTTGCGGTTCAGGAGGTAATCCTGCAGCCAGTGCAGCAGGCATCCACCAATGCCAACGTTCTTGGCTTTGAAAATCAGTCCAGAGTGTGATACCCGATCAAATGCTCCTGCTATGTCCACCGCCACCATGTGAGCGTACCCTCCATCGCTGACAGTCTTGACCCACTCAGTGTGCAAAGCAGTGAGGATGTCGCACGTGCCTCTTCCTTGCCGAAAGCCATATTCAGTGGCGGGTTTAGGGGGGGGGGGCGCGGGGGGCGCGCGCCCCCCCCCTCAAAAATTTCGACCTAGGTTTCGAAAAATAATACAGGGCGCGCGCCAGGTCGAGCTAGACTAGGCTTTTTTTTTTTTTTTTTTTTTTTTTTTTTTACTAAGGCCACAGCTTCCAATCATGACATGCAAAGCAGCGGTGCAGCATCGCAGGCATGAATCGTGGACGTGGTGACGGGGTCTGATGTGCTCCACCGACCTAGGGTCTCGGCTTCACTGCACAGCAAACGCGTCGAAAGAAAACGGGGGCTAATAATTATCGGGAGATGGGGGGGGAAGAAGAAGAGAAGAAAGAAAGAGAGAGAGAGAGAGAGAGAGAGAGAGAGAGAGAGAGAGAGAGAGAGAGAGAGAGAGAGAGCGAGAGAGAGCGAGAGAGCGCGAGAGAGAGAGCGCGCGCGAGAGAGAGAGAGAGAGAGAGAGAGAGAGAGAGAGAGAGAGAGAGAGAGAGAGAGAGAGAGAGAAAAAGAGAGAGAGAGAGAGAGCGAGAGAGCGAGAGAGAGCGAGAGAGAGCGAGAGCGAGAGAGAGAGAGGGAGAGAGAGAGAGAGAGAGAGAGAGAGAGAGAGAGAGAGAGAGAGAGAGAGAGAGAGATAGAGATAGAGATAGAGATAGAGAGAGAGAGAGAGAGAGAGAGAGAGAGAGAGAGAGAGAGAGAGAGAGAGAGAGCGAGAGAGAGAGAGAGCGAGAGAGAGAGAGAGAGAGAGAGAGAGAGAGAGAGAGAGAGAGAGAGAGAGAGAGAGAGAGAGAGAGAGAGAGAGAGAGAGAGAGAGAGAGAGAGAGATATAGAGAGAGAGCTGGGAGATAGAAGAGCACAGTGCTCTTGGTGATGGGGGCTGCGAAGGATAGCAGGTTCTGGGATATGTGCATGAGAATCAGAATATTGGTGATGATGGCAGCAGGGTTATAAGGTAAGCAGCTGAACACTCATAAGAACAGGGAAAGCGTTGGCGAGCAGATTCAAAGTGCATCAGTAGCAGAGAGCCAGTCCTGAGCAAGAAGGTGACGGTACACCTGGCTCGGGGCGCGCGCGGCCTGAAACGATTGTCCAAAAGCGGTTGCACGGTGCGGTGCTCGAGCTGGTGTTGATTGTACACACTGCAGACTACAGTACACTGTACAGTCTACAGAGCTAGAGTAGAGTCTACGTACAGTGAGCATGCACGCCTACAGAAACACGGTGACCTGACTGTGTTACAGTGTGTACTGTTGTACAGTGTGATCCCTGCTGGGACGCGCGCTCGACGCGTCTTCAACGGTACAAACATCGAAGAAAAGTCTTCGATCGAGTCAACCAATGGATTTTGCGAAGTAAAACAAAGTTTAAAAAAAAAAAAAAAAAAAAAAAAAAAAAAAAAAAAAAAAAAAAACCAAAACACGATTCGAATGCCGAGGGCTCAGGCGATCATCCTCGTTCGAATCGTGTTTTGGTTGACTCGAAGGCTTTTCTTCGATGTCTCAGGGACATCCCAAAAGGCCAAGCTCTAGCCAGCAGAGCCTGGAATTTTTGTAAAGCGTTCCTGTGGCGGCGCAACTCCTGCTGCCGCTCCAACAGGAAACAGTGGGAGTGATGAAGTCGCTGTTATTCCAGACAATCCAGTTGAACTTTCGGAGCGGACTGACAGTCAAACTCCGCCAGACGTGGAAGAACCTGTTGTCAGCGAGCAGCCAGAACATAAAGAACAGCGCACAGTGACAAGTACCGCTGCCTATGTAAAGGATACTTTGAGAGCGGTGAGAAATTGTTGGACTCGCAAATTTGAAGTTTACAATGTACATTTGTTGCTGCGTGTACAGAAATACTGCTCGTGGTGTGTGAGATTTACGGCTTGTTGTTGTTGTTGTTGTTGTTGTTGTTGTTGTTGTTTATTTTACTTCACCAAATGCCGGAACAGGCAGAGATGCCTTCTCACCTGCCCATAGGATAGGTTCTCACAGAATGATGAAGGGATGATATGCAAGGGAAAACAAGAAATGATAATAATGATATAACTTATAAGACAGAAAGGACCAAAAGAAGAAAGGGAAAATTTATATCAAGAACAATTTCATGGAGTCAGAAATAGAAAGACAATAATTTCATGGAGTCAAAGAATTGAAAGACAATCTCATGGAGTCAGGAACACGTGGTTGATTTTATAGACATGCATGCACAAATGATTGATAGATGAGAAGGTTGGAATTTATGGCAGATAATAAAAGTTTAACGAGGACAAAGTAAGTATATCAATGGCAGAAAGAGCTTTTCGGAAGGAACCAGGGACACGTATCACTCTAAAATCAGAGGGGAGAGCGTTCCAGAGAATGCTTCCCCAAAACATCATGCTCGATCGTACCGCAGGCCCACGGAGAAAGGGAACTTGAAGCAAGTTCGACACTTGTCCCCATGTGGTGCGCTGATCCTCCGGAACAGTCTCTGGGGCCGTTCGGGTGAATAACTGTTGAAGAAGGGGCTACAGGAGGAGCTTCTTGACATTGGTTTTCAAAATGGCTGACCTGGGACAGTAGCATGATGTCATCTACCCCCACCCCATCCCGCCTTGATCCCGGCCGCAACCCCCCCTCAGCCAAATCCTGGACACGCCACTGATATTGACTGTCGGGCAGAATATTGAAACGCTCCAGATAATTCACGAGCTGCTTGTTTACTATACTCTCCATTACTTTTGACAGGATGGATAGTAGTGAGACTGGCCGGTAATTCTTGGGATCCGAGCGGGGGCTCTTCTTGAAGACTGGAACCACATGGGCCAGCTTCCATTTGGTAGGTTGAACACCGTGGCGAAAGCAGAGTGAGAACAGTTTGGTGACTGGTTCTGCAAGCTCACTGGAGCACTGAGCTAGGACTCTTGCTGGAATATTGTCAGGTCCTGTTGCCTTCGATGTATTCAGCTTGGCTAGACGGCGGCGTACATCAGCAAGCCGGAAATGGATGCGGTCAAGACCATGGCGGTCCAAATGCTGCATTTCTGGCAGATCGTCTGGAGAGATGTCATCATCTGCAAGGCTACACTTCTGGGAGTTGCATGGCAACGGCATGAACTTGACCAAAACGTCGCGGCCACGTTTCAAATCGTGACCGCGACCTCCGGAGACGTGAAGCGTATTTGTGTACAACCTGGCCTGAAGTATGTTCAATTTCTCAAATTCCGGTGTGTTGATTCATGAAAATCGGCGGTTGTCGATGCCACCTCGACATTTGCACATTTTTAAAATATTGTAGTTGTGGTCCTGCACGCACGCACCGCCTTATATGCATTCTTTGCCCTTTTTGGACGATGTCGATTTTGTTTTTGTAGTTGTAGCTGCGCCTTGATCCAAGAGGGTGGTGGCGTTCCTGCGGATGCGGAAAACTGGGCCTTTGGCCGAGTCTCACGCGAACCGTGAAATTTTTTTTTTTTTTTTTTTTTTTTTTGTAGTTGCTTCGTTGCAGGGAGTCGTAAAATAGTGGTATTTTACGACTCCCTGCTTCGTTGTGATCGGGTCAGTGACCAATTTCTACAGTGTACTCGGTCAATACGATGGCAGCTTGGTCTGGCTTTTCGGTTTCGGAAATTATCTTTCTCTACTTTTCTGCGATGATGGAATGCCATACCCCAAGACATTTCAGTTACATATCATCGGAAAATACAGTTCTCATCTCGGCAACAGACGAAAGAAACCACTACCGGAATTTCCACTGCACTGGCACTTGCTCTGACCACGAGGTCAGGAAAGCGAAAGCGCTTGGGTGTCAGCGGCAGACGGCAGTCCCTCAAGAGTCCAAACCTACCTGATTGTATGAATTTTTTCGTTGACTTCAAGAATACGAGCCACGAGGCACTTCCTCCAACATGCAACATGCGAAAAATTACATCCAAAACCGTTAAACGGGCCACAACTTTATTAGGAAACGCACGAACTCTTTTGGATACGAACTGCAATTCGTAAAGTTTGTGTGACAAGTTCACGTCTACCCGTGTACGAAGCCTAGTGTGAGCACGACTGCCACGTTTCTGCGTTTTGCTGACGCATGGACGCGTCCTCATGATCGCAGTGTGAGCGCGCCCTTAACGCCACCCACCATCACCCGCTAAACGCCACCCACCATCACCCGCCAAACGCCACCCACCATCACCCGCTTAAACGCCACCCACCATCACCCGCTAAACGCCACCCACCATCACCCGCCAAACGCCACCCACCATCAACGCCACCCACCATCACCCGCTAAACGCCACCCACCATCACCCGCTAAACGCCACCCACCATCACCCGCTAAACGCCACCCACCATCACCCGCTAAACGCCACCCACCATCACCCGCTAAACGCCACCCACCATCACCCGCTAAACGCCACCCACCATCACCCGCTAAACGCCACCCACCATCACCCGCTAAACGCCACCCACCATCACCCGCTAAACGCCACCCACCATCACCCGCTAAACGCCACTCACCATCACCCGCTAAACGCCACCCACCATCACCCGCTAAACGCCACCCACCATCACCCGCTAAACGCCACCCACCATCACCCGCTAAACGCCACCCACCATCACCCGCTAAACGCCACCCACCATCACCCGCTAAACGCCACCCACCATCACCCGCTAAACGCCACCCACCATCAGTGCATCACCCGCTAAACGCCACCCACCATCACCCACTTAACGCTCAACATCTTCACCCGCTACGTATACTATGAGCTCGCAGAGCCACTGTCCAAGTTATTTGCTTTATGCTTCCGGTCTGGAGTGCAACCTAGGATGTGGAAGACGGCCAACGTGGTTCCGATCCACAAGCGGTCTTCCCGCTCAACCCTTAAGAACTACAGGCCCGTGTCCTTACTGTGCATAATCTCGAAAGTAATGGAAACTCTTGTAAACAGACACATCGTAAACTATTTTGAAGACCATCATCTGCTCACGTCGCACCAGTTTGGATTTCGCAGAGGCCTCGGAACATCGGACGCTTTGCAAGCTCTCCAAACTGCCTGGGCAAGCGCTGTGGGCGGTGGAGGGGCGGCTCGTATCCTTGCTGTGGACATCGCAGGAGCGTTTGATCGTGTCTCGCATGTCGGCCTCCTCCACAAGGTACGTAGCCTAGGCATAGATGGTCCGCTTCAGAGATGGCTGGCGTCGTACCTGGACACCCGTTCCCTACAGTGCCTCGTTGGAGGGCGGACATCATCTAGGTATACGACCTCCGCTGGAGTCCCCCAGGGAAGCATCCTTGGACCAACGCTTTTCCTGGCCTACGTCAACGACGCGCCAGATGTTCTCGCTGACGGCGCCAGCTTGGAAGCCTATGCTGATGATACAACTTTGTACAGCTTAGTCACCTCCCAGCAGACCCTAACAGTCGCCGCGCAGTCACTGCAGGTGTCCGTTGACCGACTGCACGAGTGGGGTCGTACATGGAAAGTGATGTTTGAACCGACCAAATCCCAGGCCATGACAGCCACCCTCAGACGCACCGGCTTAGATCTCCCCCCACTCCTGTTTGGTGGCACACTGGTGCCCGAGACAACCACCATCACCCTCCTTGGTGTGAAGGTGGACGCCAAGTTGACCTTCAGCGATCACCTACGCTCCGTAGCCACCCGTGCACGCCAACGGCTTGGGGTCCTAAACAGAGCCGCCCACATACTCACCCCCGCCGGCCGGACGACCGTATACAAGGCGTTCGTACGACCAGTCATGGAGTATGCGCCTCTTGTATGGATGGGAGCTGCGCAGAGTCACCTCCAGCGTCTGAACAATGTTCAGCGCCGCGCGCTTCATGCTATCGGCCCTGGGGCACACCTACCCAGCCTTGCCATCCGCCGCACTGTTGCCTCGCTTGCCTGCCTGTACAAGCTGCACTACTTGCCTGGTCCTCCGCAGCTGCTCTCTGTGTTGCCACCGCGCCACATCATCTCTACCAACCCCAGAACTCGCAGCGAGCACGGTGCTGTCAGTGGCCATGACCACCAGCTCCAACACCAGCTGCCTGCATCTGCCCCGCTGGCACTGAAGCGCTCGTTCCCACACTGCAGCATCAGCGATTGGAACTCCCTCCCTGCCGCTCTCCTATCCCAGCCTCCCCACAGCAAGAGAATGCAATCATTCAAAACGAATGTTTACCGCCATCTTCGCAGCACAAACTGGCTCTGGGCAGTCGATTCCCTATGAATAGTATGACGCTAAGACAGTTTCTCCCCCACAATCGCTCGTGTTAAGCCTTGGGTTTTTGCATCTTTCTCACCTGTACAGCTCTATCTTCTTCTTTTTTCATTGTTTTTGGTGCGTGTTTTTTGGCCGTGACGCCGAGACCTCAGGTCGGCAGAGTCATCAATGCCCCACCATCACTGCTGCGTCTCGGTGCAGCGCCTGCTCATTAGTTGTCACGTTTGTCCTAGTCTCCGTACCATTGTCTTTCCTTATTCTTTTCGAGCTGGTTATGTGAACGTAGTAAAAAAAAAAAAAAAAAAAAAAAATACTACAGAGCCACCATATGGCATGTTCTCTATTTCTTTCCTTGGCGCTGATGGGTGGAATTCTCTGCCTGTCTCGTGTCGTCAGGTTGAGCATCTATCCGTTTTTGTTTCGCTCTGTAAAGAGCACTTAGGGTTCCCTGTAACAAGACGGCAACGTCTGTAGGGCCTTCCCTATCAAAATAATAAATTCTACTACTACTACTACTACTACTACTACTACTACTACTACTACTACTACTACTACTACTACTACTACTACCATAAAGCGACACTATAAGCGACACTATAAGCGACACTATAAGCGACACTATAAGCGACACTATAAGCGACACTACAACCACAAGTCGGACATGAACATCGAGTCAAGGAGGAACAACACGGATCTGTCCAAGCATGTACGGCGAGAAGAACACACCGTTCACCATCAAGTGGAGGATTGCTGAGCAAGCTAAAGGGTATAGCAACGTCAGCAAACGGTGCAATCTATGCGTGACAGAGAAATTCCGGATCATTACCGCCGACAGGAATACCCACCTGAACAAGAGGAGAAAGTTAATCTCCAAATGCCGTCATGCCAACAAGTTTCAACTCAGCAGGGTAACGTGATGGACGACATTTAGTATTAATACATGAGCCATGCCAGGCTGGGGGTGGCTGTTTTGCCCGTCGGGGGTCGGGAAGTGGCGATTGGGGCTGGGTTCCGCGGGGCGCGGGTATGGTGAGCATTCCCCAGGGCTCATGGCTCACACGCTTTGGCGGGTCTTGACTTAGTCTTTTACAAGGGCAATCCCCACAGACTGTAAGTCTTTTTACAGGGTACCCTAGGTAAGTGCGTGAAATAGGGCTTCTGTCGCCGGTTTGTCCATGCCCTGGTGGGTGTGGTAGTCACCCCCCCCCCCTCCCCTTGCCTGGCGTGAGTGATTCTCATTACGCCCGATCCCCATCACCATTTTTACCACCCTAGGTCACAATGTCATGTGTCGCAATGCAGCACAAAAATTAATATATTGATGTGTTGCCAGAGAATCGCACTATTCCTGCACCCTATGCTCTATACTCTCAACATCTTTTTCCTCTTATAAATCACGCTGATTTTTGTCACCTCCTTTTCCTCGCGCTATTGAAATGTTGTACCTCCATCGCCTCTGCCCTCTTTTCTCAAGACCCTCCGTATAATATATTCTAGTGATTGTTAGTCTTGGTCATATGCTGCCTGATGAGTGTTTTCACACGAATTTCCAAGTCACAGCGGAAAGATCTTTGTTTGCTTCATTGCTGTGTAATCTGTGTATATAGTATACAGTATTCTTCGTATAAAGTATTCTTAGTTTTTCTTCGCTAACGACAATCGTCACCACCCACGCAACTACAGTACATGTAAGGTCAAGGAGGAATAGTCTCCGTAGCCTGAAGCTGCCAAGATGGAATGCGGTACCTTCCATCACTAGACATGGTCATGGTTAGCATTTTACCGTTCGCGCTACATCCAACGGTACTCGTACCCAGCACCCAAAATACCACCGGTTTGATATCGTTTCGACGATATAAAGTTCAATCGATACTAAGTCTTATACATGTCAGATAAGCTCTATTACATGTACATACCGTGAGAACGAAACGGTAAGATTTCAACTAGGGTGACGTCACAAGCCGATCGTTGTGTCAGAAACCGAAATACCAACCATGTCTTGAAAACACACACGAAAACAAACGATACAGGACGAACTTTCCTTGGTTCCCTGCCCTCGCCTGATACATAATATGCTATACAGTCATGTACATGTACACTGTACATTGCTTGGCTATAAAAGATGCTGCATGGCTAGCTTCCTTATGTTCAGAATCATTTAGGTTAGAACTAGTGAGACTAGAATTGTTTTCCCGGAGGCAGGAATGCAATAACACGAGAAAAGGACTCACGTAAGGCTCTTCAACATTTAATTGAATGAGTATACGTTCAAGCCTTATCGAAGAAGAGCTAAAGTGACAACGAAGAAAATCCATTGTCCCTGTTCATTTGATTTTGCCTGTAGTTTGCCTGTATCTCAGTTCACCTAACGATAAGGCTTGAAAGTGCATTACAGTAAAACCTGTCAAGGCGACCACTCGGATAAGGCGACCACCTGCCCCAAACGACCACTGCCACCAGGACCAAGGGATGCTATTTCCAGTCGAATGACCCTGGATAAGGAGACCACCTGGCAATGGAGACCACATTTTGATTGTCCCTTGAGCAGTGGTCGCCTTAGACACGTTTCACTTTACTTTTATTGTACACTAGTGAAAATTTCAAGGTGATGTTGAAGAGCCTGAAATGTGTCCTTTTTCTTAGAGTTATCGAGATTAGAACTGATTTTACTTCACAAGCAGTGAACAGAGAATTGACTTTTGCTTCTTTTTTTAAAATAATAATTAGAACCTTCTCTTTTACTGTCATCTTCATCTCTACCCAGAGCTAGAAGAAACTTTACGTTTGGAGACAAGCGGGCAAAATCTAACATTACTAGGCCTGCATGTCCGACGGGAAAGCATGCGAACGAGCGAGCCGGGCCAGAGGATAGCCTACTAGTATTAGGCATACGATCGTGGCTAAGAGAGGTCGCGGTATCTAGAGAAGAGTACACAAGTAACATTATGTTAGTTTGCTAAGCCACCAGGTAGAATTAGGACACTTTTCTTGTGCCGCTGTAAGCGGTGAACCCCTTGATAGGCCACAAGCCTCTGGGTCATCCTAATAAAGATATTATTACAAGTATTATTACTTCATGATCGGCGCTGCAACTCGCCATGGTGATAATGCGTCTGACGTCATGTTACCAAGGAAAACATGGCGTTTAGGGACCGGCTGATTCTGCTCGAAAAGCAGAAAAATTGGCAGAACCATACAAACCTTATGGCGGGCAATTCCTCGAATTCTGCTCCATTTCTTTATCCACACACCAAACATGCATGAAACTTACCAGAAAAAGAACCGAATTCTGCTAATTTTTTGCCGGCAGAATCCGCTGGACCCTAAATTGGCGTTTGGCCCTGTTCGCCACACTCCAGGGCCTCATGACATCGCATGTGCTTAGCTTGGCAGGCGGGATGCACTAGCGCATGTCACGTTTTGAAGACATGCCACCTCCACCAAAGTCAGATGCTTGCAACTTGTGACAACGAAATGAAGTAGTGAAAAGAAGTACGACGTCCAAAATGAAGCCGGAGTGCCCTCCCCCCCCCCCCCCACATACACACACATACAACTTAGCGGTTAATACGGTTCTCGATGTCACTTCCAGATCCCAAGAGACTGTGGAGTAGTTTTGTCTTTCTCCATGCTCCATCTTCATTTGAAAGTGCTACAAATTGAGGTTTTGTTACCTATAATCTCAGGTTATCCTGGGCCAAGATTGGCTCACATTTCGCTGCAGTGGCCACCACCGCATCGCGATCGGTGTCATGTATTGTGGTGTCATCTGCATGCTGTGAGAAATGAGTAGGCCGGTATGAAGGAGAGGTGCAGACCGCTCTCACCTGCCTCGTTGCACTTTCTGCGTAGACACAATAATTCCTCTCCGGTTTTAGTATCAGTCGCCCGATGATTGCATTTGCACGAAACACCGTTACACCGAGTTACGAATCCCAACTGGTCCTTTTTTTATCCTTCCCGTTTGTAATACGGTAATACCAAGAGTCCATAACCCCGAGTTATGGACACCTATACATTAGTTGGTTTGCACTATTCAAAACAGTGCTCAAAACCGGGGGGGGGGGGGGGGGAGGGGATAGACCTCTCTAATATTGAAGCCAGAATGTTCAGTTGAA
Organism: Sycon ciliatum; assembly: GCF_964019385.1. Taxonomy (NCBI): domain Eukaryota; kingdom Metazoa; phylum Porifera; class Calcarea; order Leucosolenida; family Sycettidae; genus Sycon; species Sycon ciliatum. Next base: position 26,649,739 of record NC_088655.1, on the reverse strand, counting down.
GCTTTGAGTTGCACGCCCATCACGCAACGAAATAACGTCACACGACGGAGTGGGGTGGGGGATTATCGCTATTCCTTCAGAAGAATCAGAACTAGGCTTAGGGCGCGTTCGAATTGTCTTCATCAACTGTTCAAACAAATTTTATAGAGAGTTGAAGTAATAGGTTTTTTTCATTTGACCCGACGAGACCACACGACGCTTGCAGATCACAGCACGAACAGTTCACCAGCCACACTCCACGAAAGCAAGTAGTAGTAGTAGTAGTACTCCTGACAAGTTTTGTTTCGTTCCATAGTTCTGCACTATTCATTTTGTGTTGATATGTCACGTACAAGTACATGTATATGAGTTAGTTGAGTGTTTACACCTTGCGCCGGTATCTTCTCTATAAAAATCATTTTTCAGCTAAACCCCTTCATTCAACAACTGCTTCTCCTCTGATGAGTTCCCCGTTATATCTCTATGGAACGAAACAAGACTTGTCAGGAGTACTACTACTACTACTACTTGCTTTCGTGGAGTGTGGCTGGTGAACTGTTCGTGCTGTGATCTACAAGCGTCGTGTGGTCTCGTCGGGTCAAATGAAAAAAACCTATTACTACTATTTGACGGACCTATTGAAGATGGCAACAAAGAATTATTAAAAAGTTGAAGTGTCCCATTAGAACTGTTTCTATCATTTTAGAGTTTTTCGGTGGAATTGTCATGGCGATGATGACGTCAGATCAGATCGACCATCGCCATACTACATGACGTAGCTATTCCAAACTCTTCGAAACTAATCCACCTCTCCCAGTTTGTGGAGTTTCGAGGAACTTCGTTTTTCTGAAGAGGCCAATAAAGCCACCTCTTCAGAAAAACGAAACTCCTCGAAAAGTCAAAGAGTGACAATTCGAACGCGCTCCTAGCTTGCACCTCAACACCGAGTTCCTATTACAGTACACTAGTATTACTCATAGGCATTAATGTGAAGGGGATGTCAACAAAATATTTCTTATTACATCATTAGCCTGTCCCCCTGATTCATGGCGACATGGCCAAGTTCTTTGACGTTATAATTATACAAAGCTACTCCAGCAAAAAAAAATAGTGCTGTTGCGCTAAAACATGCCAACAGAGACCTACATGGACAACGTTGAATACCACGTTTAGGTGTGCAACTGGCGAGCACGCGCGTAAAAAACAGTAAACCCTACCGGCATGGACGGTGCCGGAAACCTGACGAGAATATTATAAACAATCCGGGAAGGGCGATGTGGACCTATTTCTTTGATGCTTGCTCGGCTTTCCAAGCTTCCCGCCAGGCGTCGTAGCTGGCATGACCCATGACCGGTTGGCACACTTTGCGCCACTGTTCGTCTAATCCCGCCTTGTTACGATCGCTCAGCAAGTGCCGCTGGCCACCGCCCACGCGGACTTTCCCGTTTGTCATGCCGGCGTCGGGCGGCAAGCCCAGCTTCTGGTTCACTTTACGCTTCATTGGCAGTTCACTGAACTGCAGTTCGTGCTCCTTCATGAAGGCGAACGTTGACTTGCGGACGGCTTGCGAGATGGCAGCTGGGTCTGTGATGCCCATAAAGGCAGCCACACGCTCCACTTGTGTCTGCAAATCTTCTTTCATGTCCTCGTAGAACACCCACAGCACATCGGCATCGGCGCGACGGGGCCACCAGGATGCCAGGTGATGAAACAGGCTGCACATACCGTTCTTTTTGGGCTCACCGATTTTCAAGACCATCCCATTGACGAACGTGTCCAGCGAGATTGAGCCAGTCTCGAAGAACCAGCCTTCTTGGAACTTGAATCCGGACACAGCGGCATCATACGGATTGCGCGCAACCACGATGTATCGCGCGCCCTTGGGCGTTTGCGGCTCCCAGAGGTGAGTCTTGAAGACGCGCGGCGCGAACCGGTGGTCACTAGTCAGGTCTAGACCTTCGTTGGCTGCAATCTCTATGAATGGAACGACCTGACTGATCTCTTCGAAATCCATGTCCCCGGTGCCGCTGCGTAGCTGATGGCAGATCTGCTGCATCCACGTTGTGCCTGCCTTGGCTGGCGTCGAGATGAATATATCGCCTTCCCGGGGCTTCATTTGGAGTGCAGCCTCCAAGGCTGCCGGGTTGAACAGTCCGGAGAGGCGCTGAACAAACGCCCCAAGAGCCTTGAGCTCTTTCTCCATTTGTTCGGGATCCATGGTGACTGAGAGCTTCCAAACCGCGAGTCAGTTTACTGTTCAATAACTACAGAAAATGGCTTGCAAGGTAATGTGGACTCGCAGGTGCAACTGAGCAAGGTCTTCCGAGCTAGCTGGCAGATTGTGCCATTCAGTAATTCAGTTCATTTGCAGTTATACCGGTAAATGTCGTACTGCACTGTCTACACTCTACAGCTGTAATGCTGGTTTGCACTGATCTACGCAGGCAGCGTGTGTGAGCGACCACTCATCTGGGTCTGTGCAACGACGTCTGACTCTCTGTGCCATGGCGCACCCTCCTCTTCTTGTCCATGTCGAGTACGCGATGTCGTGTGTCCGCCGCGCCCACATCATGTATTGTAAAAATAAAATAAAACATCATGATTGTATTGTAGCCCTGTCAAACTCTCAAAGGGATGACCCTTTTAATACTACACAATAAGTATGACTGTGCACGCGGTGCATGGCAGTTCTCTCCAGAGAAATCCAGTCCGACCCAATGAACACAGTAGCGCGTGTTCAAGAAAGCAGAGCAGTGTGTGTGGTTCTGGGGCCGCGCAGCTCCTGCACCGACTCCCAGCGGTGCAAACAGACCGCGGCCATGTTTTCTCTGTCGGCCGCGATCACGTTCAAAAAATCGATGACGCAATGCATGCGCAGAGGCCTGCGCAGTGCGTTCGCTGACATCCCTACTATTACTACTACATGTACAGTGGTCCCTCTATAATCCGGCACCATTTCTATTTGTGCTACGGAATTTCTGCTGGATTAGAAAATCTGATGTTCTGCTGCAGTGTGCATGAAGAGGACATTTTGGTAACTGAAAATTGTTCTGGTGTTTAGATAATAGAGGGTGCTGGTCTATAAAGTGCTGGATTAAAGAGGGACGACTGTAGTTGTATACATGTACATGATTGTGTGAGTATTGAAAAAAAAGGGCCAAGGAACTACAAGTTTTTTTTCGGGGGTAACGGCCTCTTTCACGGGCAAAATAAAGTCATGTAGACGTGAAAAAATTGAGACAACAAGTAGTTACGCTATTGTCCGCTAACGCCATGTACCATTTACATTGTACATGTACTTGGCAATCATGCTCATGTTGTAGTACGTCAGTGTCGGTAGGCACCGGCGGATTATGTCGGCATAATAATAATAATATCAAGAGTACATAACCCGGGGTTATAATTATACTCTTGTCAAAAAAATGCAGTTTCGCATGTCGCTCAAAGCATGAGCTAACGCATCTTTTCATAGTTTCTCGCCAGTGTTTACGGTCTTGAGCTTGGGTCTGGGCGTTGCTGATGGTAAGTTCGACACTCTTGAGATCCTTTCGGACAGTGTCGATCCAACGCATTGGGGGGGGGGGGGGGGGGGGGGGAGGACGTCTGCGTGGCTTCTTGATGTCAGAGCTACATTGTAGAGGTGTCAGTGGCTAACATCAGTGCCTGGTGTGATGGAGAGCTTGGGCCTTGTCGGACGACGTGGCCAAACCATAGAAGTCGACGTTCCCTTGCAAATAGAGGTAATAGGGATGCTATTGGTTTGGGAGTACAGGTGATATGATGAGGACGGCGGATATTCATGAGACATTTCAGCTTTTTCTTATGCCATATATCTAAGTAAAACATGGATGTGGCAAATGGGATTTAGGCCTTTGGCCTCTGGTTGGTGGATCTGATCTATCCTCCCCCACCGTTTAGGAGCCGCATCTGACGCCTGATCATGGGGTGGTGGCGTCCCACGGAAGCGGAAAGGTGGTTCTTGACCAGGGAGATGTACGACTCCTTGTTCTTGACCTGCCCGGTACGCGAACCCGTCGAATTTTTTATAATATTTTTTTATATATTTGTATATCTAATTTGGAGGAAAGGGCCTTGGACAATGTCCAAAGGGCACAATTATAATATATAACAGAATGGGCATGATAAGACAATTTTAAAAATGCAGAAACGGGACACAAGGGAATGTCTCTTCCAAGCGATGGATGAGAAGGCACGGTTGGCTGCACTAATTCTCTGTTATACGTCTTCTGCTGTTCCAAGTCTTGACCCAAGGAGTTTGATGCATTTCCAGTTGTTCTTATCTTTTGACGTTTCACAATACTCAGTTTTATCGACATAATTATTGCCATAATTTGGTGGTTGAAACTTTGGAGCATAATTTGGCATCCTTCCGGAGGTAGGAACATAACTACATGATTGTACCACAGTTCTAGTATGTAGGCGACACAATTGTGTATAATGCACCTGATCAGTACTGGTGGTTTGCATGGCAACGGGTTCCGAGGTCATGCAGATAGTGTTTTCAATGAAAAGCAGGGTAGAAATCATGGCAACACAAAAACTTTGAAGAAGACGAGTTCGAATAATGTCATTATTCGAACTCGTCTTCTTCAAAGTTTTTGTTCACTCTGATACACTATCCGTCCCGGAATCCAACTGCAGTTACCCCTGCCCCCAGTGAAGGTAATACTTGCTACGAGTACACACATACACACATACAATATACACACACATGCACACACGCGCGTGCGCACGCACACACACACACACACACACACGCACACACAGCTGGCACTTACGCATGCACACACATGCTCACTAACACAGACACAGTCAGGTATCATGGAAGGCTTTGTCGTTCCCGAGACGAATATATCATTCAGGTCGTACTCTGACCAAATGAATGCAGTTTGCTACGCTGGACGACCCAAATCGTATGCACGTCCACTTAGTAGAGTGTGGGTGGACTTGCAATTTCGTTACTCCCCTCCCCGGAAATGAACAATGTTCGTTTCAGGGATGGCAAGAATACTATGGCGGCGACCCATTAAACACACGCACACACACAAGCGAGCGCACGCGCACAGACACACACACATGCATACACACACACACACACAGAAATACGCGCGCACGCACGCAAGTTGCATAAGAGGGAGCTCCTCGAAGAGTTTTTAAAAGGCTAGAATTGTAAAATATTGTGAAATAGGCGCACAACTAAAAACCTGGACTAACACGAATACAGTCAGACCTCGCATAACCGCACACATCCGTTTCCCACTAAAATATCCGGATAGGCGAGGGAACCGGATAATCGAACACACACACTGTACCGGTATGTATACATGGCGTATGCTGTAAATCGGTAACCAACGATTTTCTTCCGGATGGCGAGGGATCCGGATAAAAGAGGACCAGATAAGCGAGGTCTGACTGTATACCTAGTCAGACAGGGACAATGACAGTTGGGAGTTTCTCAGCATTTGCTTGATCGCACCCGTAGGCTTTTAGAGATTAATATCCATAGAAAGTCGCACACGCGCGCGCAGCAGGCCAGTGGGAAGAGTAAAGACCGGAAATAGGCAGTTGTGATACGAAATAATTATTTTAAATATAGATCGGTACCACAAATTCAAATTTTGTAAAAAAAATAAAGCGTGATTAATTTTGTAAACGCGTTCAGGTACAAAATCACTAGTGCTCAACTGAAAAAAAAGATTTAAAAAACACCACACGACTATTCACACGCAGAAAGATAACAAATCTGTGAGCACACAGGCAGATAGACAGCTACTTCGATGTACATGTAGTACAATAATATGTACCGGTAGCTACGTAAGACTTGCCCACCTCCGTATTGTTATATTTCCAGTGTATTGTTGAAATGCCACTCACCTTGGCCTGCGCCAAGTCGCTTCAGATTGGTCACATGCGAAGCAAGCTCCTTGATTGCATCTGCCTGCTCCCCGAGGAAGCTTCCTTCGAGGAAGTCGGTCATCTGAGCATCGTCGTGTTTGGCAGCTACTTCATGCAGGCCCAACAGAGCTTGGTTCACCTTTTTCTCCAAGTCCAGCGCCGCTTGGAAGGCCTGCTCAAGGTTCTCGAATGTATCTTGGCTTGGCGTTGGGATTGGCTCCAAGGTGACGCAACCACCCCGCTTGTTCTGGTACTCGATGAGCAGATCCGCGTGGCACTTCTCTTCTGCTGCGCTCTTGCGGAAGAACGAGGCGACCTTACCGAGCGCAACGTCGTCTCGGTCGTAGTAGGCTGTCATCGCCATGTACGCATACATTGCTTGCAGTTCCAAGTTAATTTGTTTGTTGACACCCGCCTCACAGTCGACATGGTAGTTCTGACGGCAAAGTGACATGGCGAGGAAACTGGAGAAGATCCTTACAAGTAGAAGAGCTAGAGGCAGACTAGAAACTAGAGAACGAAGACAGAACTATCGCTACGATGCGAACGAGAATTATGTCCAGGTTCGTATGATCTACGCGTATAAAAAACAAACAAAGAAAGGCTTCCTGTCTAGTCTGAACTGACTGAAGCCTTTCTGTACTGGTACATGGTGCTCGATGTTCCAGTTTTTGTGAGTGACACGAGAATGGCACGAGGGCGCGTTCGTCACTCTTTGACTTTTCAAGGAGTTTCGTTTTTCTGAAGAGGTGGCCTTATTGGCCTCTTCAGGAAAACGAAGCTCCTCGAAACTCATCCGATGCGGCGATGGGAAGGTGGATTAGTTACGAAGAGTTTGGAATAGCTACGTCACGTAGTACGTGGAGATGGTCGATCTGATCGGACGTCATCATCGCCATGACAATTCCACTGAAAAACTCTAAAAATTAATGATAGAAACCGTTCTAATGGGACACTTCAACTAAGCTCGGCCTATTTAGCTCGTAGCTGTACCGATGAGGCCCTTATGCCAGTTATGGCCGAAACAGCTTGCTGTCTACCGCATTGGGTACATGTACAAAAGAACTTTTGTCCACACTGGTGTAGGGCAATGCATAGTCAAAATTTGACTAATGTGCCCGCGTATACCACACTCTCAGTGCACCTAGTAGTAGTACTAGCAAGCGTACATAACCCCGGGGTTATGTACTCTTGCTAGTACTACGAGGTGATTCGTAATTTTTTAACATTGAGTCATTTCTTAACAAAACGGTAAAATATCTCATTGCCAGCGCCTGAAAAAAGTCACGTAAAAATTCGTTTTGCCATTGCCATTGCCAATGTTCTGTCAAGTTCCCCTCCAAAATTGAGACTGATATTCCTTCAGGAAGTGACATTGCAAGAGCTTTCAGTCTGCAGTGCGCGATGTTTACGGTAAAATAGAGTATAAGAGAGTCATAGCCGCTGGTTTCAACCTCCAGTGACAACATATTTAGCTGAAGAGGAAGCATATGATAGCTACATACTGGAAACGACGCCTGGGAAGGAGGAATGTCGGTGTGTTGACCCTGGTAATGGCCAAGCATTGGCATTCACTGAATTTGCTAACAGATGTTGATCACAATTGCACATGAAATCAGGGTGACACACCTATTGCTATGCAAGCTTGAATGGCTTGTATTTGGATGAACATTATCTTGATCCAGTCTTGCTGGACCATCCTGGATACGTAGGGTCTCCATCTATTGAAAACTGACTTGAAATTGTGCTGCTAAGGCCTATTTTACCATGATGTTAAGAAATGACCACAACAAATAGTATGCGGAAAAATTGCCATTTTTCAACTGCCACCTGCTTCCCAACACCAAGGATTATGTGAATGAGAAACCCAACATTGCAATCCAAGGACATCAGTATTACATTTTTAGAGGAAGAAATGGAAAGATTCACACCTCGAACCCTACGGAAGGCTATTTTACTTTCGTGTTAAATAATGACGAATCACCTCGTACTACTAGGTGCAGTAGAATGTATTATTTACTAGGGAACTCCCAACAGGCGTTGCCTTTTTACTGGGAACCCTAAGAATGACTTGGTGCCTGTGACAAATGCAGAAAGGGGCTTAAAGGGGAAGTATACCCTAAAATCAAATTTTCACCAGTTGTAGTCTTCTGGGTGCTGAGTCGAATGGTCTTGGTCCGAGGAAGCTGCGACGCTCCCTTCCTACTTGAATCCCAATCGAACTCGCGCACTTCCACCGAAACTGGGTGACTGCGCCCTACTAGATGGGGATTTGTATGCAAAATGTCACTAAAAGCGCCATTTCGTTCTTATAAAAGCACGGATGACCGCGATTGGCCCATATGTTGTAGTCTTTTGGACGCTGAGTCGACTGGTTTTGGTCCGAAAAAGCTGCGATGCAGCGTTCCTCCTTTATTCCCAATCGAACATGGTTGAACAAGCGGTCACGTGCTCCTGCGTACACCAGTCAGCTGGTCACCGTGCCTGCAGGGTACAACTTACTAGCCTGTTTGACCTTTTTTGGGTGCAGTCCTGTCACTCGAGTTGAACTCGAGTTGAACCTTGGTGTGAAAGTTGTCGCCTGCTGGCGCGGTGACCAGGTGATTTGGGCACCCAGGGGCACGTGACCGCTTGTTCAACCATGTTCGATTGGGAATAAAGGAGGAACGCTGCATCGCAGCCTTTTCGGACCAAAACCAGTCGACTCAGCGTCCAAAAGACTACAACATATGGGCCAATCGCGGTCATCCGTGCTTTTATTTATTTATTTATTTATTCACAATCACGTGGCACTAGCCAATGAAATGGTGATGTGGGCGATAGCCAGCCATGGCGGTAATAGAGCTAGAGGGGAGAAAGAAAAAGAATGAAAGGGGAACTGAAAAGCAAGAGAAGCTAGGGCAGGGCTGGATATCAACTAGTATGTTGCATTCTGCAGTAGCTGTGTGAATGTATTGTAACATTGGCAGGATTTTAGATGTTGTGGGAGGAGAGACCAATGGCGGTAAGCAAGGAAGAGAGGAGATGTTATCATAGAGGCAGACCGCGCAATAGGGAAGCGGAGAGAGTTTCTGGTGCGCATGTCTTGAGATTGAGCAAACCAGCTTAGGCAGGAGAGAGCATGAAGAGGAGCAATGCCCAGCTTAATTTTATGAATTGTCTGGCATGCCAAAAAACGCACGCGGACCGAGAGCGGTACAGCAGAAGCAAGGCGGTATAAGTCTGCGCTTGGAGTCAGGCGAGGAAGCCGAAATAATATTTTCAAAAGACGCCTATGCAGAACTTCGAGTCGAGAAATAAGTGTTTTAGAAATGCCAGCCCAAATTATGCAGCAGTAATCAAAAATAGGCAGAATGTAAGATGTGTAGATAACATGGCGACAGTCGGTGTGGAGGTGGGTGATGTGTGATGAGAGAAATCCCATTACTGAGCTAACACGGCTGTCTAAATGTTCGATCTGGGATTTCCAGGTTAAGTGTTGGTCAATAATGACGCCAAGATGCTTGTGTTTTTCAACGATGCAGAGCGGGGTTGTGGTGCCTGGAAAGGTGAAGGGACTGGTTACTAATGAAGATAGGTCACAGGAACAACTGGGGGGGGGGATACACATTACAGCAGTTTTCGAAGAGTTGGGCTGCAATTTCCATTTTTCCATCCAATGAATAACGCCATCTATGTTGGACTGTAACTTGGCACTAGCCTCGGGGAGAGTGGGTGCTGTCACAAGTAGTGCTGTATCATCAGCATATAGTGATGTGTGATCCATTTCTGCCAGATCGTTTACATACATAAGAAAGAGGAGAGGCCCCAGGATTGATCCCTGAGGAACTCCAGACCGTACATGCCCTTTGGCAGACAGAGCAGAGCCGACACGCACCCTTTGCTGTCTGCCCGTCAGGTAAGTACTGAGCCACGTGAAGCAAGTACCATGGATTCCATGGCGCGACAGCTTGTATAGGAGCCCGCGTGTCCATACTGTGTCGAAGGCCTTGCTTAGATCAAAGAAACATAGCATGCTGTAATGGCCGTTCTCACGAACAGAAGACATCGATTTATAAGAACGAAATGGCGCTTTTAGTGACATTTTGCATACAAATCCCCATCTAGTAGGGCGCAGTCACCCAGTTTCGGTGGAAGTGCGCGAGTTCGATTGGGATTCAAGTAGGAAGGGAGCGTCGCAGCTTCCTCGAACCAAGACCATTCGACTCAGCACCCAGAAGACTACAACTGGTGAAAATTTGATTTTAGGGTATACTTCCCCTTTAACTTGACGACATCCAGGTGGAAGCATGTTCCATGGTAACCTCCCGCGACAGCGCGTCCATTGTTAGCGCGGTGCACTTCAGCGCGACCGCCTTAGCGCGAGGCATTTCAGCTCGGTGCCATTTCAGCGCAGTGTCTTGACAGCGCCGATGATTTCAGCGCGAAATTTTTAAGCGCGGGACATGTCAGCGCCAATTTCTTCAGCGCAGATTTTTCCGCGGGAGGCACTTCAGCGCCGTACACGTAAATGTACGTACGGGCACCAATTAGCCGGCAGCCGGCATGCAGGAACGTTACAGTGCTGGTAACCTACAGGACTGCTGTCGTCAACTGATGGCATTGCCATTCCTGCCAGAAGACCAGGTCACAGCAGCCTTCGATCGGTTGGATTGAGAATGCTAACGTTCCGATGTCGCTGTGGTGCTGCCATGGAAGGGACGTCAGGACCAACAACAGTGTTGAGGGATGGCACTATCGATTTAGCCGAAAGGTGAACATCACCCACCCCAACGTATGGGTGCTGTTGGAGCAACTGAAGATGGAGGCTTCGCGTACGGAGCTTCTTGCCGGCCAGATGCAAGCTGGCCAGCGCATCCCAGTCGGGAAAGCTTCATACACTCGACTTAACGATCGAGTTCGCGTCCTGGAAATCAGACGAGCAAATGGAGAAATTACTAATTTTGAATTTGTTTTCGAATGTTGGTCGACTTTATCATTTCTAATCTACGGATTCTCTTGTCCTATCGCTATATGCCAACTAAAATAATAATTCGACACAAAGCACATACGTGGAAGCAAATTTTTGAGCTCCGCAGTTTTTAGTTTCCACGGCTTCCTGGCAGCCCTTCGGCGTGGCCAAGAGGACCAGTACTAGTAGTAAGTATAGATTAGTAGTAGGGCTGACCCACCTCTGGCCGCCATGCCCCCAACTACAAAGACCGCCCTCAAGGGGCTCTCAGAGGCAGAGATGAAACTTTTGTGCTCCCTTCCGGGTATTGAGTCGTCTGTGCTGGAAGTAATCAAGACCCTGGCTAACCTAGCGTCCGAGTCGGCCGATCGTGAGGCTCGCTTCAACAAAAGGATTGATGAGCTGTCGCGGCAGGTGTCCGGCCTGACTGAGGAGGTTGTATCCCTCAAGGAAGCCGCCATTGCCAAGGCAAGTGTTCCGCCGAAATTTCAAGCTGCTCAGCAGAGCCAGCGTACGCGTGCGAAATCGTCCAGAAATCGTACCCGTACCCACCCAGGCCAGGCTGCCGGGTGCACTAGTAGTAGTAGTAGTAGTACGGGTGAGCCCCGTAGCGTGGGTGACACGGGCGGTGACCCAGAGGCGCAGAGTGACGAAGACATGCAGCACGACGTGACGAGCGTGGAACTTGAGGAGTACGGCGAAGAGTTCCAGCCTCTGGACGTCATTTCTGACGATAGTTGGCAGCTAGTGTCATCAGAGCCACCCAGACCCAAGAAATCTGTCCTGTATGTCGGTAACCTGAGTGAGTCATGCACTGACGACGACATCAAAGCTTTCACCCTGAAAAGGTCAGGCACAGCCGGGACTCCAGCTACTGTCCATAACTGTAGCATCCACAAGGCTGAAAATGGCAAGATATCTGCAAGGATCACTGTGGATGCCACTGCCATCGCACTCATCACCTCACCAAACTTCTGGCCAAGGCCACTCTATGCCAGACCGTGGAAGTTTAAGCAACGTTCAGTTGAGCCTGATCGTGACGACTTGCCTCGCAGCCCGGGAGTCAACACGGAGCAGTCCGGCTTGGCAGAATGACTACTGCAAGTCTCCGGCTGCTAGTTACAAACGCCTTTGGGCTGCTGTCCAAACTCGGCGAGTTCCAAAACAATCTGAGTTCAACTAAGCCTGATATAGCGATCGTCACAGAAACGAAATTCACGCCGGACAAGGTTCCACTCGCCATGTCAACTATTCCTGGCTATGCAGCACCTATTCGCCAAGACCGAACTGCTTCAGGCGGGGGCGTAGCTGTCTGGGTGAAGTCCAACCTGCATGCTCGGCACCTTGACACCATTGACTGTAAAGGTTTTGAGGTAGTATGGCTCTTAGTAGATTCATGCTCTCATGGCAAGGTTGTAGTCTGTGCTGTGTATCGTTCCGGTTCAAGTAGCCCATCAGATTGCTCCGTCATCGACTACCTAGACAGCTCATTACCTGCAGCACAGCAACTCGGTGACCATGTAGTCATTGCAGGGGACTTTAATGTCCACAATTCCGCCTGGCTCAAAAGTAGCAAAACAACATTGGCTGGTCTTGCACTGGAGGATCTAGCATCTGCTTATTGCCTCACGCAGCATATCACGGATCCCACTAGAGGTGATGCCATTCTAGACCTTGTCCTTTCAGACTTGCCTGGGCATGTGAGCACTTCTATCTGTAAGCCCCTTGGACGCTCTGACCATGCGGTCATCATCGCAGACTTCTTGACAGTTTCTCCCTCAGAGGAGGAGAGCTCTACTAGAACAGTATGGCGCTACAACAAAGCCGATTGGTCGAGACTGAGGGCACACTTCAGATCCGTAGATTGGCTGCAAGTCACTGCTCCCCATACCGACTGCAACAAGGTCTGGGATGTCATCTCAGAGACAATTCTAGTGGGGATGCACCGATTTATCCCGTGCAAGCAATACACTACAACACCCTCTGACCCTCCATGGTGGAACCCAGAGTGTCTGGACACAGTAGTCCTCAAGGAACAGGCCTGGCGGCGCTGGAGGAGATTTCCATCTTCTGAGCCTCTGAAGCAGACATTTTTACAATCAGTCAACCATGCCTCAACTGTGATGGACACGGCCCGCCTAGCTTGGGAACGGCGTGTCCGGGCTAAGCTCTGTGCGGGTAATCTGCGTGACAAACAGTGGTGGTCGGTGATGAAATCAGTCGCTGGTGTTAAGCGCTCCTCTGATATCCCAACCCTGATTGATGCACATGGGCAGGAATGCGCAACCAACCTGGCAAAGGCAAACTGCTTTGGATCATTCTTTTCCAAGAAATGCAGTCTTGCCTCCGACATATCAGTGGACAGCCTGCCTGCTGCCTCTGGCGACAGTAAAACTCCATCAGTCACAAGGATCCATTTCCGGGCTGACACAGTACGACGACATCTGGCAAGACTCGACTCCTCCAAAGCCACTGGACCGGACAATATCCCAGCTAGGGTACTCAAGGAATGCGCAACTGAGCTTGCGGGGCCCCTAGCACGCCTCTTCTCCCTGTCTTTCAGTACTGGCCACCAACCACAGGCATGGAAGGTTGCCCGAGTAGTTCCAGTATACAAAAAGTCCTCCAAATCCGCTGAAAAGAATTACCGACCAGTCTCGCTGCTTTCTATATGTTCCAAAGTAATGGAGTCCATCATCAACCGCCAGTTAATGAACTTTCTGGAGGGACAAAACCTCCTATCACCAAGGCAATTTGGCTTTCGCCGAGGCCTAGGTCCATCCGATCTACTTACGGGACTACACCACAAGTGGTCGGCCACATCTGGCCTTGGTGGATCTGTGGAGGTGCTTGCTGTCGACATCGCCGGGGCTTTCGACAAAGTCTCCCACACAGGTGTACTGCACAAGTTGCGGAACATCGGTGTGAAGGGCCCCCTCCTGGACTGGCTTAGAGATTACTTAACAGGTCGTTCGCTGGAAGTGGTCATCGGCGGCAAGAGCTCCGATCGCTATCCGATCTCTGCAGGAGTACCACAAGGCAGCATCCTTGGACCGTCCTTGTTCCTAGTATATGTAAATGATGCTGATAGCTGTCTGGCTCCAGGGTCTGAAATGGGAACATTTGCAGACGACACCACGCTGTATGCCTGCGTCAATACACGCGATGATGCCATACACCAAGCTGACAGTCTTCAAGCTTCCGTTAATGCGTTACATGCATGGGGAACAAAGTGGCATGTTAAGTTTGAACCATCCAAGTCGCAGCTCCTACGAATCTCCTGCCATCGACAGCAGCCTTGGCCTGTCCCCGCAATAAACTTTGGAGGGGAGGTCATCCCACAACAGCCACACCTCAAGCTCCTCGGAGTTATGGTTGACTCCAAGCTATCCTTTTCCGCCCATCTCCGGTCAGTTGCTGCCAGGGCAAACTCACGTCTTGGCCTCCTACGTAGAGCTGCTCGTGTTCTGGACTGCCGTGGCATGCTGGCCGTGTATCACGGCTTCGTCCGGCCCCTGCTCGAGTATGCTCCCCTTGTCTGGATGGGAGCTGCTCCCACTAACCTTGAACACCTTAACAGAGTGCAGAGGCGTGCCCTCCACATCCTGGGACCCAACATCTTGCTACAGAGCCTAGAGGCCCGACGGACAGTGGCGGCACTGACTTTCGTCTACAAGCTGCTGGGCCAACCAGGTCCTCCTCTGCTGAGATCCATGGTCCCCCCTCTCGTCGTCCACCATGCCGCACCTGTAACCCGGAGACAATGCCAACAGTCTGCTTCACACCCCTTCCAACTGGAAAATGTTCTCCCTCCAGGCGCTCCTAACTACCTAAGACGCGCCTTTCCATACAACATCATCAACACCTGGAATGCGCTGCCATCCTCCCTCTTCACCAAACCACCATCTCCTAAGGGCCTACAATCCTTCAAAGCGAACGTCCACTACCATCTTCGCCGAAGCCAGTGGCTTTGGGCCACAGACTCCCTCTAACAGTTCAGAACTATTTCCATCCTGAAGCTCCCCCCCCCCCCCCCCAAGCACTGCATGATGTTCACTGCATCTGAACTGCCTTTGAATCTATTTTTCTCTCTTCCTGTTCTCTCTCCACCCCCCCCCCCCCTCTCTCTCTCTCACTCACTCTCTCTCTCTCTCTCTCTCTCTCTCTCTCTCTCTCTCTCTCTCTTTCTCCACCCCCCCCCCTCTCTCTCTCTCTCTCTTTCTTTCTCCTCATCCATTCTACCTCACCTTCTCTTGTCTTTATCGCACTAAATCACCCCCCTCTTTTAGGCTATGGTGCGCAAGCTCACGTTAACGCCGAGACCATAGGTCGGTGTTGTGGGCTTGCCTCACCAGCACAGGCTTGCTTTGCAGCCCCTACTCTCCCTGCTGTTTTGTCATTGTATACTCTGTTGTCTTCTCCCCTTCTGACGAGTAGGTTGTGTACTTAGTAAAAAAAAAAAAAAAAAAAAAAAAAAAATTCAAACTATGTGAAAACAAGTTTGTCAAAGAATCACCAAATCACCAAATTCCGCTAGCGAGAGTGCAGACGAGACCACTAATTCCGTGCGTACGATAATGCGTAAGATACTGCGTAATAGTACACGTGAAAGTGCTTCGCGCTGACATTATTATGCGCTGAAGTGCCTGGCGCTGACGTTACCTCGCGCTGACAGTACATCGCGCTGAAGTGCCTTGCGCTGACATTACCTCGCGCTGAAGTGCCTCGCGCTGACACTACCTCGCGCTGAAATGCCTTGCGCTGAAGTGGTCGCGCTGAAATGCCTCGCGCTGTAGTGGACGCGCTGTCGCGGGATGGAATCTGTTCCATCTGTCTGCTGCCAAAAATGAAAGGATTGTCTAGGACTGTCCGCTTCTGAGCTACACATAGCTGCAAGGTTTATCCCGCTGCTGAATGCCGCGAATGTACATGTACATAACCATTGTACCATTTAGCTGAGTACAAGTAGGTTTTTATTGCTGCCCATTTCAAATCACAAACATGGTTTGCCGCAAAGCTGTGTTTTTCATGTATTTACCTGTTCTCACATCTTGTTGAGCTTGAAAAAAGATAATAATAATTACTGTATCAAGTACAGTGCTGGCAACTGAAATCCGGCCCCTCTAGCGGTCTCTATTTCGTACTTTTACCACCCGTGTTGGGTCTTTGCGATGTGAGCGCACCGCCTCAGGGGGGGGGGGGGGGGGGGCGGATTTCAGTTGCCAGCACTGTAGATTAGTACTTGCTCAACCATCCCGCACCCTGGCTGCCATGCTGTAAATTCACCCGATACTTGCAGATGGATCGATATGGGGAAATAGAACACCAACTTCGAAACACTTCAAGCACGTTTCAAGACGCAGCTGAGATTTTGAAATTGTATCTTGAAATTGTTTATCGGTATACCTCCACACCTTTCAAGTCCCGGGATGCATGTGTACTGGAGCCAGGGAGTCATAAAACCGAGTGTGTATGACTCCCTGGCCGAAGCTGTGTTACACCATATCCGCGGCGAAGTATCAGAAATCCGGCGCATAATTCGGTGGTTACGAACAGCAATTTCTGCGGCAATTCTGAAACACAATAAAACAATAAACTCAGACTGCACTATGGCCTGTGCGTTGCCCGGAAACTCGGATGACTTTATTCTTCCAGTGATTTAGGGCTTTGTCCCTATCAAGTTGACTTTGGAAGTCATGATTTGGTTGGTTTGGCTGTGGAATACATTTCTACAATGTAGGCAAAGTGTCCGAAGTCCTTGCTGGAAACAGTGCTCAATACTGCACAAGGCAGAGCAACAAAGACCAAAAGTTTTCTCGTTACTCCGAGTTTCGTGTTCAAAAACACTCATCAGTACAATGTATGTGTATATCCAACGCAAGGTCGATCTACGGACGGCTAGCTGATTCGATCTCAGTTATTAGATCTCGTCAGCGGAGCTCGAGTTCCTGGCCGAACCGATCGCAAAGAAATCTAATGAACGACAAAGCCTTTTTTGAACCGGCTCGACGCATCAACGTCAGAGTGCTCTAACTGCGATAGACACGGCGATCTTTGCGCCAGGGCAGATAGCTGTAATCCAAGGCCCCGCGTATCCGAGGTACGGTCTGTTCAAGGTCGAATGACTAGTACGTTCTACTGACGTTTCAATGAACAGAAAATATTTACAGCAGCATGGAAGAACAGGGCCGCGGTCTCCATCCTACAGGGCATTGTAATAGACCAGGCTGACTCTACACTTCGGCTGTGATGCGCATGGCGTAAACGGCATCCGGCGCCTCGTAGCCTTTGATGCTGCGTCGATTGTAGTAGATGACGGCGGTTGTGCTGGTATTCGTTGCTACGAGGCTATTGTAGACACTAGACTGATACGGGCTGAAATAGGCGTTGCCCTCGACGACCTGCGGCGAAAACATGGCCGCCGACCCGCCATCAAACATGCTGTTGTGGAGCTGAGCGACGTTCTTCATTTCCCACGTCCGTCCCATGCCGTCCCAGTTCACCCACAGGGCTATGCCGGGCCGCCCGGTCGTCAACAGCAACGGACCCTTGCCGGGCCCTTGTGCGTCCATCATGAGCAGCTTGGGTCGTACGGAGAGCACGGCGGGGGGTTGCATGACTGCAGGTGTTGACCACGTCTTGCCGTCATCGCTCGAGAAGCTCTGGTACAGAGTGCTGTGGCGGCGATCCGGTGGTCCATCACCCCCGTCCATCCTCATCACCACCATGAGTGTCTCGCCGTCGGCCAAGCACACCAGGGCACTCTCGTTCGGACCCTCCTCGCTGTGCGGAAAGTGCGAGGCATTCGCGACCAGGGCTCGGAACTCCCACAGGAGTCCGTCGCGAGACGAGTACAACGTCAGCGAGCTGGGCCCTTGGTGCTGGGTGGTGCAGGCGAAGAACACGTTGACCGTCTGCAGATAATTGCCGTCGCGTTTGATGAACACGGCGCCACCATTCCCGTGCCCGCCGACGCGAAACGGGCAGCCACAGCAGCCGTCCGTGCGGAGACCTTGCTTGCAGGTGACCAGCTGAGGCAGGCTGATGTAGGTCGCCGGCCGGTTACCCGGCATCGCGGTGATTTTACCCGTCTCGCCGCCGCTGCGTGAAATCTCGTATGACCCTTTCGCTTGGGTGAAGTTGTACCCCTGCCGTGACGTCGGTATTGTGGGTGAGATTTCGTACAGCACGCCCGGGCTTACCTTCAGCAGAACGCCCCCGGGTAGATTTCCCCCGGGGTTGGCAATGTGGGTGCGACCGCCGTCGGTCGAGATCAGCGTTCCCTTGCTGGTGGGCACGATGATCGTGTCGCCGTCGAATTGGACTGCGCCGTCGGAGTCGCCCCATCCGGACAGGTTGCCAACTATGACCGGAGGTGCGAACTTCAGCGTTCCAGCCCGACACGATACCACTGCTAGCTGGACGACAGCCAGCAGTCCCTGAAGTAGAGGTAGCACCCGTGGCATGGCCATGGGTTCAGTCTGCACTCGGATCAGTGAGCGCCGAAACTATGACAGACAGTGACCTGGTGATCTTGACCACCTACAGGTACAATCGTTCGTTGACAGACCAGTAACACTTGCTCGTGCTAGCCGTCTGGGTCGACCTCCAGATCACAGTCACGCTGCCGTGACTGTCCTTGTTGGGGTTTGTCGAGACCAGTCTACGAAGTCACGGTGCAACTACTACCGGCAGTGATGCACGGACAAAATTGGTAATGAGGTTTTTCTTTTCTTTTGGCGATTGCCGCAAAGCTTGCCTGGTGCGAGTCGCTACTCTTTATTTACAGGAATTTGTTCACTGCTGTCTACAAGTGCCCCCTGGTCACGTTGCACTTTGGGATTTGTTCAAAAGTCGGGACACCGGCACTGTCTCAGCGATCGCTCCCAAGCCTCCGGGAGTCGAGAAATCCCCTTCAACTCCCTGCTTTTGTTTTGATTCATTTCGTTACCATGCTGCTACTCTACCACTGACTCAGAAGAAGCTCGAAGTGCGGTCATTTCGTCGTGCAAACGGACTTTTTTTAATTTTGACGTGGCTATGTTACAGCGATCATTTGATGTAGCGACTTGCAAGCTGCAGACGCCGCAACAGAAACGACAATGCACGAGACGTGCGCTATCAGTCTAGTATGGGCTGGACATTTGCGTGGGCACGTCCGAAACGTAATGAAATATCACATTACGGATTAAATTATGTGTCATGTTCCACTTGCTCGAGCGACGGTCCGTAGTCTAGGCGTAGAGTCTACTCATGATCAGCTCCCCGGCCAAGGCGAAATACTAGACCAAATCGCCAGGGCCCAGGGAAGCATCACGCGAGCTCATCGCTTCAAGTCAGCACGTAACTCCAACTTGTCCAAGGTTGCTGTTCCAATGAAGCAGAACTGGTGGCAGAAGTGTAAAAATTATCATAAAATTCTCTGACGGACATGCCATAATAATATGTTACTGCAGCTATAATTATTATTGAAGTCCTCTATCGATTCGTGGGCTACTAGTGCTACAAAGCAAGACGCCTCCTGCAACGTATAGCGGGATCAGCCGCTGGACAGCGAGACGATCGAGGCTGACCACTTGTGTAGCAACAAGCCACCGGCGGTCTCAGCACATGCACATGTAGAAGGAGTTGTAGTACGACAGCAGTAGCAGGGGTGAACATCAGCCATTTCCTTCTCAAGGTGAGCGAACCCACGATCATGTTGTTGCTGTTTTTCTGCCATAGTAGCAGAACTCGAAAAAACGTCGTGGACGAGTACACTTGTGCATCGTTTATCCGGGCGGCCCGGGACCGGGCGGCACGGCCCTTGACATTGAAATGCCCTGAACTCTGAACCACATACATGTACATGTACGTGTTGATGGGGAATGGCCAGAGATACATGTAAGGCTTGTGATGTCACAATTTCCTCTAAAAGTAATGACACAAAGTAGTAAAAATGATTTCCACTGAAACGTGACTCGCCCAGTACCCGTACCATGCAGGTACCTGGTAGACCAAAGACTAAGTGCCCGTAACTTTGGTGTCCCTGGATAAGGGGGGGGGGGGGGGTATGAATGCACCCCTGCACATAGAGAGAATGACGAACGAGAGAGCCTCCAGCTCGGGGCCCTCGTTCATGATGCTCCTTCTTTACCTAGGTCCTCAAAACTTTATGGGAAAGGGTTTGCTACCCCACTGGAGCTCATGCTTTTCAGCCCACGACTGCCATCCAGAGCACACGGAAAGTCCATCGAAGGAACGCCGCCACCCTCAAGTCTTTAATAATTTTGTCGTAATTTGTTGACTTATGATGTCATCAATTTTGAGTGCCATAATGGTCCTGTTCTACAGAATATCCTTTTGCCTATCGCAACGGGACCGGATTCCAGGCGTAACTCTTCCCCTTCCCCTCATTTGACGTCCCCCTTTCCCTCATTTGACGTCCCCCTTTCCCTCCCCTCACAACTACAGTAAAACCTGTCTAAGGCGACCACTCGGATAAGGTGACCACCTCTCCTGGAAGACCACTGGAACCAGGACCGAGGGACGTTATTTCCAGTCAAATGACCCTGCATAAGGAGACCATCTGTACATGGGGATCACATTTTGAAGGTCCCTCGAGCGGTCGTCTTAGACAGGTTTCGCTGTATTATTGTTCCGCTGGATTTTCCGTAGTAACATACAGGAAGCCAATCCTGGCATGTGTGTTTGTTTTCTGGTGCTCCAGCAATGGCGGACGGCAAGTTATTTCCACCGATTGAACCATGGAAGACAGGCATGCTGAAGGTAAGCGGTGCAACGGAAAGAATACTCTAAGTGGCATGGGAG